>NC_054536.1:11763793-12077543 GCF_017654505.1 Polyodon spathula | reverse complement strand
AGTATGCGTGTTAACTTAGCACCCTATCCTTAAACTGTGTATTATCTTAATTATCTTGTTATGCCTAATGTTAGACAAACATAATACAGAGAAATCACACTAAGAGATTTCGCTTTTTAGAAATAATGTTACAAGCACTGTGCCAAACCGGTGATATCTCCAACCTTTTTAGACTTCTTTATTCGGGGTTAGACCTGCTGTAATCTCCTGTACAAAGCCTATAATTTATGCACACATGCATTTTAAACATTTCTGAATATTATTTTTTAAAAAAGAAACACAGGTCTGTCAGGAGGGGAGTGGTGTGGGTAATAATAAAATGCCCAAACAGTCTTCATTTAAGATTAGTAAAACAATCCGCTCCTATACAAGCAATGGTTTAGGGGAAGTCAATAGAGCGGGTTGCAGTCCTGAAATAAACACAGTTCTTATTTACAAATGAATATAATTTATAACCAGGAATAAATCTTGGTTATAAATCTTCCTCCCGACCTGTGAAGGTGCTGTGTAAAGGGAAACGATTGCCCAGGACTGGATGGCCTGATAATTCATTCCTAGGGATAGCTGGAAGCTGGCCATTAGAAAGGGGGAGGAGCTACGGTACATCAAGTCATCGACCCAGAAGGGAAGCAATGTGGCAAACTCGGATTGGAGGAAAAACAGTTGCACTCGTTAACCAAGGGGGCATGACTGATGGTACAAAAGGGGGCGTGGCTAGGTGATCTGTTCTTTTGTTATGGTTAAGCTGAACCGAGAAAAGAGTACAGTGAACTTACCATGAGTGTTTTGTTTGTTTTGTCGTGTCTAAAATCTACCTGTTTGTCCTTATTAGATGGCTAACATGATCCGGAGCTGTTGCTTAAAATCAGCACAAAACCCAGACAACACTTCACCACTTTGCAGGAATAAATTGTATTTTACCACAAGCACTTTGGCACTCACTCTAGACTTATGATCTTGTGTGTGTCTTACTGTGTTTATTCTTTTGAACTGTGTATTATTTGGGGACTGCAACCTGTTATTTACATTACAGTCTATTGTCTGGGATTATTCTTTAATTAGACCAACTATTAGACCAATTATCTGATGCCGAGAGACTAATGTATGCCTTAGTTTCATCTAGGATTGATTATTGTAATGCACTTTTTTCTGGTATCCCAAAACGTGTGGTATCTCCCTTGCTAGAATTATAGAGGACTATAACTAGGAAAAATGAACATATTACCCCTGTTTTGGCCTATTTACACTGGCTCCCTGTGCAGTATAGAATTGATTTTAAGATTTTGCAGAATGGATTAGCACCTAATTATTATCAAGAGTTACTGACCCTGTATCTTCCAAACCGCACTCTGAGATCACAGAATACGGGGCTGCTGGTTATTCCTAGGGTCAACAAAAGCAAATACAGGAGGTAGGGCTTTTTTCTTGTAGAGCTCCTGAATTATGGAATGCTCTGCCTTTGTTTGTCAGGGAAGCTGGGACAATTATAGTTTAAGTCAAGACTAAAAACACACTTTTATGAAATGGCTTTCTCTCAGTAGGTTTTAATGTAACTTTAAAATTGCTGTTTTTGTACTGTGTATACTGTTATTTAAATATGTATTTAAATGGTCTGATTGTGGCAGTTAGTTAGTTGTATGTGTGACGTGCTATACAAATGTATTGTGCTTTGTTCTTTTTTGCTGCTATGGGATACTTTTGTATAAAAAGCGCTATATAAATGCAATAAATAAATAAATAAAGGTGTGCCATGTTGGTCTGCCATGGCTGTCTGTGAATAATATTACCCCGACAAAACATTCATGCTGAACCCCTTACAGAAGACTGTCAGATCACGTTTGCAGCATTGACTGAATAATTGAATCCTGTCATGTCAGAGAGCTGTTTTCAAAATAGTAAATCTCAGGAGCTGTACAAAACCAAGTTCTTGAGTAGTCGGATCCACAAGGGAGCTGTGGCAATGGAGCAAACTTTGACTGGCCTGCAGCTTTTGCATATCAAAACATAAAATCTGCCACCAGCTGCATGAGGACCAAGATTTTTTTATCAAAGGGACACTGAATAAAATAGTTTCAAAAGTGCTTAGGAGTCTTGGGAGCCCTTGTTCATTCCAATATCTATTTATCTATCTACACAAGCAGAATTCTCCAAAATAGCAAATTTGTGATAGAGTTGCATTTCACCAATTAAAATTGTCATGGCAACACTCTAGATTTCCCAAAAGGTAAATACTGGATATAGGACACCGTGTATTATATATATTAATGTTATACGATATATGTTTTTCTAACTTGGCTTGAATCTCGGCAGTGCATTTAGAGTTCCCTTTTTGTACATAATGCTTTTTTTTTTTTTAAATCAATTAAGGGATGGAAAATTTGATTTTTTTTTTCTTTTTTTGGTGGAAGGCTGTATACAATATGTAATTGTATGAGAAGGATTTAGTAGAAAGAGGTCTATTTGTACTATCTATCCATGCTAAGTCAAGTATTACTATAAATAAGAGCAAGTTGTATGCCATGCCTACTTCTAAATGTTTTAGAAAATATTCAGTGCATAATCTTAACATGGAAGTCAATGTAATCATTATAATCTGACTAGGAAGCCCAATGTTCCCTCTATTCATTTTAAATATTATACTACAGGTGAACATTGTATGACAGACATGATGAAAATAGCATTCTCACTGGATCTTTTAAACTGCAAATACTATAGCTATCACTACCCTACAGCTGACTTCTAGGACTTACCTGGTTTAAATGCATCCATTTTATAACAAATTCATAGAAATGGACACATCAACTCTAACATATTTAATAAAGAGTTTAATTGCACATAATCATATAGCTAGCTAAGCTTCTTTACCTACCATTATTATTATTATGCAAGTATGGTCAACCTACTCCTTCATTTTTAAAAGCAGACACAGTTAATCAGACACAGGATAGGCAAGTCATGACGCTTACTTTAGGTACAAATGTGCAATTAATTCTCAAGACACTTGTATAGATACAAAAGATTATTAATTGGCAAGGACATCTCCTTTCTCCACGATTGTTTATTCTTTGGGATATTTACAATAAAAACATAAAAACATGTGCATTTCTAACAATGGTTTAAGAAAGAGTGATAACTAAAAGTTTAAATGCAATGGTTTTACACCATTACAAACATTATTACTGGCCCCTTATTGTGCTGAATCTATTTATTTTTAAGTATATTCTGACTACAAACACCACACTTTAGCAGTAAAGGTTAAACTTATCTTACTGGTACTATATCACTTCTGCAAAGGTCACTGTTCATGGTCTGGCCAAAGAGATATACTTTCATGGTCTCAGCTTCATTTTGGTAGGCCATAAAATGGAGTCTGCATAAGATTTCTGTATTTTCCCAACTGAAGTAAAAACATAAAAGATAAGGGCAATACAGGCAAGATACTTTATACACATATCCTTGTTCACTGGATTCCTTTACCATGTTGAGCACCAAGATTGCTTTATGAACCTTGTCCCCTGCCAAAATTCTTCATTTTAAAAGGATCAAGCATACATTAAAACAATTCATGACAACACAGATTAGGAATGTATATCAAAAGGACCGAGATGAGAGCTTTTCATTATCTCATTGTTTTGTTGTTTGTATTTCCAAGATCATCACACCAGACTTTACAGCTTGATCTTTGGAATGATTTAGATATTTATCTCCAAGGGATTATTGATCTAGGCTTGTTGATACAATGATATTCAATTATGGTTTAAGTGGTGGATAAAGCCCATTTTTTTTTTCTTTAAATCTTGCTAAGAACATGAAGACATTTGTTTTCAGTAATTTTACTCAAGCTTTATTATTGGCTAGAATATAGTCTTTTCCCAAAGTACAGTACACTAATGCAAAAAAACCCACACATTTTGAATTGAATTTCATTACATATTGAAAACTATATTGGTGACCTTTGAAAATGAGAGTGCAGTTGATTTGTTGATTGAGTACTAATACTGTTCCATATTTACTAATGAAGTTAATTAAATTGGTACAAATTGCATTACTGAAAAGCTTCATTATTGATATTTATTATGGAATGCCCACCCCCTCCTTTGCCATGTCAAATGCAAGGTAATCTTGAAATGTCAAATTCTGACAGCACTTGACCTTTAACTCATACTGACAAAAATACCGTACAAATTCTAAACCCGTTGGATTCTTACATAACCTTTAAAGAAGTGGAACCAAAATTTGGAGCATATAAATGTTTAAAAAAAAAAAAAAAAAAAAAAAAAAAAAATCACTGTTTAAATAAATGTATCGGGAATGCATAGAATTCTTTTGTATCAACATTTCTAGTTGAACTATAGCTCTCCAAGGGAATACATAGATGCATTTTAGACATCTAGACAATCACTTTTCTGATTGCACATGGTAGTTTTTCAGAAAATGTTTAATGAAAAACAGGTTGTTTGAAGATTAATATGGTGTGGAAGCTGTGTTATTTACCTATTTAACTAGGCTATAGAAACACTTGCTTGTTTCCGAGATACATTGGTTCTGTCATTTTGTTTAAGTTGTAAAACAGTTGCTGTGGTGGATGAACAGTGAAACTATTCGAATTTGATCCAACAAACCCCACTACGGTAGCTAGGATCCTTACAGATCTTAGCTGAGAATTACTACGGTGGACCCTTGCCTCCAACGTTTCTAGTTTGGTAACGTCTGTTGCTTGTGTTTGGCAGTTGACTTGAGTTAAGAATTAAGTTGAGCAGTCCTTCTGATCTGTAAATAGTTTTCAAAGGTGAAGTGACAGGCAATTCGGGTAAAAATAGTACATTTTCAATTTCAGTCAGACAAACACTACTTTAAGATACAACTTCTTTCTTCAAAGTTTTTTTTTTTTCTTTTCTTGTCATACTTAACACTAACACTGAACACTTTTAAGTCACATCCAAGATTATGTGAGGATGGTTGCTACACTAAAGAAGTAGTGCACTTGTATATGGAGAAGGACAAACAAACCACCCAACTCGTTTAGGTTCTGCGCAAAGAATGCCTAAACCATGGCTTGCAACAAAATACTACAACTAGATACATTCTAGATAGTGTTGTATACAGGTATGGATGCTTCCAATTTGTCTTTGGTGAATAACAGTTATTTTATTCTATATTTAAGTATCTACAGGCATACAAACTGTATTAGTTGCAATATTCACAAATGATAGCTACCAATTTTGATTATGCAATATCATTATGTCTCTTCAAAGTCTTAATCAAGCAGTGGATATTTCCCCAAACTATAACTCAAAAGGTGCCGTGAAAACGGCAGGCCTTGCAGCAGCCCCGAGCAATCTCCCGCAGATGTTTTTAAACGGTCGAGACCCGCCCACGTGCTGATTGAGGACCAGCACAGCCAATCACTTGCTGCCCTTCCCTCAACCAAGCATAGCAGGCAGCAAGTCTCAATCGAGTGCCCGTCTGTAAACAATAATACAATCAAACTAATCAAGTCCCAAAACGTCACAAAATAAACCCATTCCCACATATAAACCACACCAACACTAATTTACCACTGTGCAGGGCAATCGCACTGCCACACTCCTATTCAACAGGAGGGTCCATTACAAATCCATTCATTCTATAACTCCTGCTTCTCAAGCTTACAGACTGAATATGTTAGTAAAATTATCCTTTGCCATCAAATATATACTGTGATAGTGCCTCTGCCTTTTAAAATTACATTTTGGCCAGCTTTGCTTTCTGTTGCTGCAGTCAAGGATTTCTCTCTACATTTAATACTCCTTGAGAGTCCTAATAACTGTGACATGTTTGCAGTGTTTCAATTGAGTAAATTATAAAGTCTGCAGTTGAATCCAAGATGCATTTTTTTCTGAAATAATTATGACATGTTTAATTGTTTACCTTCCTTTATAATACTTGCACAGTGTAACTTAATGTTTGCTGCTGTTGGCTTCTTTTATATCTCCAGACACCCTTGGTAAAATATAGCTTGTGGAAAATTATAATTGTTTCAGGGTAAAGGTAAACTAGTGAAGTTTTGCCTCCCGAGGGATGGTGGCGCAATGCTTACCGACTCCAAATACCTTTCACCAAGATGCAACAGACCGTAAATCTGTGGTTCGGTTGTGGTGGCCATCTTGGTGAGGGTAATCCATACGAGTGCTTCAACACCCTACTCAAGGAAAGATAGTCATTGTTGATACACCTGTTAACTAATGATTTCGTAGGTGGAGTTATGAGGATATAAGGGTGACATGTGGTATATAGGGTTAGTGAGCCTGGGGATGTGAGAAGGGACCGTATCAGACCGGTACGGCATGTAATCACGAGTTGGTAAAATAACATGCTCACTATTTAAAAATTTAAACATTGTGTATGTGCCCAATGAACTATTGATCTAAAACTTAGACTGTTGCATTTTCATTGTGCATCATTATATTTTTAAACATATCAGATCCCAAAAAGACAAAAAAAATGTATTGTTGTCATGACTACCACTGATAAGTCATCCCCCAAAGAAAAAAATAACACTCTAATGCAAAGACTGACCCAATAGCACTGAGGCTAGGAAAAAACCTTAGGTTTTGAAAATGAAAACTGTCACTCTTGATGGTTAAACTTCTGGGATTTCAAGACAACCGGTTGTCTTTCCTCAACAAAAAAAAAAAATCAAAAAAAAAAAAAAAATGAAAATTGTTCAGAGAACAAAGGAAAGGAAGGAGAGAGAGAGAGAGAGAGAGAGAGAGAGAGAGAGAGAGAGAGAGAGAGAGAGAGAGAGAGAGAGCTATGGTGGTAGGGCTTGGAAAAGCAGAGCGCTACAGTGATGCTGCTGTAAACCAAGGGATTTGAGGGAGAAGCATGTATGTCAAAATAACAAACAAGAGGTTCCCCAGAGTAAAATAAAAAGTGATTACAATGCCAGAAAGACAAAACAAATGAAAAAGAGGGAGGGAGGAAAGAAGATCTAAGCAACATATTGATGGGAAGTCGACATGCTGAAAACTAAAAGAAAACAATATGATTGCAAAAATATCACTTTCCAAAAGAGACGACTGTGGACATGTGAACTGAATTAAATCAATATATTACCCATGCACAGAAATGCGTAATACTTAAAAGGCAACACAATTTGGCAAAAGATAGATATAAAAAAAAACAGGTTTCCAGAATTAACAGTATCCAAAATTGCAGAATATATTGTTCAATAATGCCCTAATGTCACAGTTCACTTGCAAATGAAAATGCACAAAAGCTTAAAACTTTGTTTTTGCTGCATTTTGGTCATGTGAAATTGGAAGAAGTGCTGTGTAACTTCACAGTAAAGACAGATTGATTTGGCATGCATTAGAGATGGGCTTTGTATCAGAAAATTGGTGACAGTCTCGGAAATAGTGCGTGATACCATCCAGAAGTGCTTCATATATGTGCATTCATATATATATATATATATATATATATATATATATATATATATATATATATATATATATATATATATATATATATATATATAATGTAGAGATTGGAGGCTGTGTGATCCAGTGGTTAAAGTAAAGGACTTGTCACCAGCAGATCCCCGCTTCAAATCCCAACTCACTCACTGACTCATTGTGTGACCCTGAGCAAGTTACTAAGGACATTTAAAAAACTGTGTTGTGGCCAAAATATCAGAGTTTATTTTTATACTTAGTTTGCTTGTGTAAGTTACCTGTATATTTGCAAGAAAAAAAAAAAAGCATTGTTTTGTGTGTGCTGTGAAAAAATAAATCTCAACAAGCATCCGAACCACAACCATGTCTCTCTTTATTACATTAGTTTAATTGTGTTAGTAGAGTTGCAGGGCTTCTAAACCATTTAAGATAATTTTGCAAATGCCTTATTCGTTTTGGAGCTTGTGTTCAATCTTTTGATAATTGTGTTTTGAGTACTGCTAATTGTGCTTTAGCAAGTGACATCAAGAACTACTGAACGCCATTTTGTAGAAGTCAGTATTCTTAAATTTCCCAGGAGACTCATTAAAAAGGGATGGTTGAATGTTACAATTAATATTATACAATGGCAAGACAAAATCCTGAGCTCCCATTGGTCAGCCTTCCACTAGTCCTGCGATGTTCCCAGCATAACATCACAGATCTAGTTCCGATAACCTCCTCACTGAAAACCTAGACAGACATATCAATCCATCACAACTGTCAATAACACAGAATATATTACACAATTGCTGAAGTGAATTTACCTTTAAAACATGACAACTGTGGAAACCTAATTTGGCAAATAGCCTTAAAACACAGAGCAGCCAGGAGGCCAGACAGCCCCTCTTATGAGAGAGTGAAAATAAATAAATAAATAAATAAAAAATTAAAAAAATAAATTTAAAAAAAAAACACAGACACCACACCTGGAGATCGACTCTGAGCGAGTAAACGAGATGGAATCTGACAGACATGAAGCATCCACGAAACAAACTACCTGGGCAGTCAGAGTTTATGACTGGGTGAGTGAGAGTAACACAGATAAACTTGAAAACTGTCATGATAGAACACCCTAATACGGTTCTACAGCAATTGTATGCCTCTGTCAGAAATAGCTCTGGGGAGCCGTATGGCATAAGCAGTTAAATGGGACTCAGAGCAGGCTTAAAACAGACACTTAATTGGACCTCGCCTAAGCCATAACATTAATATACTATTGTATAAAAGGAATAATGCACTCCATGTTGTGCTGGGATAACATCACTTCTCGGGTGCTGGACGCACGCGTCCTCATGCCCAACCACCCGAGGCGTCATGTTATCTCAGTAGAACACATGCCCCGTCATGCATTATTCCTTTATTATACAAAAGCATGTGCACACCAGTATTCTTTAAAAAAAAAAAAAATCCCTTAACGTTCTCTTTCTCCCTAACAAATCAATTTTCCCCTGTAGGAAGATTTCCCACATGATCCTCTGAACTGACCCACTCTTTGGCAAAAAGGAAGCTGACTAATCAGTTGGCTTCATGAGATGGAGCAGGGTGTCTAGTGTATAATCAGAAACATGACCCCTTCATAGTATTCGTGGCAGTGGCACCCAAACAACCTCTCCTGAAGCTGAATACTAGGCCTTGGTTTAAAAATAGCAATCTGCCATTGGTTTTTACCAATTGATTTATATTTTGTTTGCACAGTACAAATGATCAATTATAATGAATGTGTAATGTTGTGCAACAGCACTTTATAAACCAATTCTGTAGCAAGACACACTCTCTGGAAATACTAGCCTGCCAAGTTCATCAGGGAAAGAGTTTGAGTTAACACAAAAAGCATCACAGTGAAGTCTTTTCAACTGATCTAAATGATGGCTGGTAGGGGTGAGACGATTCATTGTGTATCGATGGATCGCAATACTTTACAACATGATATACCTTTGTGTATCGCGATACAAGCCTGAAACGAGTACATAATATGGCACATTTATTAAATTGAAAATCATGAAAGAAAAGGTCTTGGTTGTTTGAACATAAACTCCACTTGATCCTAGACATATCGCTCTGTGCAATAAGCTGGCCAGACGTTTCCGGAATGTCAGCCAGGGTGTCCTCAGCTTACCGCACACCAGCGATCCCTGTAGTCTGGCCGGGCGCCTGCGGGCTTGCCTATAAGCTGCGTTGTCCTCCGACGCTGTAGCTGAGGTGGGTGCATGGTGGGTCTGCAGTGTGAGAAAAAGCAGTCTATATATATATCTATATATACAGTGGCTTGCAAAAGTATTCAGACCCCTGACCAATTCTCTCATATTACCGAATTACAAATGGTACATTGAAATTTCATTCTGTTTGATATTTTATTTTTAAACACTGAAACTCAGAATCAATTATTGTAAGGTGACATTGGTTTTATGTTGGGAAATATTTTTAAGAAAAATAAAAAACTGAAATATCTTGCTTGCATAAGTATTCAACCCCTGTGCTGTGGAAGCTCCCAGTTTGCACCGATGAAAGAAATTGCCCTAAAGAGGACACAATTACCTTACCATTGGCCTCCATCTGTGAACCATTAAAGTTGCTGTTACATTTTCTGGATAAAAAGCCCACTGTTGAAGGATTATTGGTAAGGCTGTGAATCTGAAGGAAAATGAAGACCAAAAAGCATTCTACAGAAGTTAGAGATAAAGTAATACAAATGCATAGATTAGGGAAAGGGGACAAAATAATATCCAAGTGTTTGGATATCCCAGTGAGCACAGTTGGATCAATAATCAGGAAGTAGAAGCTGCATCACACCACCCAGGCACTGCCAAAAAAAAGGCCGTCCCTCAAAACTCAGCGCTCGAACAAGAAGGAGACTTGTGAAAGAAGCCACAGAGAGGCCAACAATCACTTTGAAGGAGCTACAGAATTCAGTGGCTGGGAGTGGAGTAATGGTGCACCAGTCAACCATATCAAGAGCTCTGCATAACACTGGCCTGTATGGGAGGGTGGCAAAAAAGAAGCTGTTACTCAAAAAGTACCATCTGAAGGCACATCTGGAGTTTGCCAGAAAGCATGAGAGTGACCCAGCTGCGATGTGGGAAAAGGTTTTGTGGTCAGATGAGACCAAGATAGAGCTTTTTGGCCAAAACTCAAAGTGCTATGTGTGGCGCAAACCTAACAATGCCCATGCCTCAAGACACACCATCCCTACAGTGAAGCATGGTGGTGGCAGCATCATGCTGTGGGGATGCTTCTCATCAGCAGGGACTGGGCATCATGTTACAATTGAAGGAAGAATGGATGGAGCAAAATACAGGAAAATACTGCAAGAGAATCTGCTCAGTCCGCTAAAAAACTGAAGCTTGGGAGGAAATTTACCTTTCAGCAGGACAATGATCCCAAGCACAAGGCCAAAGCAACACTGGAGTGGCTCAAGAACAAAAAGGTGAATGTCCTACAGTGGCCCAGTCAAAGTCCTGATCTCAATCCCATTGAGAATCTGTGGCACTATTTGAAAATTGCGGTCCACAAGCGTCGTCCAACCAACCTGAACAACCTGGAGCAAATCTGCCAAGAAGAATGGGCCAAAATCACTCTGACACTGTGTGCAAAGCTGGTACATACTTACCCCAAAAGACTTAAAGCTGTTATTGCAGCGAAAGGTGGCTCTACCAAATATTAATGTGTGGGGGTTGAATACTTATGCAAGCAAGATATTTCAGTTTTTTTATTTTTCTTAAAAATATTTCCCAACATAAAACCAATGTCACCTTACAATAATTGATTTTGAGTTTAAGTGTTTTAAAAAAAAAAATCGAACAGAACGAAATTTCAATGTACCATTTGTAATTCAGTAATATGAGAGAATTGGTCAGGGGTCTGAATACTTTTTCAAGGCACTGTATATATATATATATATATATATATATATATATATATATATATATATATATATAATATATACACACACACACACACACAAACATTCACACACACACTGAGCATCAAAAGAAACTTATCATTTATATAATTCACAAAAACTGACCAACTCTGTTTTAGAGCAGGTGCAGTGACTTTTTATTGTGCTGATTAACAATTGACATGTTACTGTCTGAAGTTATGGGGGGACGGGGGATACTGTGAAAGTCACAGGCTAGTAGTGTGTGTGGCCATCGTTGGAAGCAATACAAGCATTACATCTGTGATGCATGCTGTGCACCAGGTTTCGGATGTTGTCTTGTGGAATCCTGGCTCATTCCTCTTGTAGTGTCTGTATAAGCATCTGCCTGTTCAGTGGTCTCCGAGCCCTAGAAGCCACAAGTCTCCCAGTTCATGGCCTATCACTAACAATGTGCCTGGTTATACCGCCTCGCCAGGTTTGAAGTTGCTGGCTGTGACAACCCAAGATGGAAAGCCACAGCACACTGCTCTAGTCCAGCGTCCAAGATGCTGATTATACAAAGGTGGTGCTCTCTTGACAGATGTAGCATATTGGTGTTTTTATGTGATTTTCTTAATTGCTTTTGTTCAAGCTTGCAATTCAACAGCTGAAATCACTCCATATCCAGGGCTGTCACAAAGACGGCTGTAGTGGGTGACGTCAGACCAGAAAAAATAAACAACAAAGAGGTGGAGTTTGGTGAAACTGAGAGATTGTTTGCACTCAGCATTTAAAAATAAAACAGACAGAAAATAAAAGGTTGTAAAAGTTAAACAAAACACAGGACACGGCACTGGCAGTCAAAACAAAGATACAAACAAAATCGAACTACACAGACAAACAAGGTGAGCTGCTATTATTATATACGTTACTTTTTATTTTCGCCCCTCTATACCCGTTCTCCACTCACCGAACACACAACCCCGAGTGAGTGAAAACATGCTGCTTTTATGCAGCTGTACCGAGACTCGATTGCTAATCAATCATTCAATTGGAGTCTTGGTACAACTGCACGTGAATTAAAAAGTACAATTCCCCGTGCTTGCATATTACTACATTTTACCTGCAGGTGAAGTGCTGTGCAATCCTCGTGCCTAAATAAAAATATACATTTTAAACACTTGTGCTCATAACCTATATTAAAACCTGTGTACCTATGACTATAACAAACATTAACACACAACACGCAACATACAACACAGAAATGCACACAGGGGTGGGGTAACATTGCCACAAGTGTCCAATAAACTTTTGCTAAGTGCATATGCTTCAGTAATAGTCACTCAAGCGTGTCATGGTCAAAGATGAATGATTAAAAAGAAACCAAAAACATTTTGTCAATGTCTATCATTTATATACCTTATTTGGTTTTAAAAAATAAATGTGTTATAATAGTGATAAGTTTCTTTTGATGTGCAGTATATGTATAGGAAAGGCCGTCATTTGGTAGACAGGATAGGCTATAATTGACTACAAAACATATCACATTTTTACATTTCTTACGAGTTCCATTTTATATTTGCTCAACTTTCAGTTCGCCCTAATAATGTTTATTTGTTTGAATAACCCTTAAACTTTGATTTGGTTGAATATGTTACTTTTTTAAAAAGAAATGTGTTAATCCTGATTAAAATGACTTATTTAGTGTTAATTTTAATCTAATAAATATTTCTTACCACATTTTAAAAAAGCACAGTGTAGATTAGGATACAAAATAAAATACTCAACCTTAACTTCAAAAATACAAATACTTGGTGATAAAATGTAAGGTTATTATAATAATAATAATAATAATAATAATAATAATAATAATAATAATAATAATAATAATAATAATAATAATAATAATAAGTTAAGAATGATGCAAGCAAAAATCCTATTGTACTTTTTAAAAATATTTTAATTGTTTTTGATTAGACATCACAACTAATGCTGAAAGATTTTTTATAAAGAAACAGATGAACAAAGTTTGTACTTTAATAGTTATCAAACACATTGCTTAGTATTTTTTCATCTCAGAAATGTGGTAAGGAGATTTGGTTAGTTCTGTTAAAATGGGTACCCCATGAATTCTAGTTGACATAATTGATCACAAACAATTTCCAAGCCCTCTTATAAGTGCTTCTAGGTCAGAGCATGTGGCGAATGCAGCCTGAAGTATGCACATGGAAACTTTTACTGTATTTGGGTGCACTCAAGAGTCAAAGTGAGGGCTAGACACTCACAATTATACAATATGCTACAGTTTTTCATGGATGGAATTTTAAGCAATACAAACTTAACATTTTACTTTCTATTATACTTGTTAAGTAATTGCATTTCACAGGTGGATAATTGTATTTCACAGCTCTAATAATATCTAGGCAGATGCTGAATTTGCTGAAAAGTTCACACCTATACGATCCGATGAAGGTATCAGGTAAAAAGCTAATTTCATAAAAATAACTGTAAAACATGATGCTACTCCCCTAGTAAAGGCCCTGCTGTGTGGAACCATGCAATCTGGAATGATGTGAAATCACTTCTCTTCATGTTCACATGTTTGACAGTAGCATACTATTCTACTTCTTTTGCTGTAATCTACAGAAACATTTTCCACATGTGTGGCCTAATGTATATTTAAGATTAAACATATTTTTGCTTGAAACAAACATTAATGTATTTGGACATCATGATATGCAGAATTAATTCCTGGGCACCAATTAATTACCTTAATAACCTTTTACTTGGAGTAGACCTATTTATTCTGTCTATGCACTGTGGTTCTGGAGCAGATTAACTGTTTCAATGTAAATAACATAGCACAACTACGTGTTGTAGAATTGAAATCATTCCTCTTTTTATAATGAAGTCAAGTTGTGACCTTTCCCTAAAAATTAAAATATGCCTGTGCTTGAGTATTCATATCAATGTACTGCAAGTGTTCTACATGTTTAATTAACAGAGGAGAAAAATGCAGGTGCCGATGTTTGTGTTGAAAGCATGTTTTTATCCAGCACACAGATTCACACCCATTAGAACAATGCGTCTAACATATTTGCACTCTGGAATTTAACCTGAGACTTTTAGACAGGTACCATTCGAAGCTAAACTATATTTACAGTAAAAAGCAACTTGTTGTCTAGCAGGAGACCTCACTAATTTGGAGGTATGTAACATGGGCACAGCTGTCACATCTTTAAACAGCTTCTGCACATCACAAGTGGTGGCTGCTTCTATATTTAAATTAAAAATAATTGCGTCTGGAATGCGGTAAACAAAAGCTTTAACACAAAGGATTTCAGACGAGAAAGTAATTTAAAATGAATGGATTTCAAAAAGCCTTTCAGACCTACTTCTACTTCTTTATGCAACCCACTAAATACAGTGCATTTTCTAAATATCTACAGGTTATGGTGAAGGAATGGGATACTGTGGTAATGTTGCCCCACCCTGTGTGTATTTCTGTGTTGCATGCTGTGTGTTAATGTTGGTGTATAGTCATTTGTACACGGGATATAATGTGGGTGTGTTTAAAATGTATTTTTTGTATTTCGGGAAGAGGATTGCACAACACTTCACATGCAGGTAAAATGTAATAATATGTGAGCATGGGGAATTGCACGTTATTAATTCACGTGCCGTTGTACTGAGACTTTAATTAAATGATTGATTAGCAATCGAGTCTCGGTACAGCCGCGTAAAAGCAGTATGTTTTCACTCACTCGGGGTTGTGTGTTCAGGGCAAAGGAATGGGTGTGGAGAAGGAGAATTAAAAATAGTAAAGTAAATCAGTTGCTACGTCTTGCTGGAGGACCAGCACAGTACTTGTTTTGTTTAGTGTTTGTCCCTGTGTGTCAGTGTTTGTTTCGTTTAGTGTTAGTAAGTTTTGTTTGTCTATTTAATTTGGCTTAGAGTGCCATGTCCTGTTTTGTGTTCGCTTCTTTGTTTTATTATTTGTTAAAGATTCGGCTACGGCCATTTCAAACAAAATACCCTGTTTGGTTCCGCTTCTTCCTGGTCCGTGACATCACTACACCTGTGCACTGCAACCACTCGCCACACATACATATATTGGAACAGCAACAGAGGTAAGTGCATAATTCCAATCTTATATAAGAACGCAGCTAATGTATTCCATGTGTTATAGCTTAATGATCCATATTGCAATGTATTTATATAGTGTATTTCATACCACAAGATCTCTTTAGATGTAAGAAATAAGATCTGACACAGAGGGCATTACTGGACCCTTTGGGTAATGGGGCTGGAGACGAAGCCGAGAGCGGTATTACAACCCAATGGTCTATAATGTCTCTTAATACCTGATGTGGAGGCTTTTATACCATCTCTATGGTGGTTGGTTCCAGGAAGTTTTTACACATCGCTTTTTCAATTAATGTGATATACAAAATGTTGAAATTTACTTTAAATGACTTTTTGTTACAAATAAAAGATTGGTGGTGTGATGCAGTTACAAACATTCCAATTGCATATACTAAGGACTATATCCTTCTAGCTCAGCCAATCAGAGTGCAGGGAATATTTCCATTGAAAAAAAGATTATATAATATTTACTGTAACTTTTTCCTGGGAAATGACAAACCCATGCAATAAACACATCATTATTTTAAAGGCAAACAAACAATAAACATCCTCCAAGGTAACAAAAGCAGGAATGATTTGATTTTCCCCATCAACTTTCAAAAGGATTGGTCTTCACCTTCCACAATTTATCACATGGTAAAAATAGATCTTAAAGTTACAAACGACAGTGAGTTAAATACAAATGCACATTTCAAGAGCACTGATTTGAGGCATATGTAAACGAACAAAACTTCTGCTTTGTTTTCAGGTATCAACACACATATATATATATATATATATATATATAATATATATATATATATATATATATATATATATATATATATATATAATATAAAAGACCTGCATGCCCTCAACATAACCATAGAAGACTAAGAGCCAACTGAGATGTATCTATATTGGTGAAAGAGATTATGAAGCCACTTTAACGTCTGCTTGTCAAATCTCCAGGCATCATTACAGTCGTAAAATTACAAGAAAAATATCGATCTCTTTACACTGGACTCACTAAAGAGTATTATTACATAAATGTTTAACTATCACACTGTGTTTCTGACAAAACACCCTACCTCCCAAAATATATGACTATTGTTTGATTGACATTTGTTGGCGAGATGGGATCTCAAAAAGCAATATGAAAAACCTTTTTCTGTAGTATTACGTTAATACGTTATAATCCTTGAGGCAACAGTTTGATCAGGCAGCTGGACCACAATTCCTCTGCTCGGTACATGCAGGGATATAATACACATAATTACAGCTGCCGTATAAATACCATAAAAGCACACGATTTAAATTTGATTTAAAAGGTACAATGTCCCATAAAAGTATTCAAAGCTTTATTATTAAAGGTTGTAACGATATGAATGAGCAGACAAGATCTATGAATGCTAGCAATATCAAAAGGAGGTTAAAAAAAACCCACACAAACACACTATTGCTTTTGATTGCTTCCTAAACTCTGCCCCTTACAATCAGAAAAATGCATCAATGTGGGTTGCGAGCTAGGGTAGTCTGGAATCAAATCTACAGGAGAAAGACATAAAATCAAGAACAAAATTCTGACTAGATCAGACATCTGTTGATAATGGACAGGCTGCTTCTGATGTTTAATTCTGAGGAAAGTGCTTTATAGCCTGCTGCCTGAGATCCTGCATGTCAAAGACGGAAAGTACAGTACCACAGTATAGAATACACAGATGTTTGGGCTATTGTCTGCAAACATATACAGTGCCTATAGAAAGTCTACACCCCCTTTCAAAATGTTCCATTGTTGCCTTATTGCCTGGAATTAAAATTCATTAAAATAGTTTTTTTTTTCTTCATTTATCTACACGTCCTACTCCACAACTTCTAATTGAAACAAAATATTCTAGAAATGTGTAGAAAATTAATTAAAAATAAAAATAGCTTAGTCGGATAAGTGTCCACCCCCCCCCCCTTGTAATATCAATCGTAAATTAGCTCAAGTGTAACCAATCACCTTCAAAATCACACACCAAGTTAATTGTAGCGAGTCACATGATTTTAGGATTAATTCAGCATTCCTGTAGTTTCCCTCTGCTGGGTAGTGCATTTCAAAGCGAAAACTCAACCATGAGCACCAAGGTGCTTTCAAAAGAATCTCCGGGACAAAATTGTTAAAAGGCACAGATATGAGGATGGGTATAAAAAAATATCAAAGGCCTTGAATATCCCTTGGAGCACGGTCAAGACGATTATTAAGAAGTGGAAGGTGTATGGCACCACCAAGACCATGCCTAGATCAGGCTGTCCCTCCAAACTGGATGACCGAGAAAGAAGGAGACTGATCAAAGAGGCTACCAAGAGGCCAATGGCAACTTTGCAAGAGCTATACACTTTTATGACCAAGACTGACCAATGTGCATGTGACAACAATATCCCAAGCACTCCACAAATCTGGCCTGTATGGTAGGGTGGCAAGAAGAAAGCCATTACTCAAGAAAGCTCATCTTGAATCCTATTTTGAATTATGCAAAAAAAAAAAAAAAACTCAGGTGACTCTGTAGCCATGTGCCAAAAAGTTTTGTGATCTGACGAAACTAAACTGGAACTTTTTGGCCTAAATGCAAAGCGTTATGTTTGGCGCAAACCCAACACAGCGCATCACCCAAAGAACACCATCCCTACTGTGAAGCATGGTGGTGGCAGCATCATGTTATTGGGATGTTACTCATTGGCTGGGATTGGGGCACTTGTCAGGATAGAAGGGAAAATGATGTACTGTAAAACCATTCAATAGTACAGAAGTTTACTTGGTAAAACTTGGTATCCAGTTTTTACTAACCAACAGGCAGTTGCAGTGGTTGGTGGTCACCGCTAGGTTACCAGCAATAGTAGCCCTGATGCAGAAGGACATGCACACAGGTGTGCATAATACAAACCGGTGTGCAAAACAGCTAAAACCAAAAGTTTGTCATCCAGTGGCTCAGTGCTGCTTCCACTAAGAGAGGTCCCGCTTCAGGAACCTTCTTCCTGCCACACTCTAAATAAACTAGGGTGGGATTATAATCCCCTAAACTGATCCCTACATTGAACACTAGGATCTCGGTTAACACACACAGTGACCACGAGTGGTTACTTTGTATAACAACTAAGAACCAAGAACAAAGGCAGGTGACCAGTGTGAATTGATCATCAGTTGTGCAATTGACACCTGTTCACCTGCTTCACATTCCTTCAATTGGGCAGAGAGGGAAGTTTAATCTCCCTGCCCTGCCATATCTAGCACATACTTTAATTTAGAACATTATACTTGCCACAGAGCCCTATATCATTTTTACTGTGTTACTATTATACTTATATATACTCTCTTGTCTACTTCTCATTTTTAGCAGATCACTGGGCACTAGTAATTGTAGTGTAAAGGATTGACTTGCATTGGGTTTTGCCCTTTTTTAGTCAATCAAATACAACAATAATCACAAGGCAGCAGGAGCCTACAACAAATATTTCCTGATACCATGCCTTTATAGTGTTACTCCTGTAGTCCAGAATGAAGTAATTTGCTCAATTGTTCAATAACCCAAAAGTACAAACTATAACCCCATCCTCTAATCTGGTGAGGACTCTGTCACAATAATCATGTTCACATTTCCCCCTTCACTGCACTTCACTGTTTATTTTCTTGATACTGTTTGCCATCTACCCAGTAGTTTCCAGTGCATTTCTAATTTATTTTTCTCTGAATAGCATATCTTGATGAAGGACTTTGACAAAAAGTAATGTCTGTATTAAACAGTTATGCAGCCCTTTACTGATGTTACTATTACATTTGCACACAGTTCAAGGCTGATTTATAATTTTTTAGTGTTCTTTTAAGTTATTTTTAAAACCATTATGTTAAAACACATGTAATTCCTCTAAATCTATGTTGTGCTTTTAAGAATGGTGTATCATGGTGCACAAATCATGAATGTTGCACAAATCAAAAAAATAGTCTGCCTTAGGTAGTGCATGACTGAAGCCGTGCATACTCAGTGTATGCTAGGAACATGAAATAGACAACAGCCAATCATTCCTTGATTGTGTGTAACCAATCATTGTCTTTCCTATGACTTGCATGTTTTTAATGCCTCTGCTCTCCGTCATGTGACCTTGATTGCTAAGAAAAAATAAATTTAAAACATGTAATACATATTTATCATGATATGACGTTTTTCATAAAAGAACATAAGTGACTGTAACAGGGAGAGATCTGTGCTGACTCTGCTGGCGTGTTCACGGGCTGCAGGAAGAGGGCGGCAGTCGTCCAACAACCGCCTGTGAGTCATGGCAGTGACACGGGGAGGTGGGAAAGTGGGTGTGTGGACTTTCCCCCTCTCTGAATGGTTGAGAGGCGCGTCTTGGGAGATTGTTAGCCCTATAAATTAACTCTCCGTTGTTTCCTCAGGTCTGCCCACTTAGACGCAACGAGAGTGCGGAAGCTCTGATCCAGGACCGGGAATCAGGCGAAACAAAGAGTTTCATAGCGAGACAGAGAGAGCGGGGAACCCTTGGGCAGACCCTGGCGTATTGTGAAAGAACAGGCTAGTTAGCCTACAGAGTAGGACGGTGATCCGGGTCATGCGGGTAGCGAAGACCGGGATAACGCTGCCGAGTGCAGCACCTTTTATTTGTAGTTTTATTACTGTTTTATTTTTCATTGTTCTTTTCGCCTTCTGTTTTCATTATTATTTCTTTGAGCACCTGCGAGTGCACTTGCTGTTCACGTACCAGCTGTGGTATTTCCGTGGTGCTGTCTATCATCGTTGATAGGCAGCCCACGGTCAACAGTGCCCTCTGCCGGAAAAAGCAAGAACTGTTTGCAAATAAAACTGGGCACCTGTGTGGTGTTTTCAATTACACCTGTCTGTCTCCTAGTCAGTGAATTACCCACACCCCTTCCACAGTGACCTAGAAATTGGCAGTAATTCATATTTAAGCTCAATGGATGGGATAGTCCCCTGTGCCTTACTTGTATTGCATGAATACAACATGAGGTGTTGTCTGGAAAGTGTATTTTGTCCTGCGGAAAACCATTTTTCCCCTTTAAACTTAAAGGTGACTTAACTGAAATTTGCATATGCATTATTAAATGGAATTCAAGAGCTGCCACTGACTAATGTATGTTGCCTGCGCTATTTACCTCTGTCACTTAACTAATTCAGTTCAATTCGTATTTCCACAAGTTCAGCCCCAGCCCTTATTGCAGCATATTAATAAAAGTAGGTACGTTAAAGAGTATTGCACTACTTGAAACCATGGCTGAGTTGCTTGGTTTTAGCATTGAAAAAATATGGCATAGGAACCAGTAGTTTGTAAAAAGGGTTATATATTTAATTGGTTCCCAACTCCTGTCATCTTTGTCAGTATCCTACCTGCTTGCTCTGGCACAGGTTCAGAGGGGCTGGAACAGGTTTATGAATATGCATGACTAGCCCCATACAATGACAATAAATAATTATATACATTATTTTAATAGGTTACAGTGGAATAAGAACAAGTAATAAAAGTGAGAACTCTTCATGCTAAGCAGCGCAACAGATTTTGGGCAGAGAGCAGAGTTCACTGAATAGATATAAAGTGTTCTGTGTCACAATGTTTTTTGCACATTTTGAGTACAAATAAATATGAATATTGTTGGAGGTACGCCCCCTGTACATCTTGCATCGCCACTCAGACCAGACTGTAAAGTGCATGTTGCTATTTTACGGGGCTTTCATGTATATTCATAAATCTGTTTTTATGCCTTTCTGAACTGGATTGAGCAAGTAGAATCCTGGCATTAGAAGACAAATACATGAATCAAAATGCTTAACTTTGTGAGAGGAGTCGAAAACAATTTAATGACACTAGGGAAAGTAATGCTTTGTGTTTTAAACCCTGCAGTCTGTTCAGTAACACTTTAATACTATGCTATATTTTCTATTAACACCACTGCCATGAACTTTACATTCCTGATATGTAATCTTCCACCAGGACGCATGGGAGCACTACCAGTCCCCCTCTCCCAAAAAAAAAAATGTATAGGAGGGATCCAAAGTTTCATATAGAAGAACATGTAAAGTATTGCAGATGCTAGATGAATCACTTTCACTGTTGTATTCACAGTTATTACTGACATTATAATTGAACCCTTTCAGTTCCTTATACAATTGTATACCTAAATTGAAATCTCCATCTATTTAAAATAATTAAAAAGCTCAGATTAGGCACACTATTAGTTCAATTAAAGGTTCAATCATGTAATTGAGCGCTCGGTTGGAACAACAACCAGCAGGGCAGTGGTCCCCCAGGACCAGGTTTGAGAACCTCTGCCATAGAAGAAATGTATTCATACAATGTCTGAAACAATGTCTAAAATTTATAATTTGCTATTTCTTTTTGACAAAGACTCATTATTACCCTATAACACCACTTACAGAAAACTGAGTACAAAATCAGCTATCAGTATTTCCCATTTGTTATTAAGCATGTTGTTAAATTATGTGTACTGATTATGTTACTACAGTGTAATTACAGTCTTATTTCAAACTTAGCACAATAAGAAAGTGAAAGTACGTCCACCTATATTTTACAATTGATTTTCTTCTGTTATTCTGTTTGAGTGGAATCTAGAGAGCATGAGACGCCACCCCAGCGTCACTAATCAATTCAGAAATTTAAATGAGCTTTTACCCTTTGGGGCATATGAAATAATAAAAAACAAAAACACATTTAGTTCTTTGCCACCTGTGATGCAGAGCATTCTACTGTTCTGCAGCAGCAAGACCATGCTGCAAAACTCCCTGTCGAAAAAATATTTCAATTTAAATTAGTGCCAATTCCAAAAAGGCACAGAATCATATTACATATTGGATTAAAATATTGTTGTTTATTGGCATAATGTGTTTGTGGGTAGCAAAGTGGGAAACCTGAGTCTATCTAAATACCTGTCTGTTGATTTTTCTGCCTCAGAATAAAAATGTGTTGCATGTCAAGCTAAAGACCCAGACAAAATCATTAATCTCCAAGCTCTGATGTGCATTAACAGACAGTGATGCACTATGCATGCATTTTTCACTAACTCTATACTTTAAAATGTTTAGCGCAACACTACTGTGCTAAAAACTGCTATATAGAACTCATTGAAAAGGCATATACTGGCTGCTACTTCTGCATGCCATGTGGGACTTTCTCATTTTATATTCTAATTAAATGCAAGACTTAATCAAAAGAAACCCCATGAAAATGGTTTAAAGCTCTTAGGTTTGTGATGTCCATTACCAATTATATAGATCCTTCCTAAAGTCCAACTTCCACTGCCTCAAAGTGGCAGGAAGGTGACATTGGGTTCTCAAGACGAAGTACAGTGGGGTCGTCTGTCTCTGGTAGGTTCAACCATGCTGTGAAAGCTTGAGTAACATACTCAGCCATAGTGGAAAGGGCACTTACCAACCTGCCTGGCCAACGTGGTGATTTATGGCCAACCCCCCCATAATTAAAGCACAGACAAAAACCTGGCCCTCATTCACCAGAGGCTCGATTATCGCTGACCAATGCAATGGCTGGATAGGCATGAAGACAGAGGGTGCCAAGAATCGCTGGGTTACGATTTTAGGCTGCCACAGAACAACTGCAGATCTCTTTCAGGTGAAGCAAGAGTTGGAAGAAGAACCTAGAAGAATCTAGTGGGACATCTTAGGACTAAGCAAAGTACAGCAAAAAGATGAAGGTCTATTAGAACTCAAGAGTGGACATCTTTCCTTCTACCAAGGCAATACAGATGGATGAACAGGAGGCGCTGGATTCATTGTCCACAAGACAATCAAGAATAACGTAGTATGAACTTCAGGTTATCCAAGTATATGCACCAACAATAAGCTATGAAGAAGCCGAAGACCTTTTTATGAAGAAGTACAAGAACTACACGAAAATGGGAAGAGCCACTATAATTTCATCATTGTTGACTTCAACGCCAAAATAGGAGCCTAGCAAGAAGACATTGCAACAGGAATGAAAGGGGCGACAGACTAGTCAAATTTGCAGAGAACAAGAACTTATTCATCATGAACACCTTCTTCCAGAAGAAACCCATCAGGAAATGGACATGGAGAGGACCCAACGGAGTGAAGAATGAAACTGACTACATACTCACTAACAAGAAGCACACCATACAAGATGTCTCAGTACTAAACTATTTTAACATAGTAAGTGACCACAGACTTGCAAAATACTCCTAAACACAGCACTGGAGAGAGCGAAACTCATGATGATGAAATCCAACATAATCATCGTAGAAATGCTTCAGAAGCAAAGCCTGGTGTTTCAACTAAAACTGAAGAATAGATTCAGCGTTCTTCAAGATCTGAAAAAAGATGAAGCAATTGAGGTAAACAAAATCTATGAAGTGACGCAAATTTGCAGAAACAGCAAAGAACATCAGTGGAAAACAGAGTACCAGATGTGACCAGAAGATCACGCAAGAGACAAAAGACCTCATGAAGAAAAGAAGGGAAATTAAACAAGCAGTAGCTCTGAAGTGAAAGATTGAATGCATTCAGCTCTGCGAGATAAAGTGCATTACTGAGGATACATGGTCATTCAACTGTAGGTTGGTAGAGAAAACTATTGAAAACAACCAAAGCATGAAGAAAGGAAAACAAACACTGATCGTTGGGGGGGGGGGACAGATGTTAACAATCAAGCAAGACGATGGGACTGTTATCAAGAACTGTAAATTGATTTTGCAGAGTCGAAGACTTTTACAGAATTATATCAAGATGAAAAGAGAAACATAGCAGATGACGAAGATGAGATGGAAAAAACGCAACCCAAGGAAGAAGTTCCAGACATTCTATCAGAAGAAGTGAAACATGCTATCAAACATATGAAGAGAGGAAAGGCACCAGGAGAAAATGGCATAACGATTGACATCATGAAAGAAGTGGTGAAGAAGCATATTTTAGATTGTACTAAGCAAAAGAAAGTGTCAATCGACTGGAACGCATCAGTGATACTTTACATGAGAAAGGAGATAAAGAAGAGCTCGAGAACTAGAATCCTGTTAGCTTACTTCCTATAATCTACAACATTTTTACTAAGATAGTCTCCAACAAACTTCAAGCTCTGACTCAAAATCTGACTCTGCACAATCAAATGAGCAAGCAGGATTCAAGAGTGGATTTAGCACAATGGATTATCTTCAAGTTGTAAGGCAAGTGATTCAAACCAGCATTGAGTATGAACTACCACTTTGCTTGGGATTCATTGACTATGAAAAAGCCTTAAACAAAAAAAGTGTTTACACAAGATCTGTATTAAGCTATCTGAAAAAACAAAGAATTGAGAAAACGTACAGAGACTTGATCAGCACCATATACAAGAATGCTGCATCCACAGTAACCCTCCATAACAGCGACAAAATCAAGATTAAAAAAGGAGTTTGTCAAGGAGATACAATTTCCCTAAAGCTCTTCATGGCCACCCTAAAAGAAATTTCATTTTCAAAACACTGGATTGAGAAAATAAGGGGCTAAAAATCAATGGAGCCTGCTTGAATCACCTATAATTTGGTGACAACATCCTCATATTTACAACGTGCCCAGAAGAATTACAAACAAGAATACAAGAAGTACATCAGGCTAACATTAAAGCAGGTTTGAAAATGAACCTGAAGAAGACTTGAGTCATGTTCAATGAATATACCATTCCACAGGCAATTGAAGTCAATGGGAGCAAGCTTGAAGAAGTCAATCACTACATGTACTTAGGGCAGTCAGTTTCGGCAACGATGAAACAAATGTGCAAAATCAACAGAAGAGCAAAACTGGGCTGGAGTGCCTTTGGAAGATTAAGCATGGTTCTGAAAGGGAAACTATCCTTATGCCTCAAGAGGAAAGTCTTTGACCAATGCGTGCTGGCAGTGCTAACTTACGGATGCAAGACCTGAACCCTCAATGCAAAAATGACTCAAATTACAAACGACTCGATGGAGTATGGAAAAATGCATGCTGGGAATAACAAGAGACAGGAAAAGGAAGGAGTAGTTAAGAGCACAAGCAAAAGTAAGCAATGTTATTGTAAGAATGAAAAAAAATGAAATGGCAGTGAGCCGGACATCACTGGACCGAGGAGATACTAGACTGAATCCCAAGAGATATAAAGAGACCAAGAAGAAGACCTACAGGAAGATGGCAAGATTAAATTAGGGAACATGCTGGGCAAGTGGATTTGAGATGCAGCAGACAGGATTTTGGAGAGGCCTTCATCCAGCAGTGGATTGAAAAAGGCTGAAGGTGATATATATATATATATAGTAATAGATCCACGCCACTCATACAGTTCGTTGCCCCTTTAAAAGTAGACCCAGGATACGGAAATTTATTTTTTTAGCGCTTGCGCACACTTTTAATAAACATGAATCTCGAGCTCTGACTATACACCAATAGATCCCCGATTAACCCACAGGACGGTTAAGCCGTTTACCTGTTACACAACACAATAATTCACACAGGTTTCACACAGCCCTACCCATTGACTGCTCGGAAGCAGACCACACCATCTGCCTCCCTCCACTCAGCAGTCTTGAGCAGACTGGCTGCCTCTCTTAAATACCCTGCACCTGGTTCTAATTTACAATTACCACCAGGTGCAGGGGATAACTAAACAATAAAACAATTAAAACCCTTAGCCCATTCACCAAAACGTGCATTCTCACATGTTTTTAGCAGGGAGAAATTTTAACCCCCTCCCTGCTATCTTACAATATATAGATAGATAGATAGATAGACAGATAATCTCAAGATGCATAGTCTCATATCTTTTAAAGCGTGTTGTGTTGGTGGTCCACTATGAAAGGCGTAGTTTACGTACACTGATTTTGAATTAGCACTGCAAAGATAAGTATATCAATTATTTTAACACAATGCTAGTATAGTTCAATCAATAAGTGCTGAATATATTAAGCAATAGGTTACTCACCAGCAAATGGATCTAGTTAGTTTACTCAACACTAGAACTATTAATAAAGATTTTACAATTTAGCAATATATGTGTCAATGCAGGTGCAAAGAGTATGCTTTATTTGTAATAGAGTTGTTTGTGAAATCTCCATTTTTATTTTATTTTACTCTCAGGAGTAGCAAACAACATTCTTATGTTGACTACATTTATTGGTTCAATAGCCTCCAGCTGCAAACAGAGCTTGCATAAGTGGCTACATATTGCTTTGGGAATGTCCGCAGTACCTCCTCATGTTTTTTCTCAAGGGCTTGAAATCAAAGGAAGAGGTTTCTATGAATAGCACTGGTGTTAATAGGTGAAGTGGTATGAGCCCAGTGTCCTTGGAAAGCACAATTGCAGCTGTGCTTCCTGCATGTGAAATAGAACAACTGGATCCTTGTTTGAAATAAAACCATAAGTCTAGTGCTCTTTCATCATTCTATTCTACAATTTCTTGTGTTTTTACGTGGTGTTTATATGGTGAACCAGGTGATTGTGCTGTACCCCTGATGGCTCGAGTGTTGACGTCAGACTAAGAACTGAATGGACACTGTTTAGTCAACAAGCTGTTTGCGACGGTTTATTGGAAATGAATAAGCAAAATAAAAGGTTTTAACAAAACAAACACTTTTTATAAACAAAACGGTGCGTTGGCCAAAACGAATAGACAAAAGCTGGTGATAAATCTCCCTCCTGACCTGTGAGGGCGCCAAAGAACGGGAGGAGAAGTATCGGGAAGGGCTGGCCTGACAGTTCGTTTCCAGGGCCGGGAAGTCGGTCAGCCTGCAAAGAAGCGAGGCTCTGTTGTAAGACCGTTTTGACCTGAAAGGTAAACGAGGGGTACTGCAAGCAATAAGGCAGCTGCAACCGTTTATCAAGATGTCATGCGGGATTGCATATAGGAGCCAGGGTAATGCTGATCTTTTCCTTCGTTTGGGTAAACGCTTGGAGAGAGAAGACCAAGAGCTCTCATCATTAAAGAGAAACATGTTGTGTGTTGTGTGTTGTTTTGTCCAGTAATTGTTTTGCACCACTAGACAGCTAACTCACAAATCCGGAGCTGTCGCCAAGGGTCAGCACAATCCGGATCACCACTGCACAAACAGTCACAAGATACCCGTGTCTTCATGCACCACAAGCACATCTGCACTCACCCAGGACTGGTGACCGTGTGTTCATTTTCTGTTCGGGACTGTGCCGTTTTGTTATCCACGTGCTTTACACATGGTTGTGTATTGCCGGGGATAAATTACTTAAAACGGTCACCAGACCTGGAAATATAAATAAAAGCACTTTTCAAAGGATCACAGTTGTCTGCCTTTCACTCCTGCACCACATCACCAAAACACCTGTGCCCCCTCACCAGCCACTTTGCCACAATCTGTTATTTAATCTCTCTCGCTTTCAAGGTCAAATGTTTTATTGACATGACAAGCAGAACAAGTATTGCCAAAGCTACAACACAATACACAAACATACATTAGAACAGATACAACACAGTTATATTGAGCACATTGTACAGTGAGCTCTGTCAGGATGCTACAAATTCTGCAGCTATTATTGCTTCCTCTCTTCTCCCAGAAGAACCTGCAGTTTCTCCTCCTGGAGCAGGAAACCCTCTATCTGCCAGTCTGAGACAGTTTCTCTCTCTCAGCTCTCTGTATCTCTCACAGTGGAGGATAAAGTGGCTCTCAGTTTCAATCTCCCCACTGTTGCACTGGGTACAGATTCTGTCTTCCCTACGTTTCCATTGTCTGATGTTGATGCTGGTGTGTGTGTGGACAAGGATATGATGTAGGACTGTAGGGGGGGTTTAGCTGTACTGCCAAGGGAGGATTCAAGGGCTTGGAAGTGGAGGAAGTTTGGGCTGCTGTGTCTCAGGTGGAGCCAGAACTGGGTGATTCATTTCTGGATGGGGATCAGCAGAGGCACGCCCCCTAGTTCTGCTCTGCAGCCGTTGTTGGGGACTTCTCTGTGTAAGTGCAGTAGCTCTTTACAGAAGCGCAGGTGTGTGGTTTCTGTGGGTGTTTTGTCCCACTGTGTGTACTCTGTACTCAGGGGTGGGCCCTAGACTTCACTCCCATAGAGCAAAGCTGGCTGTATGATGCTGTCAAACAGCTTCAGTAATAATTTGGTTGGGGGGAGCTTTAAATGCAGCAAATTGTTTTTTAATAGTGTAGTATGCTCTGAGAGCTTTCTCTTTTAGTGTTTTGATTGCCAGTTTAAAGCTGTCTGGTGCACTATATGCAAGTCCTGGGTAGTTGTACAAAAGGCTGTGGTCTTTCTTTTGTTATTTAAGAAGAATTTTATTTTTCTTCTGGTTTTTTGGCTTTTTTTTTTTTTTTTTTTGGAAAATCATGATTTTGGTTTTGTTCAGGTTAACCTCCAGGGCCCATGTTTCTCAGTATGTCTCCAGCAGTGCCAGACGGTGCTGCAGGTCCTCCTGTGTGGGGGATAGGATGACTAAGTCATCTGCGTACAGCAGACTCTTCACTCTGGTGTGCCCAGGGACAGGGCTGGGGTGGTCTGCTCTAGCAGACTAGGCAGATCACTGATTTAAATGTTGAAGAGAGTGGAGCTGAGGCTGCAGCCCTGTCTCACTCCCCTCTTCTGCCTAAAGGAACCTTTGTTTGCTGTCCATTTTTACTTTGAACTGTGTCTCCAAATACATGGATTTAACTGTGTCATAAACCTTTCAACCAATTCCTGCTTGTAGCAGTTTAAGGTACATTCCAGGGTGCCAAATAATCAAAAGCTTTTTTAAACCTGATGAGGCAAGCATTGCCTTTGTTAGTGTTTACGTGTTTGTTTATGAGTGTCTGTAAAGTAAACATGTGGTCAGTGGTGCGGTGTTTGGGAAGGAATCCAATCTAGGTCATGGTTATGGTACTTTATGTCATCATCATTGGCATATTCTTTGATTTAAAATACCACAGAATAGTTTGCTGAGGTTAATCCCCACACAGGTGCCTTTGTAGTTTGGATCAAGGGCGACTCCACTCTTGTAGATGGGGGTGATGAGCCCCTGTGCCCACTGTTCTAGGAATTGCCCAGAGAGCAGGACCAGGTTAAACAGCCTCAGCATGGCGGGCTGGAGGTGATGGTCATGGTGTTTCAGCATCTAGGTGAGGATCTGATCAGGGCCATTGGCTTTCCTGGGCTTCAATTTGGAAATATTTTCGCAGATCTCTTCAATGCAATGGTGGTGTCTAGGGGGGTTTAGTAATACTTAATTATTGCATCCAGGGACTTCAGTTTATTCTGAATTTCTTTTTGCTGTAGTGTGAGGGCTTCAGTTTGAATTCCTTTATATAGGTGTTGGAAAGATTTGTCCATTTTGAATTGCTATGGGGCGTGTCTTTTTGTTGGGTTTCAGGTTTGCCAGAAGGATTTGTTGTCTATGGCCTCTTCAATCTGGGTCAGTGTGTGTTGAATGTAGTGGGTGTTTTTGTGTCAGAGTGGCTTTGTATTCTCAGTGTGTGGTGGTAGGCGTCTCGTAGGTCTGCTCTGAGGGGCTTTCTGTGTTTTCAGATTGGCCTGTTTTCTTTGTGTGACATGCCTGAAGTGCTGAATAAATGGACCGCTACCAAGCAAACACACAACCTTCTGGCGATGTTGAGTTTAGGTAGTATTTTGGTTGTGCCAATATGATGTGCTATAGACATTGCTGGAAAGTCATATATTGGTCATATTACATACAAAGTTGTATATAAGTTACCTAAAGGTCCCCCCTGGTTGTTGCAGAATAATGTTGTGTGCACATTTAATTTGTCAGTTTCTGGAACTTTCATTTAAAGATTAATCAATTTAAAATACATAATAAGAATTAGGTGAAGGTTTTTTACACATTTTATTTTTATTATGTTTCGCTAATTTTGAAATAAGGATAAATGCAGTGTGATATAGTTTAATCAGTGTTATTTTTGTACTGCGTCACGCTTAAACAAAAAATAATCGCCTCTGCTTTGAGAATTGAACACCCGATGTAACGTTACATAAACTCAACAAATACAAGCACATACATACATGAATAAGGAAAGAAAATGCAATCGGAGAGATGTGATTAAATAGTGCAACTGTCAAAATGAACCACCTGCCATTTCAAAAAGTCTTTCAAACACTTGCGCATCTGCGTCTTGTTGAAATTCCTCGCAGTCGCCGCTGCCCAGAAACTTCAAATCAACAGCAGCAGTTGAGTTGAGGTAAGTTTGTTCCCTACCCTAATTTCTAAATCAAAAATAATTCAAAGGGTATGGGATTAAAGATTTACAAAATAATTACAAAGGGTACATACAAGAATACTTATATATATATATATATATATATATATATATATATATATATATATTATATATATATATATATATATAAAGATGGATAGTTACTTTTCATTATAAATTACACAGGTGGAAAGAAAAAAAAATCACTTAAAAAATATTTATTTAGAAATGCATTGATAATGTGAGTCTTGGGCAAATAATTATAATTTTTACTGACATTAAAACAGATGCTACAAATGTCTGTGCGAAAATTAAGCAATTAAATAAACAAATAGAATTTTTTTAAATTTTCGAGCTTTGCTCAACTGCCAACGAAAATTTCGAATTTGGCTTGTTCTGGTGTGAGTGAGCGGCTGGTAGCCTGAGTTCTCTCTATTTTCTCTGTTTTTAGAATTTTCAATATATCATTTGTATAGTTATGTATTTATTTATCTAAATCTATTTTCAGTAAAATTAAAATTACAGCGTCATGCTGCTGCTGCTCACAACTCCTCTCCTCTATATCTCTACTCACGAACACCGAACCCCAAGTGAATGATTTGTGCATCTATGTATACAGCTGTGCCGTGCCGGGATTCAATTACTAATTAATCATTCACTTGAATCCCAGCAAGTGAAATAATTTGTGCAATCACTTTGCCTAAATACATATATACGTTCAAAATCATCTGTGTACCAATACATACACCAACAATAACACGCCACACACAACATAATACACAAATACACACAGGAGCGGAGCACCCCGCCACAAAACTACAGTTTTCTATATACAGTACCCATAGAAAGTCTACACCTTTTTCCAAATTTTCATCTTTTGTTGCCTTATAGCCTGGAATTAAAATGAATTACATTTTTTTTTTTTTTTTTTTTTTTATTTATTTATCTACACGTCCTACCCCACACATCCTTTTCGAGTGAAAAAAAAAAATAAAATTCTAGAAATTTGTAGAAAATTAATTAAAAGTAAAAACTAAAATAGCTTGGTTGGATAAGTGTCCAGCCCCCTTCTATAGCAATCCTAAATTAGCTCAGGTGTAACCAATCGCCTTCAAAATCACACACCAAGTTAAGTGGCCTCCACCTGTGTTAAATTGCAGTGATTCACATGATTTCAGGATAAATTCAGCAGTTCCTGTAGGTTCCCTCTGCTGGGTACATAAGAACATAAGAACATAAGAAAGTTTACAAACGAGAGGAGGCCATTCGGCCCATCTTGCTCGTTTGGTTGTTAGTAGCTTATTGATCCCAAAATCTCATCAAGCAGCTTCTTGAAGGATCCCAGGGTGTCAGCTTCAACAACATTACTGGGGAGTTGATTCCAGACCCTCACAATTCTCTGTGTAAAAAAGTGTCTCCTATTTTCTGTTCTGAATGCCCCTTTTTCTAAACTCCATTTGTGACCCCTGGTCCTTGTTTCTTTTTTCAGGCTGAAAAAGTCCCTTGGGTCGACACTGTCAATACCTTTTAGAATTTTGAATGCTTGAATTAGGTCGCCACGTAGTCTTCTTTGTTCAAGACTGAACAGATTCAATTCTTTTAGCCTGTCTGCATATGACATGCCTTTTAAGCCCGGAATAATTCTGGTCGCTCTTCTTTGCACTCTTTCTAGAGCAGCAATATCTTTTTTATAGCGAGGTGACCAGAACTGCACACAATATTCAAGATGAGGTCTTACAAGTGCATTGTACAGTTTTAACATTACTTCCCTTGATTTAAATTCAACACTTTTCATAATGTATCCGAGCATCTTGTTAGCCTTTTTTATAGCTTCCCCACATTGCCTAGATGAAGACATTTCTGAGTCAACAAAAACTCCTAGGTCTTTTTCATAGATTCCTTCTCCAATTTCAATATCTCCCATATGATATTTATAATGTACATTTTTATTTCCTGCGTGCAGTACCTTACACTTTTCTCTATTAAATGTCATTTGCCATGTGTCTGCCCAGTTCTGAATCTTGTCTAGATCATTTTGAATGACCTTTGCTGCTGCAACAGTGTTTGCCACTCCTCCTACTTTTGTGTCGTCTGCAAATTTAACAAGTTTGCTTACTATACCAGAATCTAAATCATTAATGTAGATTAGGAATAGCAGAGGACCTAATACTGATCCCTGTGGTACACCGCTGGTTACCACACTCCATTCTGAGGTTTTTCCTCTAATCAGTACTTTCTGTTTTCTACATGTTAACCACTCCCTAATCCATGTACATGTGTTTCCTTGAATCCCAACTGCGTTCAGTTTGAGAATTAATCTTTTGTGCGGGACTTTGTCAAAAGCTTTCTGGAAATCTAAATAAACCATGTCATATGCTTTGCAATTATCCATTATGGATGTTGCATCCTCAAAAAAATCAAGCAAGTTAGTTAGACACGATCTCCCTTTCCTAAAACCATGTTGACTGTCTCCCAGTACCCTGTTACCATATAGGTAATTTTCCATTTTGGATCTTATTATAGTTTCCATAAGTTTGCATATAATAGAAGTCAGGCTTACTGGTCTGTAGTTACCTGGTTCAGTTTTGTTTCCCTTTTTGTGGATCGGTATTACGTTTGCAATTTTCCAGTCTGTCGGTACCACCCCTGTGTCAAGAGACTGCTGCATGATCTTGGTTAGCGGTTTGTAAATAACTTCTTTCATTTCTTTGAGTACTACTGGGAGGATCTCATCCGGCCCAGGGGATTTGTTTATTTTAAGAGCTCCTAGTCCCTTTAACACTTCTGCCTCAGTTATGCTAAAGTTATTTAAAACTGGATAGGAACTGGATGACATGTGGGGCATGTTGTCAGTATCTTCCTTTGTAAAAACTTGTGAAAAGTAATCATTTAACATATTTGCTATTTTTTTTTCTTCCTCTACGATTTTGCCATTTGTATCTCTTAAACATTTAATCTCCTCTTTGAATGTTCTCTTGCTGTTGTAATATTGGAAAAACATTTTGGAATTGGTTTTAGCTCCCTTAGCAATGTTTATTTCTATTTCTCTCTTGGCCTTTCTAACTTCCTTTTTGACTTGCGTTTGCAGTTCCGTGTACTCTTTCTGCGTACTTTCTTTTTGGTCCTTTTTTAATGCTCTGTAAAGTGCCTTTTTTCGCTGAATATTTTTTTTAATTGATCTATTAAACCATTTTGGCAATTTAGTTTTACATTTAGATTTGTCTACTTTAGGGATGTAATTGTTTTGCGCCTCTAGTACTACATTTTTGAAGAACAACCATCCTTCTTCTGTGGGTGTTTTCTCTATTTTACTCCAATCTACTTCTGTTAGTCTCTGTTTCATACCTTCATAGTTTGCTTTTCTAAAATTGTAAACCTTAACTTTAGTCTTTACTTTTGGGGATTTAAAAAACACTTCAAATGAGACCATGTTATGGTCTGAGTTTGCCAGTGGTTCTCTGACCTCTGTTTTAGTTATTCTATCTTCGTTATTTGAAAAGACTAAATCAAGGCATGCCTCCCCTCTAGTGGGTGCCTTCACAAATTGTGTTAGGAAGCAGTCATTTGTCATTTCCACCATTTCTATTTCATCCTTCGCGCTACCCACCGGGTTTTCCCATTTTATTTGGGGGAAGTTGAAATCCCCCATTAGTATGGCTTCTCCTTTGCTACACACATTTCTAATGTCATTGTATAACAGATTATTGTGCTCACCGTCTGAATCTGGCGGTCTATAGCATGCTCCTATTATTATGCCTTTTGAATTTTTGTCTGTTATTCTGACCCATATTGATTCGGTTTTATTTTCTTTGTCCAGGTTTAACACCTGGGCTTCAAGACTGTTTCTTATGTATAGCGCTACCCCTCCTCCTCTTCTGTCCTGCCTGTCTTTCCTATACAGTGTATACCCACAAATATTATATTCGTCCCCATCACTCTCAGATAACCACGTTTCTGTAACACCTATCACATCATAGTTACCTGTTAGTGCAGTAGCTTCAAGTTCTAGAATTTTGTTTCTGATACTTCTAGCATTTAGATAAATACATTTAATGGTTGTCTTACCTGAGTTGTTGTTCTTGTTTTGATGCGGTCTCCCTTCTGTTTTTTTGTTGATTTCTCCCCCCTTCCTTTCTAGGGTAGTTCATTTCAAAGCAAAGACTCAACCATGAGCACCAAAGCGCTTTCAAAACTACATCAGGACAAAATTGTTGAAAGGCACAGATCAGGGGATGGGTATTAAAATATAAATCAAAGGCCTTGAATATCCCTTGGAGCATGGTCAAGATGATTATTAAGAAGTGGAAGGTGTATGGCACCACTAAGACCCTGCCTAGATCAGGCTGTCCCTCCAAACTGGATAACCTAGCAAGAGATAGATCAGAGAGGCAACCAAGAGGCAACTTTACAAGAGCTACAGGCTTTTATGGCCAAGACTGATCAAAGTGTACAACAATATCCAAAGCACTCCACAAATCTGGCCTGTATGGTAGGGTGGAAAGAAGGAAGCCATTACTCAAGAAGCCCACCTTGAATCCTGTTTTGAAGTATGCAAAAAAAAAACCACTGTAGATTCTGTAGCCATGTGGCAAAGTTTTGTGGTCTGACGAAACTAAAATGCAAAGTGTTATTTTTGGTGCAAACCCAACACAGCACATTACCCAAAGAACACCATCCCTACTGCCAAGCATGGTGGTCGCAGCAGCATGTTATGGGGATGTTTCTCATCGGCAGGGACTGGGGCACTTGTCAGGCTAGAAGGGCAAATAAATGGAGCAAAATATAGCAAAGTCCTTGAGGAAAATCTGCTGCCCTCTGCAAGAAAGTTGAAACTTGGACTGGCATTCCCCTCTCAGCATGACAATGACCCAAAGCACACAGCCAGAGCTACACTGGAGTGGCTAAGGAACAAAAAGGTAAATGTCCTTGAGTGGCTGTGGCAAAGTGGCTGGTGAATAGAGAACAGGTGTAGCAGTGATGCGGTGCAGGAGTGAAAGGCAGACAATTGTAATCATTTGGAAAATGTGCTTTATTTGTATTCCAAGCCTGGTGACCGTTTAAATAATAAATCCCTGGCAATACACAACCATGTGTAAAGCACAGGGATAACAAATCAGGGCACAGTCCTGAACAAAAACGAGCACACAGTCACCAGTCCTGGGTGAGTGCAGACGTGCTTGTGGTGAGTGATGACACAGGTATTTCGTGATGGTTGGTGCAGTGGTGATCCGGATCGAGCTGACCCTCGGCGACAGATCTGGATTTGTGGGTTAACCTCTTACGCCCCCCTGTTCCGCAGGTGGAACATGGTACTGCGATTACACGTTATATTTAAAAAATCATCTGTAATATTATTACAAAAGCAAAACAGCAAAAAAAAAATGTCTCAATATCATAAATGTTGTTCTACCGTCAAACAGCGAAGCAATTTTTCGAATTTGCCATTTCACCGCTGAGATATTCTCTTCAGAACTTGTATAGTACCTCACGGTTCAAAAACAACTCCAATTGACTAGCTGTGTGTTTCACTGCTCTGGCCTTACATGTATTTGTTGATGATGAAATCTCCCTGATCACGTTGTAGGGGAGGTCACAAGCAGTCCAATCATACCTTGACTTTGTTTGTAGCCTAATCCATTGAAGATTAGTATTACGCACTTAGGATCAAGGTTTCTTACCGTTTTCTGATCATTTTTCAATTTGTAAAATTTATAAAATCGAATGAAATGACGAGCAATGTTCCAAAGTATCCCAAAAGAAGTCGAATCAGTCTTTTTGAAGTTTTGGAGGAGATGGATAATAGTGAAAGTGACGGTGAAAATGAGCAACTTTCTGGGTTGGAGAAGCAGCATTTGAAGATGGATTGGAGCCTCTTCAGGATGTGTAAGTATAATGGATCCACACTACATTATTATTATTATTATTATTATTATTATTATTATTATTATTATTATTATTATTATGTGTAATTTTCAATATGCATTTTTACTGTAAATATTATTAGAAAATGCAACCATTTGACTCTCAAGGGGCACATAGAAATAACATTTTTTTAAGAATTTTTTTTGCATAGTAAAGAGCAACACCATGTCTCATCTGTGCTGTGCTGCTGTATACAGTCCCTGGTCTTTACGATGCATTACAAGTTGCAAGAAGTAATTGTTTCTTCCCGGCGATCTTTATTATTTTCTCATTGATGTTCATTGATTTAGATTATTGCATGGGAGTGTTTAGCAAACTTTTTTTATATTTCCATGATTACAAGGAGTGATGTTACTCACCTAGAGACAGTGTAGGTTTCTTAGCCTTTCAAGATAAGCTGTCTGCCTGCTCCAACAGTCACTCACTCAGTTCCTTTGTTTGCCACATGCCAATCAAAGTAAAGATGAAAGGAACTGAAGTGTTTTCAGTCTGGCAGCCTGATTTAGAGCAGCAAAGGTGTCTGGAATCTATTATTATTATTATTATTATTATTATTATTATTGTAGACATTTAGCAGGTGCCTTTATCCAATAATCAACACATGTTCACCTGTCAGCAGTGCTTGAATGAGTGTAACCACTTAATTTAAAAAAAATAAAAACTCATTATTTTGCTTCTTGACATTTACATACTTTCAAGCAAGTGAATAACAAAAATACAGCCAGGTACTGAAAATTCAGAGCTACAAAAAAATCTCAGTAGCAACATTCTCCTGCATAAACGCATAGTTATGTGAGAGCAATGTGCCTGACAGTTGTGGCATATGAACTAGAGTATATTTGTCATTATGCATACATTTCAGGCACCCCAAAGCTCTCCAAAAAGGCCACCTTTTGAAAGAAATATTGGACAAATAAGTAAAAAAGAGGATTACAAAATCTAATTCATGTGGCAATGTATAGCAGGTGAGGTGCCAGAAGGTAACCTCCCTTTTAAAACTTGCTCAAGAAACTAGTGTATGACTGGTGTCACAAAGATGGCCGGAGTGGGTGGCGTCAGACCAGAAGCAGGAAAATAAACAAAGACAGAGGTGGAGTTTGGTGGGGCTGAGCGAATGGTCTCGCTCAGCATCGCTAGCATTTAATGAATGAACAGACAGAAAATAAACGGTTGTAACAAACAAAAACACAGAACACGACACTGGTAGCCAAAATAAACAGAAACAAAAAACGGACTAAACTTAACAAAACGGTGCACGGACAGACACTGACAAACACGGTGAGTTTTGAACACACAAGTATCGTGCTGGTCCCACCAGCACGCAATAGCAATTTTAATTGAAATTATCATTCTCCTACTCTCTCTCCCATTCTCCACTCACCGAACACCCAACCGCGAGTATGTGACAACGTGCATCTATATATACTGTTGTGCTGGGATTCAATTACCAATTAATTATTCACTTGAATCCCAGCACATGAATTAATAAAGTGCAATTCCCCGTGCTCACATATTCCTACATTTTACTTGCACGTGAAGTGCTGTGCAGTCCTCGTGCCTAAATACATATATACATTTTTAAACACTCGTGTTACACAGACCCGTTTATATCCCGTGTACCAATGTCTATACACCAACATTTAAACACACCACACACAACACATAACAGATAATAAACACAGGGGATGGCACTTTGTCACACTGGCCATAAAGATTTACACAATATTCATTTTTGGAGAGGTTTGGGAACCCTTGGGCCTAGCTTTGTAAAAACTCATGTAGAATTTGATCCCTTTATTCAGTTAATTTCAATTTTTATCCACTGTAGTAGACATGTTGGGGAAGCACTGGAAAAAAATCTGGTTCTTTTCATGTGCTACAAGGTGAAAAAATGACGATAGAATTAAAACAAATGAAAAGCGTTTCTTGTTTTTTATGGGGTTTTTTTTCTGGATAACTCCTTCCAGTTATTGCTTTATTGCCTTATTGCTACAACAGCAAGAGAACATTCAAAGAGGAGATTAAATGTTTAAGAGATACAAATGGCAAAATCGTAGAGGAAGAAAAAAAAATAGCAAATATGTTAAATGATTACTTTTCACAAGTTTTTACAAAGGAAGATACTGACAACATGCCCCACATGTCATCCAGTTCCTATCCAGTTTTAAATAACTTTAGCATAACTGAGGCAGAAGTGTTAAAGGGACTAGGAGCTCTTAAAATAAACAAATCCCCTGGGCCGGATGAGATCCTCCCAGTAGTACTCAAAGAAATGAAAGAAGTAATTTACAAACCGCTAACCAAGATCATGCAGCTGTCTCTTGACACAGGGGTGGTACCGACAGACTGGAAAATTGCAAACGTAATACCGATCCACAAAAAGGGAAACAAAACTGAACCAGGTAACTACAGACCAGTAAGCCTGACTTCTATCATATGCAAACTTATGGAAACTATAATAAGATCCAAAATGGAAAATTACCTATATGGTAACAGGGTACTGGGAGACAGTCAACATGGTTTTAGGAAAGGGAGATCGTGCCTAACTAACTTGCTTGATTTTTTTGAGGATGCAACATCGATAATGGATAATTGCAAAGCATATGACATGGTTTATTTAGATTTCCAGAAAGCTTTTGACAAAGTCCCGCACAAAAGATTAATTCTCAAACTGAACGCAGTTGGGATTCAAGGAAACACATGTACATGGATTAGGGAGTGGTTAACATGTAGAAAACAGAAAGTACTGATTAGAGGAGAAACCTCAGAATGGAGTGTGGTAACCAGCGGTGTACCACAGGGATCAGTATTAGGTCCTCTGCTATTCCTAATCTACATTAATGATTTAGATTCTGGTATAGTAAGCAAACTTGTTAAATTTGCAGACGACACAAAAGTAGGAGGAGTGGCAAACACTGTTGCAGCAGCAAAGGTCATTCAAAATGATCTAGACAAGATTCAGAACTGGGCAGACACATGGCAAATGACATTTAATAGAGAAAAGTGTAAGGTACTGCACGCAGGAAATAAAAATGTACATTATAAATATCATATGGGAGATATTGAAATTGGAGAAGGAATCTATGAAAAAGACCTAGGAGTGTTTGTTGACTCAGAAATGTCTTCATCTAGACAATGTGGGGAAGCTATAAAAAAGGCTAACAAGATGCTCGGATACATTGTGAAAAGTGTTGAATTTAAATCAAGGGAAGTAATGTTAAAACTGTACAATGCACTAGTAAGACCTCATCTTGAATATTGTGTTCAGTTCTGGTCACCTCGCTATAAAAAAGATATTGCTGCTCTAGAAAGAGTGCAAAGAAGAGCAACCAGAATTATTCCGGGCTTAAAAGGCATGTCATATGCAGACAGGCTAAAAGAATTGAATCTGTTCAGTCTTGAACAAAGAAGACTACGTGGCGACCTAATTCAAGCATTCAAAATTCTAAAAGGTATTGACAGTGTCGACCCAAGGGACTTTTTCAGCCTGAAAAAAGAAACAAGGACCAGGGGTCACAAATGGAGTTTAGAAAAAGGGACATTCAGAACAGAAAATAGGAGACACTTTTTTACACAGAGAATTGTGAGGGTCTGGAATCAACTCCCCAGTAATGTTGTTGAAGCTGACACCCTGGGATCCTTCAAGAAGCTGCTTGATGAGATTTTGGGATCAATAAGCTACTAACAACCAAACGAGCAAGATGGGCCGAATGGCCTCCTCTCGTTTGTAAACTTTCTTATGTTCTTATGTTCTTATGTTCAGTGCGGTAGTGAGTAAGAATGAGGTTTCAAATGAGGTTTTAGTCCTAATGTCCAGGGGGTTACCTTGAATTCAAGCCCTGAACCACGCCTGTGCTGTCTATAATTTGGAAGATAATGTGATTTATTGAAGGCCATAGCCCTCCAGGTGGAAATTGCCTATGGGAGGCTGGGGGTTTAACAGGTTAACTGTCTAGTGGAGCAAAACACAGACAATTACAAAGACAGACACAACACAATACACAATACATATCTTTCTCTAACGATGAGAGCTAGTCTCTCGGTCCTTTCTCTCCAAGCGTTTACCCAAACGAAGGAAAAGATCAGCGTTACCCTGGCCCCTATATGAAATCCCGCAAGACATCTTGGTAAACGGTTACAGCTGCCTTATTGGTTGCAGCTGCCCCTCGTTTACCTTTCAGGTCAGTATGGTCTTACAACAGAGTCTTGCTTCTTTCCAGGCTAACCGACTTCCCTGCCCCGGAAGCGAACTGTCAGGCCAGCCCTTCCAGATACTTCTCCTCCCGTTCTTTAGCGCCCTCACAGGTCGGAAGGGAGATTTACAACCAGAACTCATTGTCTTTCCATCACATATCTCACCGCTCAGAGTGGAGCCGAAGGAACATTCGGCTAAATCTACCTTTCCCATTACTCCCCCCTCCCGGGAAAAATAATCCGCATTTTGGTGGTCTTTCCCTGCCAGGTGTACCATGTGGTACACGAAGAGCTACAATGCCATATACCACTGAGTTATCCAGGCATTGCTGTCCTTCATTGTGCTTAACCACGTGAGTGGGGCGTGGTCTATGACAAGATCAAATGAGTATCCCAGCAGGTAGTATTGTAAAGAGTGAGAAGCCCATTTAATGGCCAAACACTCTTTTTCGACTACAGAGTAGTTACTTTCCCGAGGTAACATTTTTTTTTATTTAGATATAATATCGGGTGTTCTACTCCAGTTACTTTTTGGGACAAGACTGCACCCAAACCTACATTCGATGCATCGCTGTGGAGGATGAATCTCTTGGTGAAATCTGGAGTAATAAGAGTGGGGGCCTGGCAAAGTCTACGCTTAATAGTATCATACGCCCTCTGACACTCAGCTGACCACTTAATCAAATTTGGAGCACTCTTTTTGGTGAGGTCGACTAATGGGTTAACCATTGTGGTGTTCTCAGGGAGGAAGTGGCGGTAATAACCGGCTAATCCCAGTAGTGACCTCACCTGAGTCTTGGTTTTGGGGATCGCTGCATCAACCAAAGCCTGGATTTTGGTGACTACAGGTCTCACCCTTCCATTCCCCATTAAAAATCCCAAATATTGAGTCTCTGTTGTGGCAAACGCACATTTCCTCAAGTTAGCTGTCAGCCGGGCTGCCCTTAGAGACTGAAGAACGGCCGCAACCCTAGCCAAATGCGCTTGCCAGGTGGAGCTGTAAATCACCACGTCATCAATATATGCTGCTGCATATTCATGATGTGGGCATAAAACCTGGTCCATCAGTCTCTGAAAGGCAGCGGGCACACCATGTAGCCCAAATGGCATGGTTTTAAAGTGGAACAGCCCTTCTGGTGTTGAAAATGCGGTTTTCTCTCTGGAGCTGCGGGTTAAAGGGATTTGCCAGTATCACTTTGTCAGGTCCAGAGTGGAAATGAACCTTGTTTTTCCCAGTCTGTCTAAAAGTTTGTCGACCCGAGCCATAGGATATGCATTGAACTTAGCAATAGCTTTTACCTTCCTGAAGTCCACGCAGAAGCGGTTGGTGCCTTCTTTCTTGGCCACTATGACAATCGAACTGCACCACTCACTCCTGGAAGGTTCAATCACCCCAAGCTCAAGCATATCCCATACCTCTTTGTAAACGCCGCTTCGTCGACTTTCTGGGATCTGATACGGTCTCTCTCGCACTGTGACACCTGGTGGAGAGATCATGTCATATGCAACAAGTTTGTTCTGCCGGGCACGTCAGAAAAAACTTTGCTGAACTCCTCTATAAGCTTAGGCAGCTCTTTGCTGATCTGGAACCAATTGTTTCCCCATTGAAATCAATCTTGTTCTAGGAATCTCTGGACAGGGGCCTAAATCATCCTTCATATTGTCTGGTGCTATAAATAAGACCTCCCTTGCCTGCCAGGGCTTTAACAAATTGACATGGTAAATTTCATAATTCACTTTCCCTATAGCCCGAATCACTTCATATGGTCCCTGCCATTTAGCACATCGTTTTGATTCTAATGAGGGAAGTAGCAGCATTACCTTGTCCCCTGGTCAAAAGGTCAGAATCCGTGCATTTTTGTTGTAATGCTGCTGCTGTCGATGATGAGCCGATCTGAGGTTGTCCTGGGCCAAATGACGACCAAATCCAGGTGATATCTTTGTAGGAGCACACGCTTCACTACATTCTTGGATGAGCCTTTGTGCTCCTCCCACCCTTCTCTCAGCAGATCGAGGATGCCGTAAAGCTGCCAGCAGTACAGGAGCTCAAAGGGAGAAAACCCTGTCGAACTCTGCGGCACCTCTCTCACTGCAAAAAGGAGGTAGGGAAGAAGCGATGCCCAATGTTTTTGCTCTTGTGTTACGAATCGTCTCAGCATCGACTTTAAGTTCTGATTAAAACGTTCCACCCGACCGTCCGACTGTGGATGATAAACGGACGTCCTGATGGGACGTATTTTTAATATTTTGTACACCTGCTGTAATGTATTGGACAAAAAATTGGTTCTGTGATCAGTCAAGATCTCCTTGGGGATCCCTACTCTAGCCATAATTTGCACTAGCTCGGTGGCTATTGCAGCGGCACTAATGGACCTCAATGGAAGTGCCTCCGGGTATCGCATTGCATAATCCACCACTACTAGTATATGCGTATACATGGAGTCAGAAGGTAGCAAAGGGCCCACTATGTCCATTGCAATGCGCTCAAAAGGAGTGGAAATAATGGGCAGTGGGACCAAAGGGGCGGGGCCCACTCTACCCAGTGCTACTTGCTGGCAATATGTGGCTACATATCTTGACACATCAGTATGAAGATCTACCCAGTAGAATCGAGCCAATATCCGTTCTCTTGTCTTCTCGGCTCCGAGGTGCCCCGCAAAAGGGATATAATGCGCCAACCTCATGACCTTGGTGTCCTGTGCCCATGGCTTGGTTTACCCTATGCAGTAATTGCTCCTTGATACTGAAGTGTGGCTATACTAGCACCCCAGTGCCATCAACATCCTTACCTTCAATAGACCGGACCTGCCCCCAAGCGTGCACTAGTGACTGGTCGTTATGTTGGCCCCACACTATGTCCGCACTTGAGTACCACAGGTCCCGTACATTGAGAGGAGCTGGAATAACCTCTGCCCTAGCTGGCCCAGTAAACTTGCCCTCTCAGTCACACTGCGTTCCCACTCCCTTCAACTGGCATTTATTTCCATTCCAGTACTTTTCCACCAGACCCCAGCCTTGTCTCAAAGATGCTCCTTCCCATTTCGCGGTCCATCTCTCCTTATTTGTTTTTCTAAGACGGAAAAGAGGGGAAAACATTTCAGCATGAAAAGGAAACACATCACCAATTCATTCCCTTTCCTTTTTTTCTGCCACGTTTACGCATGTGACTGAGACTGCCATTATTTGCATTAATTGTTTGAATTTTGGCATGTCTCGGCCCAGAATAACTGGGTGTGGCAACCTTTCCGCTACCCCTACTATGAGGTTACGTGTCTCCATGGATACAGGAGATGGCCACCTGACCTTGTGGCCGCCACGACACACCGCCCAGGAGAGCTGAGAGGCCAACCTTGGTCTCCATGGGGGGGAGGAAAGGGGGCCCAATGGGGTGGGCTTTCTTGGAGGTCTGGGTCCCGGGAATGAGGGTGGTGGTGGCGTTGGAGGAGAGGGAGGGAGAGGTTGGCTACTCCGAAGGGCAGGGACTGACAGTATCCCGACCTGGGCAGAAGTGAGGGAGTCCTCAAAATCTTTGGCCAGTTTGACAGCCTCCTCCAGGGTGTCGGTGTTGTGGCGCTGTATCCACGCCTGGGTTTCGGCGCCGACCACATGGCAAAAACTGTTCGACCAGAATGGCTTCCCCCATTTGTTCTGCGGTCGTCTTCCTGGGGGTCAGCCAATGCACCATGTGGTCACACAACCGCTCTGCAACCACCCTGGCGCGTGTCTCAGTACTCCCTAAACAGTGCCCGGTGGGTCTCCGCAGTTATATTCAGGAGGCGGAGGATAGCCTGTTTGACCAGGTCGTAGTCGGCGGCGTGATGGTCACTCATAGCTTGGTAGGCTGCCTGAGTCTCCCTGATCAGGTAGGGTCCCATCTGGCTTGTCCAGAACTCCCGCGGCCAAGTTGCCGTGGTAGCCAGCCTTTCGATCGCCACCAAGTACGCCTCCACGTCATCCTACACCAACATCTTCATCGCCCGCTCCTTCGGGGGCGACATCAGCGGTGTTGTTTAGGGACCGTCGCTGCGTCAACGGCCAGCCCTACCCTCTCAATGAGTGCCGTGTAGTGCTCCTCCCTCTTTCTCTCCTCTGCATCATGCCTGCTCTCAAGCACCTGCAGCAGCTCCGCCAGTGCGTTACGGTCCATCCCGGATCTGACACCATGTGTGGCAAAGTGGCTGGTGAATGGGGAACAGGTGTAGCGGTGATGAAGTGCAGGAGTGAAAGGCAGACAATTGTAATCCTTTGGAAAAAGTGCTTTATTTGTATTCTAGGTCTGGTGACCATTTAAATAAAAAATACCTGGCATGCTCTCTTGATCCCATCCCTTCTAAATCATTAATAGAAATACTTTGTGTTCTCAATACATGATACAAGAAATTGCAAATTAATCATTTGTTGCCTTAAGCTCTTATGGTAGTGGTGATAAAGCCATTACTTAAAAAAACAAACTTCGAGCCTAAAGACCTAACTAACTTTAGGCCAATTTCCAATCTGCCATTGTTAGCAAAGATTCTCAAGCGGATTGTTATGAAGCAAGTACAAAGTTTTTTAGCTACTAAATTTACAGTATAATTGTAAATCTTTAAAAACTACTCACTTCTAAATCTTTTGTAGTCATCTTTGTATTACTTTAGTATAAATACATGTTAATTTGGATCCATATGTTGTTTTTTTCTGACTTTATGTGAACGAAAAGACACACATTTGCCCATTTTCCCACTGGAAATAGTGATATTTTGAAATATCACTGTCCTGGTCACAAAAGCAAAGTTTGTGGGGAATAATAGCCATGTTCTATACTTTTGAGGCATAAGCAATTAGGAAATAACACTTACTACCCAGGAACAAAATTGTGTTACATAGTATTATTGTCCATTTGAATTGAATTCCAAATCATGGTTGGGTATTACACTCCATTACACGATTGTAACCCCTATCTGTGCAAGTTCAGCTATGTCACTTGTACTAGGTTTGTAGCTATTTGTTATATTTGATTCTTAGCATTTCAATTTTCCATTAATCTATCAGCAATTGGCTAACTCACACTATTTTAATTTTTCATCTTTTGAAAAACTGTTTGCTTTGACCAGTAAATTGAAGTATCAATTGATTTCTTCACTTTTAATGTAGTACACTAGAATAAGCCTATCGACACTTGATGATATAAGTCTATTGTGAGCCTTGAGATGCTTAATTGTCTCCAGAAGATTTGGGGATTTTGTTGTAAAACTTTTAAACTGTTGCACCTTGCCCCAGGATCCCATGGGAAATAAGAAATCAGCCACAGCCCATTAGTCTGGTTGGCTTTGCCAATAAAATAAAATTTAGAAAAAAACACAGAACATATTACATTCCACTTTGATGGAACTTGAGTTCCTACTGTATCTTTCTCTTCCCACCACCCCCTTTGGCACACTGTATCATTAAATTCCCTGGCCTGTCTTTCCTCCTACATTGTGATGAGAGTTGAAGTGGTTTGCTCTCTTCATCTATCATTTGAAGCTGTTTTTCAAATTGCTTTTTCAAAGTGACAGTTCATAAGCATGTTCTGTTGTTATAGTTAAACTTGTCTTAAAGGAGTAAAAATCAATGCTTAAAAAAAAACAAATGCAAAAAAACCCACCTTGTCGGAATTGTTTGGGACTGATTTAAAGAGCATGGCAGACATATTCCATGGCCACCACAAACACCAGGTCTCAATCGTACTGAACATGTCTAATTAACTTGAACTATGAATTCATCATCACAATCCTCTGCCTACCTCTCTGTACCAATTGCATGACACCTCCCAGTACTCTTTACAGTCTATACCTCTTAAAATACTGTCTCCTCATTATCTTGTAATATACAGCATGTACTTTGTATATAACAATCCAAGTATTTCCATCACAAGACAAAACAGCAGATCAGGAGCCTGTTTCTATAGACACATACGAATGTGTATCTAGCAGGTACAATATCGTAAGCTTCAGCTATGAAAAAAGTTAGGTTTCCATATACCAACACATTCACCAACCATTCGTAAAACAATTAGTAATTTATCACCACCAAATTTGTCATTATATGTATACAAAAGGTTACGTTTCTTGTGTATGGTTTCTAAACACATTGCGTCTCTGATGCATGTGGTATATTTACGACACAGATCGAGAGAATTGCAAAGACTTAGAACATCAGCACACAAATTACAGTAACAGACAGGTGTGTAAAATCGTTGACAAGCTATCTAATGAGGAAGTAATTGCAAAGTACAATTTAAAGAAGGAGGACATCCAGGATCTTTTTACCTTGCTTGAGCCGCATGTAAGAAGACAAACAAAAAGACATTATGTCCTGTCTATAGAAGTGAACGTGTTGGTTACACTATGTTTTCTTGCCAGCGAGTCCTTCCAGAATGTATTGGGTGATACGTTGGCACTGAGCAGGGCATCAGTATGTCGTTCCATTGGTAATGTTACTAATGCTCTGACAAATCACGCTTCCGACTACATTACTTGGCCCCACTGTACGGGAATTACAATCAATCAAGGAAGGTTTTATTTCCATCTGCTGTTTTCCCATGTGATGGAGCTGTGGATGGCATGCATTTACAAATAAAAGCACCAAGTGTGGATGAATATCATTATGTGTGTCGGAAAGGGTGCCACTCTACGAATGTGCAGATTATATGTGACCGTGATAAGAAATGTTGTTGATAAATGGCTGTGCTGTGTTGCAGTTATATGGACAAACTGTGCTGCTAAAACCATTGGAGAGGAGACTGGCTTCCATGATGGATGGCTGATGGGGAACAGCGGGTATCCTCTGTCTCCTTATCTCCTAACACCTGTACCCACCCCATCATCGAGGGCAGAGGAGAAATACAACACAAACCACGGAAGAACAAGGCAGGTCATAAAGAGAGGTGTATAGGCATGCTTAAAATGCGATTTCGAGTGCTGGACAAATCTGGGGTGCTGTACAGTCTTTCAGAAAAATGTGTTAAAATCATCATTGCTGCATACATACTACATCATATTGCGCAGTGTGCCAGTTCACTAATTATTGATGAACAACAAGAACACCCTGAAGACAACGAGCTACCTCAAGGACAAGAACAACCGACTAACAGTGCTGCAGGACGCCAATTGCATGATTCATTCATTCTGACAAAATATGCCTAAGTGGTAGTCTACACCCCAAATAAGTTATGATATTTATGTTTCACATAGATTTAGTTTACATTGCGATTAATGCAAATGCCATTAAACACATTCTTTAGTTTATATTGTTGGTATACATCTCCTGCAGTTAGGGGCTGAGTTATACTACTGCCTGGCCGTAACTGTTTAGGGGATGGAGTGGGGAGGGGACTGCCTGCTTTGAAAGATGTGGAGATAAAGAAAAAAGGCACATCTATAGTATTTTGGTAATGTGTGTGCAAAATAAAAAAAAAACTGCCTGTGTGGAGGCTGCTTTAATTATCATAAGCCTTTACATATTAATAATAGTACATTCTCAGCAATTTGCCCATTCATTTTCACGTATAGAGTGAGCAAGGTATCCATGGCTACCTTTCGTATTTCAATTCGAAAGCAAATTCGATTCGTATGGAATATGAGACGTGTGATAAGTGGAGGACATAACTCGTCGTAAGATCTTTCATATTTCCACTTACTCATTCAGGATATAGAAACAGGCCCCTGATGACTTTTATAAACAGTTGATGATGTCAACGCATTTGGCAGGTGGTTTTGTATCCAGGATTGCACTTATGAACGACATAGACACAGCAGATTGAGATGTAGGAAAAGGCATACAATCAAGCCAGACGTTCACTCTCTGTTTATGCTTTGATGTACAGTATGCCACTGCTCTAAGCTACTATACAATTACCGTATAATGAAAGAGGTAAACATGGACTAAATGCTTATACATTTATTCTGTAGCTTTTTATGGTGCTATTTTACAATACAATTCAACAGAATATCCTGCTTACCCTTACCCAGTAGTATTAAACATACAAGGCATGTTTTCATCACCATAGAAGCTAATGGGCCCTATTCACAAAAAGGACTGTTTTAAAGAATATTCTTTAAGTGAATGTTTTTTGAAGAGATTTGTATAAACATTCCCTTAGGTTTAACAGTGCCATTAAAACTGGAAATAATTCAATTTCAAATTGATGGAGATTTATCTATATCACCTAATTATATAGGGAGAATCGTTTTGATGGTTCAATTAGCTGTTGTGTGTCATAATCACAAAAACAATCCAATTTGCTCCAGTTTTGCCCCAGTGTGTTGACTGCAATGTGAAAGGTTCCATGGAATTGAAGTGTGTATTGCTTTTGCTGTGTCCCATCCACTGTGTAGAGGTCAGAGCTAAATGTCATATTTAGATAAACTATCAATGTAAGGGTTATGTACAGTACTGCTGGGGTGACTTGTGTTGATCCTGCTGGCTTTTTGTTATTTGTTATGCTTTGTGTTAAATGAAGATATAGTTTTGTCATAAAATCTAAATGCACTGTGAACCTACTATGAACGAGACTTCACAAAATAGGCACTTTAGATTTGTCAGCCTTTTAAGGAGAGTGCACACAGCACTACAGTCCTACCGACCCCCTGCAATGACAAGCACTGGCACCTTGATAGTTATATTAAGTAAGCTTCTTTAAAAAATGCCCTGAAGTAAAATAAGGGATATATAGGTTTTCTGTTTCTAGTCTCTTTTTTCAGGGACACAGAGGAAGCTTGTCGAGTTGGAAGGAATTCACTTATTGTCTAATTGCCCCCTAAGGAGCCAAGTGTCAGTAAGGATCTTGTCTTGCTTCTGCACAATGATTAAAATGATAGAACTGAGGTGGCGTCATTAAAGGTCACTGTATAATCTTGCTTTATTGATATAAATAGAATTCATGAAAACAGTACAAAAATACATACCTACCTACTTTAGTTTGCATATACATACATTTTGTATAGTTCCACTGTTTTCCTACTTTAGCCTACATTGCATTTGTTTGCATTACACTTACTGGCAGCTGTCCCTCTGAGAGGGTTTATTTGTTTGTTTTTATTCAGTAACAGCATTGGATTACACAATGAAGCTACACTGTTCAATGTAGTTCTCCTATAGACATGTTACCCATTTTTTATAATTAAGGGAAGACTAAACAATGCATGAGATCCAAGAGACTGCAGTCTTTCTTTCTAATGGTTATAAAGGTACACCTTTAGACTTCCAAGTACTAGTAACAGTGATTTCAAAATTATACAATTATAACACTATGTTATAATACTAAACACTGAATTATCAAACTACATTTAATGGTTAATGAGACAAGGGATCTACAATGCAGGTGTAATTTACAAGGCAGAAATTGATTTCCTCATTTTAAAACATTGAATGGCTTGACATATTAAATGCTCTTTGCATTGTGATGCTAATGCTCACAAAAAAATGATAATAGTTTCTACTGATTTCATTAAATTTGTAACAACTAGCTGTAATTTAAAATGTTTAAAAGTATTAACATTTCTAAAATGTTACTAGGCCATGTTAGTAATGTTCCAATCTTGATTTTGACTCTATTCCCCTGTATGACAAATAACTTGTTCTCTGGATATTTTGTAAAATGTTATGTCATCCTGAGGCTAGGTCTGCACTGACCCATATATATATATTATATATATATATATATATATATATATATATATATATATATATATATATATACAATAACTTAAACCCAAATAATGTGCTAATGACAGCATTTTATCATAGCAAGTTGAAACAAAGATTGATAAAAGATGTGAAGACAAACCTCTGGGACCAATTATGGTTAGGATGAAACATTTTAAGAGAACCGGTTATTTTCAAGAATGTTGTCAGTATGAACCTATCCTGAGAGAGGCTGAACTTTTTAAAAAGTCAGACATATTTGGGACAACAATTTGATGTTTAGGGGTGGGTGGCTTAAAGAGTGATTAAATAAGCAGTAATTAATGAAGATTCTACCATGAGTTAATTGACCGTGACTGGAGTTATGTGTCCCCAGCCAAAGGTAAGGGTGCTAACGAAAGTCAAGGTCAACTAACACATGGTAGAACCTTCATCGCGAATGGGACTATCACTATTAGAAAATAATTTTTCTCATTATTTTATTTAAAAAAACACTTTAAAATATTTTGTTAAACAAATAATTGTTTTACTGGCCAGAGCTGCTTATAGTTTATTTGAAAAGTGCCAGATATTTGAATGGAGCAATATTACTTAACTGTCTGTGTTTGTTGTTGTTGAAAGAAACCCGTGTCTGTGGTTCAGTCAAACTGACAGACTGTGAATCACAGACTCGGCAGTTGCAGTTACGGGATTGGTTGCTTTCGTCGATGCATAGTATTGATTGTCGGGTTTTGATAGATAATAAAATACATTTGGACCAATTGTGTCCACGCTTAAAAACACAGCAAGTCAAAATGAAAAAGCCAGTACTTGCACAGATTGATTTTAAATTTGATTCACAGGTGAGGCGGTGATGTTCCAGCGGGCATCTACTGTGTATTAATGCCCGCTATAGCTGGAAGCTGACTGGCTGATGATACTGAATTATTTTCTAATATATAATTAGCCAGTGGAACTTACTTGAAATAGATCAATAAAACCAGCAGCTGGTCATCCAATAATATGTTGCATATCTGTCACAGAATGCAGTTACATAATGTCTAGCCCTCATTTTCAAGGGGTAGGACTGGTCATTGTTTTCTCAGATATAGCTCTCTCTGACCATTTCTTAATCACTGCCAATATTAATCTTTCTGCACCTTCAGCTCCAACTGATAATGTTATTTCCTTCTGTTCCAAAAGTCTTCTAAATCCTACAATACTATCGGAATGTGTCTCTTCTTCCCCTCTAACTGGTACTCTTCTGTCTTCGGTCGATGATGCGGTGTCCCTCTACAGTGCCTCCCTTACTCAGATCATCGGCACAGTTTCTTCGCTTATAACCAGAACAGTGAAGAAACATCGCAACTCTCCACGGAATGATCTTAGAGTTCACAGAGAGATTTGGACCGATCACCTCTGTAGCTACAGGCGTGCAATCACTACTGCCTGGGTGAAGTACTTCTCAGAAATCATATCTATGGGTCGCGGTAAACCAAATATTTTCTTCAAGTCCATTGATCAAATCCTGCATCCAGCCATCAATAAATCCATCTCCTATTCATCCTCCTCTCTTACCTGCCATGATTTCTCCTCTTTCTTTCAGAACAAAATAGACACCATTAATTCTACACTCTCCTGCCTCAAACCCAGTATAGTACTTGACCACCTTGACTCCCCTCCGATTGCCCCTCCTGCTCTCTCTTCCTTCTCTCTTCTCTCCATTACTGATGTCTCCAGCCTGTTGTTGAAATCAACTACTGCCACGTGGCACTTGGACCCCTGGCCAACAAATCTTGTCAGTCACTATGCTTCTGATCTTGCTCCTTCCATTATGCACACTCTCAACCTGTTCCTGGTATCAGGCCTGGTTCCTGCTGCACTCAAGGCTGCCTGAGTAACGCCAGTGTTCAAAAAACCCTCCATTCACCCGGCTGTCTTATCTAACTTCCATCCCATATCCAATCTTCCTTTTCTCTCCAAAACTTTTGAAAGGGCTGCAGCCAGCCAGCTGATGAAACATCTCACAGATAACAATCTGCTTGAATCTCTGCAGTCTGGCTTCCAGCCGCATCACAGTACCGAAACTGCTCTGCTCTGGATTGTAAATTATCTTCTGCTTAATGCTAATGGTGCTGATCCCTCTGTTCTTGTCCTCCTTAACCTAACTGCTACTTTTGATACCATAGATCATAGCATTTTTTCTTGACCGCCTTCAGAAGTATGCTGGGATCTATGGAACCTGTCTCTCCTGGCTGTCCTCTTACCTATCTGAATGCATGCAGTCTTTTTTCTAGATGGAAGCAGTGCTGATGCAAACCCGGTCACTTGCAGTGTCCCGCTAGGCTCTGTTCTTGGGCCTCTTCTATTTAACATCTATATGCGTCCCTTGGGTCACCTTATCCACCAACATAGCCTCATGTTTCACTCCTACGCAGATGACACCCAACTCTACCTAAAACTAGACCCTGGATGTCCCTCTGCCATGGTCTGGCTCTCAGCTTGCATCCTAGACATTGAGACCTGGATGTCTGCCAATTGTCTTCAGCTCAACACTAACAAATCTGAGCTTGTTCTAATAGGATCGAAAACTCAACTCAAGAATCTCAATATTGCTGCCTTGAACCTTGGAAACTGTCTGTTGCTGCCTTCCCCCACAGTACGAAACCTTTGTGTACTTCTGGATAGTAACCTCTCCTTTGATTCCCAAATCTCCTCTGTAGTCAAATCCTCCTTCTACCACATCCGAAACATCTCAAAGGTCTGTCCCTACCTTTCCCTTCCGGATGCAAAGATGCATTCATCTCCTCCCGACTCGACTACTGCAGCTCTCTCTATGGTGGTCTTCCATTATGCACCATAAACTGGTTCAAAATGCAGCTGCTAGGATCCTTACCAGATGTAAAAAACATGATCACAGTACCCCGTCTTGCCCAGCTGCACTGGCTACCTGTAAAGTTTGGGATTATTTCAAAATTCTCCTGCTTACTTACCAGGCCCTTCATCACACAGGTCCAGAGTATCTCTCCACCCTGCTGACCCACTATGTCCCTGCACACAAGCTGAGTCCTCTGACTCTGGCTTGCTTATTTTGCCCAAGCAAAAGTATACCATACTCGGAGAGTGCTCTTTTAGCTTCATGGGCCCCAACTCTGTGGAAATCTCTCCCAGCTTTAGTGTGTGCAGCTCCCACAGTCGCTCGCTTCAAATGAGCTCTCAAGACCCACTTGTTCTCTTTTGCTTTCAATGCTGTTTAAGCCTGATTCTGTTATTAGCTGTTGTCTAAATTACTATTTCAGGTTTTTCACTCCATCCTATTCATATGATTCTATATGACACACGTATCCATAATGTTTAGAATTCACATCCTAGCCCTGTATTTAATGTGATATGCCCTTATTTAATGTATTTGCATTTTTTTTTTTTTTTTTTTTACTGTTTGTATTTAATGTACTATGCCCTGTATTTCATTGTGTTTAATATATTATGCATTGTTCCTCACTTTCTTGTAAAGTGCTTTGTTATGATAGTCCACCATGAAAGGTGCTATATAAAATAAAAATTAATTGATAACCTTAGTTTAACATCTCATCTGAAAAGTCAGCACTACAGCACCGTGACTCTTAACTTCATGCTGGGTTATCTGCTGATTCAGGAAAAGTCCAGTTGCCCACAACACTGTGTAAATTCACTTCTTGTTTTCCTGATAATAGGACAACTCCTCAGTCCTAAATTGCATTACTATTGTGTCGATAAAAAACAACAAGGGATACGATGGGCAGAAAATGAAAACCAAGTACTCACATCAATCATTGTCCAGGGTTGTAAGAAATCTATCTATATATATATATATATATAGATATATACTTATATATTTATAATATATAATATATAATCAACACTGTTGTACAGAACATTGCTGGGTGGTTAATGACAATGTCCTTAACATATGGAAATATTATTAAGAACTTTGTGGCACAAATATTAACCCTTCATCTCTTTATCTACCAGTAGCAGTAAGGACAAAAAACAGTTAAGCAAAAGCTGGTATCTCTTGATAAAGCAATGGCTGTCAAAACACTGCTGGGTTTCTGCAGAGAGCAGATGGACATGGCAGTTTTGTGACAATATCATGCTCTTGTATGTATCTTGGAAAGGAACCAAGTTAGGATGTTTATGCCGCTGATTTTTCTAGAACCTTTCAAGGATATACAAAGGATGTCCCCTGATAAAAGTTAACTATAGCAAAAAGCAAAGTGTAATAAAGCATAGTGAAAGCATGTTAAAATACATGTTAGCATTGTAAATACCAGAGAGGTAAGAAAAATACATTTAAAACATGTCAAACCATTGTTATCTTTGGTAAATGCATAATGTATCCATGGGAACGTCATGGGGAAACGACCTTGCTAATTTATATTGAGAATTCCCCTAATCTTTCATTTTACATCTTCCATGATTCATGTTTTTTGGCAGATTCATTTATAAGTTCAGTTATATTTCGTTGTACCCCAGATATTTGTTTTATTTTCTGTGCATTTAGCTTAATTTGCAGAGAGTAAGAATTTTCTATTACAGATGTGTGTGCAAGACTAGTGCGTGACTTCATTTGTTTACTTACTGTTTTTTTTCTGGTATATATAATGATATAATTATATATATATATATATATATATATATATATATATATATATATATATATATATATATATATTTTATAACCTTATATAATTAATTTTGAACTTAATGTATGAATTCTCCATTAATTATTGTAAAATACAGCATCAAAGCTATGCATTTGTTTCTTCAGATAACTTGTGAAGAAGAGCACCTTGATCTTTGTTACTCTGTGAGGAATAGAAGCCTATTAAATACTATTGGGCAGCATTGTCCTTTAAAACAGAAAACAGAAATCCTATGTGATCTGAAACAGTTTGGTTATGTTTGGTTTGACAATATGGATCCTTGCCCTGCCATCCTTTTGTTGTGCAACATCTAGCAACATGATGTCTCCTGTGTATACTAAAAAACTGCTTGTTTTTGACAGCAAGCAACAAGTTGCACAAAATAGATACCTGCTACATTCTGGCAACTTTTGTTGCTGAACTTAAAGTGGGATTGTCAGTCTAACCAAGCACAGAGACTTTGAGTGTCAATTGACTGGTGACATCATGTGTAAAAAATCCTGCAAACATCTCAGTTACTAAACGGAAAGTCCTGGGCTTATGAGAAAATAGAAGGTCATTTTGTCCTGGCCCTAATGACATGGATAGTTTTGTAGGTCAGGTTGAATTGATCTGGAGGGACCCTGGCATTAACTTTTATGTCACAACCTTATGGCTTCACCAGCGTAGGTGCTTGATACCTAATGCCTTGAAATGTGATTGATACATTTGTATTCCAAGTCATTATGTATACTGTAAAAAAAATAATAATTAAAAAACCTCAGGTAACTTGCTATTACAGACCAACTGCACTTGAAAAATGTGTTGGTAAAATCAATATACATGACCAACAAAACCTACAAGGAGACATTGATAGGATCTTTCTTGTGTATTAAATTAATTTAGATGCAAGGAAGATAAATGCATTTGCTAATATACAAAAATATGATCATTCTTAACACTGTATGTTGCTATTTTCAGATATAGTCAATAGGCTTAGTCAGTTTCACCCCATTTGTGATAAATGGGTAAGATAAGATTATATGAATAACTATCTATGACTCTGGTTGCAGTAACAGAAAATGGAGCAAATGTAAATAGTTTATGTAAGCAAGACTGTAGGAGTGTGTGGAAATATATGGCTGGAACAGATAACCTATAAACCTTTTGTTTGAGTTGCACCTGACAGAAAAAAAAAACAAAAACAAAAAAACAAAAAACCAATGCAGCTAATGTTAAGCAGATATGGCAGTACTTTACATTCAGGATATGAGGAATGAAGAATGACTCATCAAAATGAGAAATGTTCAGCTGGAAAGCTACAGATATGTCAGGCTTTAAATAAAGCTACATATGTCTATTGTGATGAAAGCAAGATTGAATTTACTGTGAGAAAGAGGACAGAAACTACATTCCTTGTGCTTAAGATTTAATGTTAGTACAATTATTATTGTTATCATTATTATTATTATTATTATTATTATTATTATTATTATTATTATTATTATTATTAATAATACCTAATTTGGCATTTAGTCTGTTATCTCATTATTTGTATTTACAAGCTAGACATCAACTGAGATAAATACTTGTGGCTGTAATTGAAATTATTTCTTATCACAAAAAAAAAAAAAACAGACATAAAATAAAAAAAAAACACCATTCACTGTTTCTAACTTAGAATAAGAATGTTATGTAAAATAAAATAATAAGAATAACAACAGGACACAGTAACATATGTGAAATGTTTCCTTTCTGTGTTATATATTTGAGTCCACATAAAAAAAAAAAAACATTTTGTATTGAAAAATAACCACCACTACCTCCACTTTTATGTGTGACCATGCCAGTTTTTCGTTTATTATTTACAGATCATCAAACTCAATAGTAGATGCATTGTTTAAACATTAGTTATTTAAATTGTAGTATTGTTTGTTGAATGTTTGTCTAGGTCTTTAATTTCTGTTCAAATCCAACCTTTTTGACTACTGGAAACCTGGTTTAATTGTGCTGCATATTTTAAAGAACAGTTTAGGGTATTATTAAAAACCAAACAAACATGAACTATGCTTCAAGGTAGAATGCCTGAGAAAACTTAATTGTATTTCTGGAAGGAGGAGCCACCCACTGATCAACTCAATGCTATATGTAAGCTCCATAAAAACTCTGTGTGGCTTGCATTTATGGCACTGTTTTTGTTTAGCCTCTCTGTCATGAGCAGCGAGGCCAAACAAGGAGACAGTCGTCTCTAGTGCCTGGAGGAAAGGCCATGGATTCCCTAAGGTTTCCTCCTACCAGTGGCTAGGGTTTTTTTTTCTTACCCGAGAGCTGAGCGGTTCGTATTTAGTTTCTGCAGGGTGCGTGGCAGGCCGGAGAGGCTGGGTTCTCCTTCATTGTATTTCATGCACGAGGGGCGGGCCCGTGTTTCAGCTGCTTACTTTTCATTAATTCTTTTCCTGTTTTTGGGGGTGGGTGGCATTGCGCCACTGCAGTTGTTGCATTAACCTGCGGCATTAACCCTTTGCAGTCCTATGTTGGACCAGATCCGACATTGCAATTTTCCCTTTCCAGTCCGATGTCGGACCCTATCAAAAAGATATCAGGCACAGGTCTCTAGTCGTTTTTTCTCCAGAAAAAGCAGAGAAAACCTTTCAATGGCCAAGTGAGACCGATAGGAGCTGAGAGAAGCTGAAAAAAAAGGGGTGGATCTGAGCAGTACACATAGCCCCTGCACCACAGAGATAACACGGACACAAACAAAGAAGATAGCTGCTTCCGCATCCAGCTCTCAAAAAATATCACTGACATTTGCAGAGCTTTTTGAGATGTTATAGTGATAAAATAATGACTTGGATTGCATTATTGAGGAGTTTGGTGATAAAATGAGTGATCAGGAGAGGATTTATCAGTATGTGAAAAATACAGCGAACAAGGGGTGGGGCTTGGGTGCAGTGCCTCTTAAACCTGCTTTACTCTGAAAAAAATAAAAATAAACAGTGTGCTAGGATAGATTTGGCCGGGAGTCCCCTCTGGCTCATGGAGAACCTTCCTGGCGGAGGACGAGGCTGGGTGAGCTTCACTTAAACCTAGAAAGAGACCCTTGCAGAGGTGGAGCAGCATAGTGGAGGAGGAATAGAGGATGGAGGAAAAGAAAAATGTAAAACAGAGCATAATGGCATGACTTGATGTTTAGATAGGGAGATTGGCAGATATTATTGATGGGACATAACAGGGGAGGAGCCCTAGCTCCTGCCCCCTAAACCACCGTAAAGGATACAGGAACAAAACAGAGCTTGTACAGTGGCCTCTTGTGCCTTGAAATTTGATTTAATATATATATAAAAACAACAACATTATTTTATTTACATAGAGCCTTTCATAGTAAGTATCCCAAGGCACTTTACAAAATTTAAAAAAACAAAAAGAGCAGGCACAGTTAGGTACAGTTAAAAAAAAAAAAAAAAAAAAAAAGAAAAGTACAGTTAGGTGCAGTTAAAAGCCAATCTGAAATAATAAGTCTTTAAAGAAGTATACAGAACATGCTTATAATAATGTGCCATGTATTTCTACCTAATAATTCACCCATAAGTATGCTCTCTGGGTAGCTTTTTACACAGTTTCAATGTGTTACTTCTGGAACAGTAAATGTATCACTAATCACTGCACTTAGTACTAATACAGGAGCATGGCGGAATAGTGTATCTTACTTTGTTAAACCTTTTAATGGCTCATGTCATTGTACAAACAACAGCTGTTTATTTTGGATCAATAACAGTATATTTCTGGTCAAGCAAAATACTTTACATTATTCTGAACACATTTGCTCAGCTTCCAAATGTCTGCATAATATCTTTTGAAAGACTAGCTAAATCCTCCTGTTTTTTTTTTTTTTTTTTGTACCAAAGTCTAAATGTCCTGACTCTATTCCAATCTCTACAGTATTTAAAGTTGTTACAAGATAAAAGCTGATAGAATGCAATAGCATGTAGTGTTTTGCATGAACAGCTGGCTTGTCACCCTTTATTTGTCCAGTTGCCTTAACAGTAATTAAAGCAAGGATACTAATCAATGATTGCAATATTGTTTTCTTGTAGTGCTATTGTCATACCTTGATGTATTAGTGTGAAGTCCGGTGATTAGTAACACATTGACTGTTCTAGAAGTAACCCCTTTGAACTTGTATAAGAAGCTCATCACAGAGCATACTTACAACGTAGATTGTTCATTTAAAAAAAAAACACACACACATTATTATTACCCTGATGTTTAATCAATCAAACTTCAAGCCACAAAAGGACTAGATGGCATACAATAAATGGGGGAGAATCTCTTCAGTAGGAAAAATAAAAAGGTAACTTAAAATAATGGAAATTCAATATCCTAGTTTTCCCATAATCAAAACATTTGGTTGTGTATGGAGATGCGTTTTTCTCTACTCTGTACAAAAACATTAGATACAATATTGTAACAAGTTGGCACATACACTGATATGCCATGTGTTTCTGTAAGCATGTGACTGACATGTTATGAAATAAGAGGCCTGCAGTAGTTGTTACACTTCTTGGCAGTACAATGGATGTTCAGTCACTAGGGAAAACACCGACAGCCTGGCTTCCCAAACAATGGAATGGGAACATTCTCTAGATACCTAAAGGAAGAAAGGTTATATATAAAATGGGTGTAATGACTGATGTTACAATCAAGTGACAGCCAGCGTAGCACAATATCTGAAGCCTAGTACAAAAACAACATATAAAATGGAGTTTTTCACAACAAATCTACTAATGTACAAGAATTCTTCAAAATTATATTTGGTATTGCATTTCTCTTTAAACATACAGTAAAGAAAATGCAGAATAAGGAGCTTGCAGAATAATACTCAAAGGAATTGCAATTCTTGTCTCAGAGACTGAAAATCTAGGAGTTAAAAAAAAAAAAAAAAAAAACGTATGTTATTAATATTACCCCTGCTTTGTCCTGTTTACACTGGCTCCCTGTGCAGTATATAATTGAATTTAAGATTTTGCTGTTAACTTACAAGGCCTTGAATGGATTAGCACCTAGTTATTTGCAAAATTTACTGACCCTGTATCTTCTAAATCACACTCTGAGATCACAGATTGTAGGGCTGCTGGTTATTCCTAGGGTCAACAAAAGCAACATGGGAGGTAGAACTCTTTTTATGTATATTTTGAAAGTTCTCTTTCGATTTGTGTCATCGGGTTATATTTTAAAGAAAAAGCATGCACTTCTTTTACCTCTGTATTTGAAACATTTATCATACTAAAATCTATTTTTGGTATTGAAATGGTAACAACTTGTAATTGCTTTTCAGTGTTAACTGTGTAACATTGGATTTGATATTTAACAGGATTGTTTTCACGTACTGACTTATGTGAGTTTTATGAAAATCACATACTTTCCAAAGTTCTTGTTTACCCTGATTTATATTCCAGCTCAGACAGCCAGCGGTGGATCTGAGATGGATCGGAGTGGTGGGATCCTGGTTTGATTAGACCAGGCATGGGGGATCCTTTTTACTCTGATGAGGAGATTGTTTTCTCCCTGGGAGGAAAGTAAATCTGAAACCTTTAGACCTTGCCACAGCCATGAAATTCACTACTGGTCCAAGTGCAAACTTGGCACAAGCAAGTTATTAGGAGGCCTGCAGCTGTACCAGCCTGTTTCTCACAACAGGAGTCACAATGGCATGGGGAGCATTTCAAGGATGGGGCTATGGCTGTAAAGGGAACAGCAACTATAATAATCTGACTTAAACAAATCTCATTTGGGAAGATATAGAAGTACCTAAACATACATTATTAACCAACAAGATCAAAAGGAACTATATATTATTGTCTTTGTTATACTGAGAATTTATATAGGGTTGACATAACAATGCATGGTTTGGGAAATATTCACACACACAATGATTTATCTGTCTATTTTTATCTTTATCTCTTTATATCAAGTATCTATCAATGTTGCCTGACCTCTTTATATCATTTGAAGAACAATGATGTTGAGATGTTAATTCTATTCTTTACTATAGAATTTTATACTAAAATTATTCAGTCTTTTACAAGCTTATAATAGACACTAACCTTTCAACTATCCTATATATAAAATCATCTTAACCCTAAGCATGATGGAAAGGATATGAAGTAGATGATCCATATATAAACCAATCCATAGGAAGTGGCAGTGCTGTGCTGACAATTTAAATAATTCATCCTTGAAAATGTAGATACTAGTGACATTTATTAATGTATTTTTAAATAGTAAATATTGGTTTTGGAAATTTCAGCAATATGCTAAGTGACTGGCTGAAGACCTGGGTTTCTGTCAGCCGGAAGGCACTTCCATCTGTAATTCATTCTAATACCTTTGGCTCAGTTCCTAATGGAGTCCAATCTACATAAAAAAACTACTACAGCTGGCACTAATATATACCTTATTGTTTATTGTAAACTAGGACTGTCTGTTTCCACCACCATCCCTCCATCCTCCTATACAAAAATAACTGACTTGTACAGAACGTAGAAATAATAAAATAAAATACATTAAAAAAAGCAAAAAACAATAAAAGACACACAAATGTTTTCTGTCTCTCAGCTGTGGTCCATGTTATTAGATTCATTTCTGTGTTCCTGCTGCAGTCATTTATGTAAATCAATTTACAGTAAGCATGTTTTGTACTGCATGAAAGCATAATATTGGCACAGAATGCATCCATGCATTTTTGCAAACAGCATGCTCCTGAACAGTGGAGGTGCCAGGCTCTCCTCGATCAGGGAGCTGAGGGGGGCTAGGCAAAAATTTGAGGGGACTACACTGCACGCTGTGTGGGCACATATAGTGTCAGTGTTTCGATATGTCTTGCAAAACATCAGTATTATAGTGGAATATAATGCAGATTAAGTGAATGTTAATAATACTAATAATAATAATAATACTAATACTAATAATAATAATAATAATAATAATAATAATAATAATAAACAGACATCTTTATCCAACATAGTTTACAAGTGTTACAGTGCATTGTGAAGTAAGTGCTGTTGTAACAGGGCCAAGGCTGGGTGTGCCCCAGCGACCCCACACACCTCAAGAGAGCGTCCAATCACTCCCATGTGAATACGGCCTCAGGACAAACGATCCAATATCGAAAAAATAGGTGGTCTCAGCTCATTTGGGCAGTCGACTCTGGTGCTAGTCTAATCCTTTTACCCTGTGTGAATGCTACCGTGTCGGGGGGCGGGTCGTTTTTAATCACACCAGCCCAGGGCTCACGCAGCATGTACGATCATATTTATTTAAACATTTTAGTCTTCATACACTGTGAGGTTTCTGCTAGCTCTGGAAATCAGATCTAGTCTAGAGTCATTTGGTAATAATTTTGATACTTAACATTATTATTTTGAATTGCTTTTTAAGCATGCAGATTTTAAAGCAGAGTGTGCAGATTGTAAATTAGATACACATATGCGGTTTGCTGGTTTGGTACAGTTATATACAAAGTTGCAATTTTCAACTGTGGTATTCTTGCATAATTGCTACATTATATTGGTGCGTGTTGCAATTATACAAAAGCATTGCAAAGGAGAAAATCCTACAGACAATCAATGCATTTACTTGAGCATAAGAATTCCAATATTTTTCGGAAAACTAATTACAATATCAAAAGCCATGTAAACACAGTTTTCGAAAAATGTATCGGAATATTCCGAAAGTCAGTTTTCGAAAAACAGCACTAGAAATGTCCAATTAAATTCCAAAAACTAACAACATGTATATCATGTAAACACACTTTTCGGGAAACGTACTGAAATAGCATACTGCGCATGTGCACACTTTGACCCTTTTCTCCTGCACGTGGTTTTAGTAAACAGAGAAAAATAATAATAATCTGTAGTCAGTCTGCATGCATCCATTAGTCTAGTTAGGGATAAAGTAACACATTTGTTAACATTTGTTAGTAGCCCATACTGAAGCAGCAAATGTTTTCCAGCTTTAAAATGACGTAATAATTAAAAATAATGTCTGCAAAATAAACTGGTAATATAGAACAGGATGAGCTGTTGGAAAGGCTGAATGCACATTGTGGGGAATCTGAATAGAGATATAGGATAGTAATCTTTGAAATTAAGACCTGACACTTCGATAAAGCACTTGAGTTATTGGATTGGTCTCCATTCTGTCGCAGAAATGTCCGGTCTGTTCAAATCCTACTTAGGCTACTACAGTACTTTGCATGTGAAAATATCCTGCGTTTTCCAAAAACTTCAGTCCATGTATACAGTTGAATTCGAATTAGATTTTCTATCGTTAATCATGTAAACACAGAAAAGTGACGTTTTAAGAAAATCAGTTTTCTGATTCAGTTTTCCAAAAACAGTATTTGTCATGTAAATATTTTGAATGCAGCCTAACAAAACCTGCAATTTTTTTTTTTAGTGGAGAACTAGCAGAAACATTTGTTTCCTATCTATATTTGATTACATGTTTTAGTTATGGGAGAATACATCTGAAGTATGTTTTTTTCAAAGATGTGGTTGAAAAGCTTGTTGTCTTTTGAACTGTCTCTGTCTTATCACTTTTACTGCTCATTTTTGTGGAACATTGATACAATGTTGAAATAAAATCTTAAACACAAATGACAGACAACATTTTTTTTAAAAATCCCCAAACTTTACTGTTATTCGCTATTATCGACATGAAAAATGCAGTGCAGCATAAGAATCAATTGGTCATAGGAATGGAGGGTAAACCACAATGCAAAAGAGACAGACTTGTTTGCAGTCGTGGTTTTAGAGCTTTTAATGTCATCTCATCTCATCTCACACAGGGAAGGATCTATAGCAGTTTATCTCACAACACTGCCCATTACACTGTTACAAAGAACTGTAACATTTATAGGTTTAAACATTTTAGCAAGGGGTAGAAGTTTAAATAATTAGAAACGTTAAATAAAATTGAATGTTTTCAGTTGAAAGTTAAAGTAAATATAATGTTCAAAAGCAAAGCAATAAGAGTTACTAAATGTGTGTGTGTGTGATTTTTTTTTTAATATACACTAGAAGGTTGTGTATGTACTGAAAGAGAATCATCACAAGAGTTTGTGAGATAGCATTTCCTGGAGGGAATGTTTAGTAGTAACGTAGTTTCCTCTTTAGCATGAAATCAAGTAGCTTGTTGTCGGTGTTCACACAGCAAGCACCCAGTCCTGAGTTCATGTTGAATGTCTGTACTGTATTGTTGGTGCTCATACAGCAAGCACCCAGTCCTGAGTTCCTGTTGAATGTCTGTACTGTATTGTTGGTGCTCATACAGCAAGCTCCCAGTCCTGAGTTCATGTTGAATGTCTGTACTGTATTGTTGGTGCTCATACAGCAAGCTCCCAGTCCTGAGTTCATGTTGAATGTCTGTACTGTATTGTTGGTGCTCATACAGCAAGCACCCAGTCCTGAGTTCCTGTTGAATGTCTGTACTGTATTGTTGGTGCTCATACAGCAAGCACCCAGTCCTGAGTTCCTGTTGAATGTCTGTACTGTATTGTTGGTGCTCACACAGCAAGCACCCAGTCCTGAGTTCCTGTTGAATGTCTGTACTGTATTGTTGGTGCTCATACAGCAAGCTCCCAGTCCTGAGTTCATGTTGAATGTCTGTACTGTATTGTTGGTGCTCATACAGCAAGCACCCAGTCCTGAGTTCATGTTGAATGTCTGTACTGTATTGTTGGTGCTCATACAGCAAGCACCCAGTCCTGAGTTCCTGTTGAATGTCTGTACTGTATTGTTGGTGCTCACACAGCAAGCACCCAGTCCTGAGTTCCTGTTGAATGTCTGTACTGTATTGTTGGTGCTCATACAGCAAGCTCCCAGTCCTGAGTTCATGTTGAATGTCTGTACTGTATTGTTGGTGCTCATACAGCAAGCTCCCAGTCCTGAGTTCATGTTGAATGTCTGTACTGTATTGTTGGTGCTCACACAGCAAGCACCCAGACCTGAGTTCATGTTGAATGTCTGTATTGAATTGTCGGTCCCTGATTAAAGTCGCCTTGTTGAAGACGATACCTAGAATGGTTCTCTATTGTTGAAAATGTTTAAAAAGTCGACATCTGCCAGGTTATTAATAAAGCAAAGGAACAATGGAATTGCTCTCTTACATGGTTGTACTCAAGGCCCAAGAAAGCACCAGTTGTGGTTGTTTTTAGAAATAAAGTAGTGTGGAATAGCTGTTCTCATGATGTTTAAATTTAAAGTCAAAACCCAAGGAGGTTACCATTGCATTTTTCTCTAAGAATGGAAATCATTAAGTTTGTGAAAATAGTTACAGCATGTGCCTAGGGAATGAAAGGTAGGTTAACTGCGATTGAATCCCCTTGACGTTTGTGTATAGAATGCAAAGTAATGCGTAACTCTCCAGTTCAGCATGTTAGAGAATTGCTAATTGGTTATACATTAAACTCCCAATAGAACTAGAATTATACTGTCAGTCCAGTAGCTCTACTGCTAGAATATGCAAGTAGAAACAAATGTTGTGGTTGTGCTCTTGGCAAGGTATTACTTTATGAACAGTACATGCAGTATTCAGCAGTTAAAAAAAAAAAAAGAAACATAACCTTATTTTGTGCCAACACAAGTGATCCTATTAACAACAAAAAACCAGAAATAACATCTTCAGTCTTGCCCCATCTAACATCCATAATGATCCTTTATCCTTTATTCTGAATTATGCAAGTACTAAACTCCTGGCTCAAATGCTCATCCACATCTCTGTGTACACTACTTATATATATATATATATATATATATATATATATTTTTTTGAAATCCAGACCTGCCTAATTACATTTTTCTTTATTCAACAAAAGTATTGGTATGTACTGCATGAAAGTTCATATAGTAAGCACATAGGCCAAGTTAAACATGTTATGAATAATGTAATTGCCTATGCTGGGGGGGGAGGATCCTGAGGAGAGGAGACACTAATAAAAAAAAAGGTAGGCAAAGAGTTCTTGTTTTAAACGACAATATATAACCAGTAAGGAATATTTACCACTTGAAGATCTCTAACCCACAGAGATTTGGTTTCATATCGTGCTCATAGATCTATTAATAACCAGTGGTCGAGTGTTTGGGGGGAACAGTTGCTTACAACAATCCTCAATAGTGCGTGTTTTGTTCACCCACTCTTAAAAAAATTCATACAGTCAACCCTTACAAAATGATAAGAGTCACGAGTGCTCAAACAAACAAATATCCATCCATACCATAATGTTTCTGAATGGATAATTACTTCATACCTGTTTGTGCATTAGCTGCTGGAGCCAAGGTGGTTCAGGCAGACAATTTACTTTTAAGCGAGATAAAAATTGCAAACATCAAGCATATTAGGCACCTCCATTACCTTCAGATTACCTTCGTTCTTCAGATGTATTCTTGCATAACTAAAACATGTAATCAAATATAGATAGGAAACAAGTGTTTCTGCTAGTTCTCCACTAAAAAAAAATTGCAGGTTTTCTTAGGCTGCATTCAAAATATTTACATGACAAATACTGTTTTTGGAAAACTGAATCAGAAAACTGATTTTCTTAAAACGTCACTTTTCTGTGTTTACATGATTAACGATAGAAAATTTGATTCGAATTCAACTATATACATGGACTGAAGTTTTTGGAAAACGCAGGATATTTTCACATGCAAATTATTGTAGTAGCCTAAGTACGATTTGAACAGACCGGACATTTCTGCGACAGAATGGAGACCAATCCAATAACTCAAGTGCTTTATTGTAGTGTCAGGTCTTAATTTCAAAGATTACTATCCTATATCTCTATTCAGATTCCCCACAATGTGCATTCAGCCTTTCCAACAGCTCATCCTGTTCTATATTACCAGTTTATTTTGCAGACATTATTTTTAATTATTATGTCATTTTAAAGCTGGAAAACATTTGCTGCTTCAGTATGGGCTACTAACAAATATTAACAAATGTGTTACTTTATCCCTAACTAGACTAATGGATGCATGCAGACTGACTACAGATTATTATTATTTTTCTCTGTTTACTAAAACCACATGCAGGAGAAAAGGGTCAAAGTGTGCACATGCGCAGTATGCTATTTCAGTATGTTTCCTGAAAAGTGTGTTTACATGATATACATGTTGTTAGTTTTTGGAATTTAATTGGACATTTCTAGTGCTGTTTTTCGAAAACTGACTTTCGGAATATTCCGATACATTTTTCGAAAACTGTGTTTACATGGCTTTTGATATTGTAATTAGTTTTCCGAAAACTTAGTTTTCCGAAAAATATCGGAATTCTTATGCTCAAGTAAACGCATTGATTGTCTGTAGGATTTTCTCCTTTGCAATGCTTTTGTATAATTGCAGCACGCATCAATACAATGTAGCAGTTAAGCAATAATACCACAGTTGAAAATTGCAACTTTGTATATAACTGTACCAAACCAGCAAACCGCATATGTGTATCAAGCCATAGGCATGAGGGCAGAATAACTGCCCTCCTCTTAGACAGAAAACAGGTGCAGGCTGGGGAGGAGGAACAGCAGGGACAATTAAATTGAGGTAAGATGTAAAGCCCTTTCTAGCTGATCGCTGGACATGTTAATCGAATGACGAATGAGATACTTGCCATTTGACTGATGACTGTCTTGTAATGGAGGTGCCTAATATGCTTGATGTTTGCAATTTTTATCTCGCTTAAAAGTGAATTGTCTGCCTGAACCACCTTGGCTCCAGCAGCTGATGCACAAACAGGTATGAAGTAATTATCCATTCAGAAACATTATGGTATGGATGGATATTTGTTTGTTTGAGCACTCGTGACTCTTATCATTTTGTAAGGGTTGACTGTATGAATTTTTTTAAGAGTGGGTGAACAAAACACGCACTATTGAGGATTGTTGTAAGCAACTGTTCCCCCCAAACACTCGACCACTGGTTATTAATAGATCTATGAGCATGATATGAAACAAAATCTCTGTGGGTTAGAGATCTTCAAGTGGTAAATATTCCTTACTGGTTATATATTGTCGTTTAAAACAAGAACTCTTTGCCTACCTTTTTTTTTTATTAGTGTCTCCTCTCCTCAGCATCATGGTAAACAAGGAAGGCAATTTATAATCCACACGCCCCAAAGTATTCATTTAACAGAAAGTTGGGTCTCGTCAAAGTCAAGATGTGTTTCTTCTGATACGTGTAGAAGCAAATAGGTTCCAAATTCTTTTGTTAGGAATAAGGTGACCAATTGGATTCCGGCCACTGACTTACAGCTAAATATATTTTGAAAACCTGTGACCCCTAAAGACTTTCTTACTATACAGACTCCATCCACCCCACCCCCCACCCCCCCCCCACCCCAGCATAGGCAATTACATTATTCATAACATGTTTAACTTGGCCTATGTGCTTACTATATGAACTTTCATGCAGTACATACCAATACTTTTGTTGAATAAAGAAAAATGTAATTAGGCAGGTCTGGATTTTAAAATTATATATATATATATATATATATATATATATAAATATATAATATATATATATATATATAATACTTATATTGAATAATATATTTGTATTACTATACATATAATCCCCCCCCATGCCTATGGCTTCCCTACAGTCAGCTTCCCCACTATCAGCAAACTCAATTTTGGGCAGGGGTACCTCGAAGGGCAAAGACAAAGATGTAATGGAAATATGTGTAATGTAGTAATGTCTTGTCTAAGCTTTACTAAAGATTCTTTCTATCGCATTAGCTTTCCTGACTGAAACTGATGTGAGAGTGGATCGCCAGTGATCCTGGGTTAGTAAAGTGAATGATTGTTTTCTGTATAAAAAAGAGGCTGTAACCAGAGGAATTGTGTCTCCACCAAGTTTAGTCACTAGGTTGTAGTCGAAAAAAGGTGTGAATTCCTGTGCAGACTAACTAATGGAATTAAAAAACAACAAACCACTCATTTACCAAGGCCAGTCTGTCAATGTACTCTAATGATATGCTTGTTAGCAATAAAAAAAGCTTTTAAAAGAAAGGAATAGCTGGGAGATAATAGTTCACAGTATATATATATATATATATATATATATATATATATATATATATATATATATATATATATATATATATACACACACACACACACACACACACACACACACACACACACACACACACATTCCAGTAGGCACTCACACACCCTGACTCAATTTAATAATAGATGTATACTGTATATATCCTTTTAAATTACAAAATTACCTGATGGTTTTTTGAGTGATATTATTTCCTTTTGCATAGGTAATGAATTATGCATGCGTTGTAGATTATGGAAGCCAGTGCATTGCTTAGATAAGAATAAATGTATCACTTAGTTAAAATATAAAAAGTAGGATTAGTGTAGGTGACAAGAGGCTTTTGGATATCATTTCATCTTACGTTGAAAATGAGGCACTCTGTGCATAATCAGACTGTTATGTTCGTGCTTAGAATTTCCCTAGCAATGGGGGAAGGGGGTCCCTGTTTTGTTTTGTGCTTTCTAATAAGAAATAACTAATGCCATTATGTAGTGTCATTGAGAAATGCAACATGCAGGAGTTTTTCTGTAATATGAAAAATAGCAAGTTCTACATTCTTCATTAGGCAACTCCAGCAATAAATCGTGGATGTGAGCTTGCTGTTTAATCATTTTACACATGGTCAAAACATTCTATTTTTATTTTCTATTGAAGAATGACTCTGCTTTTTTATCCTAGTGCTGCTCTGCATTATACATCATTTTGATCCTCCTCATCTTCTATAAATTGATTGTTTCATTAATATTCAGATTTTTAAATTCCATATTATACAGTGAATTGTATAATAAGAAGCATGGTTAGCTGTCCAACCAAAATTGTTTGCATCTTTTTTTTTTTCTTCTTCTTCTGCTTTCCTGGTGCTTCAGCATAGAGCATAAACCAAACAGAAAACTAAAGTGGGTAAAAGCATAACATTGTAAATGTGTTTAGAGTGTAATAAGCAAACTCATACATTTTTCAAACAAATGCATACATGCTTTTTCAGCCTCTTTATTTCTGCAGTTTAAAGGCAGAGGAAACTAAATTAGTTTTAAATGGAAAAAAAAATGTAACTTGTTTAGAAATGAATGTCTGAATGGCAGCAAGAAGATAGATTATTGTCAGTGTACTCGATTACCTCATTCAGGAAGTCAGGCGTCTATTAATGTGTCATTATAGCAATTGAAACTCCATTCTTTTAGGTGAATCTGAGCAATCATTTGCATTTTCTTCTGTTTAATGTCCAAACTTTAGATTCCTCTTTCTGTGCCCTACTAAGAACAATACTGTTTGTTATTCATATTATCCATCATAGAAGTAAACTGAAGACAATTTACCATACAATGGTATTTAAAAAAAAAAAAAAAAAAAAAAAAAAGGTTTTCTCTTTCATATTACACCCTTTGTTGTGGCTCCATTCACTTCAGATGCAGAAAGATAATTGTTTGATAAGACAAGTGATAAACACTTCCCAGGCTAATCTCTTAAGCTGAAGTCCAGTGGTGGTAGCAGGTGGTTTCAGGGAGTACCCTCATGACACAAAATCTGTATATAATGTGTTATCTTGTATTTAATGATGCAGTACAAAGATTTACCTTAGGCAAAGTCAACATTATTCCACAAGGCTGCAGACACAATGGAATGCATCTGGTTGAGACTACTGAACACGAGGTAAATAAATGTGGGATTAATTCATATACGGATGCATTTGAGGCTGAGCATAAGCATCAATCACATAATGTTATTTAAAAATGTATCAGCTGTTTCTTTTTTTAATTATTTTTTATTTTAGTGACCAATTATTATTTTTATTTATTATCCCCAATTTGGAATGTCCAGTTATATTTTTTCTCCTCACCGCAGCACAAATGTTCTGGGGTGTGTGAGTGTCCTCCAATCTGACAAAGCTAAAGCCAGAATCGCTTTTACACTGAGCAATCCATAGCAGAGGTGGGTGGGCTACCGATCCCAGAGAACAGAGATCAGTCCTGCTTTTTATCCACTCTGAATGTGCTCGATGTCTGGCCAGTAGGGTTCGCTGTTGCGTGATAGGAGAAGCAATCCCTGCCAGTTTCCCATCCCCCACCCCAGGAGTGCCAGAGTCAATGGAACGGCCCCTTCAAGTCCCCAGCAAAGTTTGGCCTCTTTGCACAGCCTGGAAATGTGTCCACTTCTGATACCAATGTAGAGATCCTGGTTCCCACAGACAGGCGCATCACATAGGCCAAGGCAATCCACACACAGGCAGAGGGCAGGCGTGAACCCGGGACCTCTCACACTAAAGCATAGCGCCGATACTGCTACCAAAAGAGCCAGCTCCTTTGCAAGGAGCGTATATCGGGCTTATGTCTTTGTATGTGATTACGTCAAATACCAGCCCTGCTGCTGCCTTCCCCCGTGCACGCTACCCATGCTTATGCTTTTAAATAAAATTATAAAACCATCAGATTTATTTATTTATTTATTAATATTGTATTAAACTGGAGATTATCTTGGATGAAGATAAATTAAAGTGAACTTACTTTAAGAAAGGAATGTACTGTATTGTATTTAGCTTATGTTCATCCATGACTTCACACCGTTATAAGGGTATCGATACGGAACCCAGACAAGAACACGTTTTGTACTGGTACAGCTGAAATATGACTCTGAACAGATCAAGTGTGGACAAGTATTGGTACGACGGTGCAATAGATGAGTCTGAGACTTGCGCACACTCTTCTTCAGATCGGCTTCGTGTAAAGTACATGTTCTGCATCGCATGACAACCCTAAGCCGAACATGAAAAGATTTAAGCTTTTCAATTCTAAATGCATTTATATATGAAATAAAAATAAATAAATAAATAAATAAATACATGCACAACGGGGCATGCTATTCACATCCAGTAAGAAGGAAATGAACAGTTGGTCAACTGGCAGTGCGATACTTGTTCTGCGCACAGCTTGTTTATTATGGTGTAGTGTTCACCAGGGTAAATGTGACAGACAGTTTATTGAAATTTAGGTACACAGATTGGACATGTCAGATGTTATTCTATATATATATATATATATATATATATATATATATATATATATATATATATATATATATATATATATATATATATGTGTGTGTGTGTACAACAACATTACCATTTGGCATTTGCAGTATGACAAAGCGATAGATTAAATCTAAAGCTAAGCCAGATGTGTTTTCTGAGAAGCTGTGGAAATTGTGCAGAGTCTTAACCAGGGGGAGACACAGAACTACATTACCCAAGAGACACTGCACTAAGTAATTCAGTCAGCAATAAGAAACACCTGAGGCTCATTAAGCCATAGATAAAAGAAAGGGAAATCTGGGTCTGTGTTAAGGCTTTGCGATACTTAAGGTGAAAGTTAAGGTTTTGTGATACTTTAAATATGTACATGCGTTTTCTAACCAGTAAACAGCTTAGCTGTCCAGTTTTAGTTAGCACCTGAAAAACAAGTATGGTTTGAGCACTATTTTCGTTTTGGTTATTTTGTGTTAAATAAATAAACATACAGGCACTGTCCTGTTTTTCCAATTTACTTGTTGTGGTATTTCTTTTATGCACAATCAAACAGTGGAAAGGTCTCAAATGTGGTAAAAATAAACCCCACTATAAATATACTGATGCACAAAAGAAACACAACACTGAGGTCGAATGGATTTAATCAAATGTTCTGAACATAGCTATCAAAAAAAATCACAGAAAATGTGAACAAAAATACAGATCAAAAAATCATAAGTTTTCAGTATGAAACATGACACACTGTCAAAATGAAAACATTTCAGTTAGTATTGGTATGACCTCCCTGAACATTAACACAATCCAGGCAGCATTGATGCATAGACCTGATCAGCCTCTGGAGAGCCTGCTGTGGGATGTTCCGCCGCTCTTCCTGTGCAGCTGCAGCCAGCTGGTGAAGGTTGGCTGGTCGCAGTTGTCTCCTGTGGATGGCACTGGCGATTTGGTCCCACAGATGTTCTACTGAACTCAGGTCAGGACAAAAGCTGGCCACGGCAAGACCTTGACATTGTTTTCTTGAAGTCTTGTAATTGTAATCGCTGTTCTTGCGTAATGAAAACCATGTCTTTTTGAATGGCTATTTATACAGATTCCTAATGAACTTGTTTTGGCAATTTTAACTCAATTAAAATATCAAACCCTGAGCACCTGGCATTTTTATGAAATCACATGACTTGAGGTCAGTATTTTGTTATCCCAAGGAACAATGCTACTCAAACAATCAACAAACCCATCTGCTCACTATTTAAAATGTAAATAACATTATGAATGTCCCAATGAGCATACAATGTGTGTGTGTGCACATAGGTAAGCATTGTAAAGCCCAGCAAAGTATGATAAATCACATTAAATAACATGGAAACCCATGGCTAGTATAACAAAAGGAAAATCATGGGAAAACTGCAAAATGACCATTTAGTTTCCACTGATGAACATGATAACTGCATCGGTTTAATATCAATATTTCACTAACATTTTATTATTCAAACCTAGCTATATAATGTCTGTTTCGAATTGCATTGGACTACAATTTTTCACTTCCTGTGCATTTTTCACCTGCTGTATTGGTTTTTGTATAAGGTAAAGGCACAGATACATTATTAAAGTTTTAAAATGTAAAAGCAATCTAGCCTATGGCCTACCCACAACAACTAACAGGGCCTGTATAGATGCATGAATAACTGTGAGAGATACTTCAATTGATAAATTACACAATACATGTTGTTTTTATGCTTCCAATGCAGGTGTTTGTGTGGTTCCAGCCCCTTCTTTTTATTTTATTGTTCATTTGCTTATTGCTACTTCTTTTAATATGTATCAATATTTGTATCTATGCAAAGCATTTTGGGGTGATTTATCGTGAAGCACACTATATAAATAATAAAGATTGATTGAGTCTTCTATTTCAGTCAAAGTCGGTCTGTTTCCTGGAAAGTGCATCTTCAGTTCCCTCCCAAAAGGAAAAACATCCCTGCATTATATCTCTCCTATTTTGCGGCACCTTCAATTTCAGGAATTGTTGGATCTGATGCTGCATAAGAGAAACTGCAAACTCAAAAGCTGGCTTAGCTTTAGTAGGCATTACTGTAGGCAAAAAATGTATTTTTTTATTAAGCAGTATGGCATTTCCAATCTGTGTACCTAAATTTCAATAAACTGTGTCTGTCACATTTACCCTGGTGAACACTACACCATAATAAACAAGCTGTGCGCAGAACAAGTGTTGCACTGCCAGCTGACCAACTGTTCATTTCCTTCTTACTGGATGTCATTCATAAATATCTCTACAATCCTGTCAATTATCCACATAAAGGCAGGTCATGTGAATAGCATGCCACGTTGTGCGTCTATTTAATATTCAGATATAAAAGACATGCATTTAGAATTATTTTCTAACTCCATTTTCATGTGTAGCGTCATGAACAAACCAAACAATGTTGCATAAATATTTTTCAATTGTTATACAAAGAAAAAAATAACCCGTCAAGGTCATCTTTTGTTGTTTTAAGAATTTGACAACCGATTTAAAATTCCTTTGCTGCTGTCAGAATGAAAGATTTAGAGACAACAAACACTGGCAAACACATGGCAACCTTGACGGCAGTATGATGATGTGTCAGGATAACATGTTTGTGCATGGAGAGCTTCAATTTAGAACACAGTTTGGGTCATTTTCATGTTAGAAGATTAACCCATGACGGAAATATGTACACCAGATGGCACAGCGTGCCTCTGCAATATATCATGCTTGATGTACTTAATTTAATGTAGTTTAATCTGTGAAGTTACAGTTTACTTCAGCGACCTCTTTATGTCACATAGATAATTCTGGATTAAATCGTTTTCACACAGTTTCACCATCACTGTATTGATTTAGACATTTTCAGTGTATCGTTTTATACATCGTACGACCATTAGCCATTAGTCAAACTCAGGGTTCAGGGTTTATCTTAGTATCAGTAATCTATGTTCCTATGTGTTTATGTTGACTGGACTTATACTTTATTGTACTGGTCTGCTGCCTTTCTTTCTACCAGAAAAAAAAAAAAAACTTTTTAGTCCCTCAGGTACACAGTAATTTATGATGTACATTATGTAGACAGGGAGCACTTTGTCAAGCCTTCTTTGAGGTATCAACAAGTAAAACATCTGTCTTGCTACTATATTGTTTTGAAAGTCCAGCAGACTCACTGGCGGCATTTACATGCACAAGTCATGACAGTTTTCCTCACAATGTGTTTGCCGTACCTTTCAGATCCAATGCAGACTACTCAGTTCATAGTCATTTAGGGGAGGGGGTATTTAAATTTATGTGTCTGCTTACAAGGCAGGAAAAGAACGACTGCATATTGTGAGGAGAGCTTCATGCGTTGCCATGAAGAAAAAAGATTTAAACAAGAGATATTAATTCATGTGTTGTCGCGCACATTTTGAATTACGCAGCACATTATGTACTTGTTTGTATGGTTACCTTTCCAACACACACACACACACACACACACACACACACACACACACACACACACACACAATTATACAAAATCTAATTTCTACTAAGTAGAAACTAAGTTTTACTATTTAGAATTTATATTTGTGTGTGTGAGTCTGTTTGTGGAATAAACAATGTCATTAACACTAGAACCACCTTTTACAATACATGTTTTTATTTTGAATATAACCTACAATATTCATTTTTTTATATATATATATATATATATATATATATATATATATATATATATATATATATATATATATATAGACACACACACACACACACACACACACACAGGCCTGTTGTTTTCTCTCATTCCTTTTTTATACAAGGAATGCACTGGGGAAAATATCAGTAAACTGCAAAGCTGCAGGCTGCAGCAGCTCAACCTGGATTCTGTGCTAAATACAGTATAACATTGTCATTGCAGATAATCAAAGTAAGCCAACCTTCTTGCATTAATTCGTTGTGCTGCTTAAATATAAATATACTCCAGGACTCCCTACAGAAAGTTTTAAATATTTTCCTTTTATATATATATATATATATATATATGTTTTTTATTAATACCCCTGCCTTTTACCACGAAGACGATCACTTGAAACTCCTGCAATGTGCCAAGCCATTCTGGAGTACAATCCTCTTGGCAGATGCCCTGCACCAAATCTTGTGGGAAAAGTGAAAAACTACATTAATACTGATGCTGAGGCTTGCCTGGCTAATACTAGGCTGCACAGCTCTGGAACAATTACCACTCTTGGAGGACATACCTGGTAAATCAGAACTGTTTTAGTTATTTTTAAATCCTAATTTTTCTGAACTTCCTGGATCCTGTTATCTAATGGTGACAGATTAGGCGCAGATAACTTCCAGCTAAGCTGCTGATTTTTTTTAATATTGTTTTCACGAGAGCTGCACTTTGCTTGAGGGAATAAACACACTTTTTCCGTGAGTGCCATAACTGAAGTGAAACAGAAAGTATTGACTAATACTGATAATTATCTAAATACACACATTACAATTCACGCTAATTATTTAAACAAACAACTGAATATATTTAGGGATTTTCCCCACTTTAAATTTAAGAAAAACATTTAACCCAACTTCCTCACAGTCAATGTGTGGTGTTTACAATTGGTTAACAAACTGCTCCGCGTAGCTATCCTTTAACTGTTAAATCCAGCTGTGGTAACGTGCAGTGAATGAAGGAGGGCCACACAATCTTTCTCCCAAAACAGTCTGTGTGTTTTAATAATAACAAAAATAATAACAAAAATAAAACCAACACAAATAAGTCCACCCCTTTACCAGCAATGGTATTGGGGGGTACACGGCAGCTTTTCTTAATTAAAATGGAAAGTAACCAAAAACGGGACTTTGTCCGTCCCCATGTTCTCCGTGCATGCAGTGCTCTTGGTGCTGAGAAGCGTGGTGCTGTGCTGTGCAGTGCTGTGCTGTGCTGTGCAGTGCTGTGCAGTGCAGTGCAGTGCAGTGCAGGGACGTGCTCTGTGTTTTGCCGGTCCGCGGCTCGCTCCTCCTCTGCAACACAAAACACACGTAATCCAAAAAACAAACAAAACAATACAGGCTCCGGCCGTCTATTTTCATTCTTTAGCGTAAGCGGAGGTTTTGCCGTAGCTGCTCCCCTTTGTACCCAGCAAACTCCTTCCCGCAGTTACCGCGTTGCCATGGTTTCCCTAATAGAGGGCTGCCCCGCAGCTGACTGCAATGGAATCGTCCTGAGTACTTGAAGCTACGCACCCGTCCTAATATGGTCACCTTCCGGTTTCCACCTACCATCGAGGTGGCAGCTGTAGGAGGCAGTTTACCTTCCCCCTTACACAGTGCCCTTTCTAATCGGGAGGGAGATTTACAGCATCGATCCTTTCTCTCTCTATCACACCAGCATATTTAAAACCTAGTCTATGGTGAGAATTTGCAGTATTTCAGTGGCATTACATTCTGTGTGGCTTCTTTGTCTGACTGACAAGTCGAAGTTCTGGGGCTGTCAGTCTGCATTCAAAGTCATGTTTGTTGAAAAAACATTTCTCATAATGATTTCCATTACATGAGAGTAGAGTACTTCATACTGATTTGAACTCGTCAAGATAAGCACCAACTAAGACGTAGCTTTGCAGTAAACTAATGTGATCAATCTGCATCTTCATTCATTTGTGTTGTTTTCCATCTAATGATGTAGATGTCCTTCTGTCTGGTGTTGATTGCTGAAGTTTAATATTGGCTCCAGTGATCAGCTCATATTGCCTCAGCACACACTACGGCTGCGATGCTGGCTCCGGGGATCAACCCAGTGCATCTCCCCAGCGCATCAGCATGACAACAGTCTGGATTGAGCTAAGTAAGGTACATCTCTGAGGTCTTCAAGTGGGCACCTTCCATCCTCGGTGTTTCGTTGACTAGCCCACGACATCTGAAGAGGGCTCAACGGTGATTCTGTCGTCCCAGCATCACACCCCTCCATCCCCCACAACTCAGCCCAGCTTACTTACCTGTACCTCAGCGTTGCTTTCTTTCTATTGTGCGTGAGATCCCCATCCAGAATCTTTCCATCTCAACCACAGCTAGTTGCTGCTCCTTTCTGCTGCTAAGTTCTTCACTGTGCGATGCAACTCATGGCCACTGAACCCAATGTCTCTGAGAAACCGGGTTGTAGAGTGGACCACAAATCCTCAACAACCCACCTCCACTGGATAAATTCGGACTCTCCATCCTCGCTGTTCAGCTTCAGCAGCTAATTGAGCATACCAAAGTTTTTTCCTCTCATACACCTCATCCAAAGCATCCTCCCATGGCACTGTTAACTCTATCAGATGTACAAGGCTCTCTGATCCAGACCACAAGACAATGTCTGGTCGAAGGTTAGTGGTGGCAATCTCAGGTGGAAAAATAAGCCATTGACCTACATCTGCCAGCATCTTCCAGTCTCTAGCAGCTTCCAGTTGTCCTGGGCGAGTTTTGGTTTTAACACCTTTTCTTGGTGATTGCTCTCCTGGATGGAGGAATATTGTTTTTTGTGTGTAATGCTTTGATGGAACTGGTGGCAATTTATTGGTCAGGTTACGCTTGTCTTCCAATGCTAAGGCCAAACATCGCAGCACCTGGTCATGACGCCAAGTAAACCGTCCTTGGCTAAGACCCACCTTACATCCTGTCAAAATGTGCCTTAATGTTGCAGGTGATGAACACAAAGAACATAAGGGATCCTCACCCACCCAGAGGTTTAGGCTCTGTGGTGATGGGAGAACATCATATGCTGATCTGATGATGAAATTGATTCTGCTCTGTTCCATTGTCCAAAGGTCTTGCCAGCCGATCTTGCGTTGTTTCACACTCTCCCATTTCATCCATTCTCCCTGCTTGGCCTGGGAAATGGCCTGTACACATAATCCTCTCCTCCTGCTTTTGCACCTCATTGACTACCAGCTTCCTCTGTTGAACTGGGGTTGCCTTGTGATACCAAAACCTTCTTTTCCATGCTGAACTTGCCCCATAATATCTCCGATTCGAAGGGCAGCCTTAGCATCTTCCACAGCTTTCTTTGCCATCCATTTTCTTCCAGTTTTCCACACAGGTGCTGCCTCCCTAACGCGTTTATTACATGAATCTACTAATGTCATTTCCAGTCGGACTTTGGCGCACTTAAACTCCTCGGTTAGAGCAGAGATTGGTAGCTGCAGTATTCCTTTACCTTAAAGTCCCACTCTGCTGAGGCAGAGTGGAACTCCCAACCTTTTCCTGACGTATGAACTGATTAAAGCTTCCAACTTCTCAACTGTTGTCAAGGAAACCTCGTACACAGTCAGTGGCCACAGCAGTAGACCAAACTGAAAGCACCAGAGTTTCACCGTTTGCCTGGTAAAAAGCTGCTGTCTATGCTCTTCAACCCTTCCACTGCTTGTTGTCTAACTTCTCCCACACAAACTGTGTCCTTTAGATCCCCGTCATACCATCTCCCTTGTCTTTTCACTGGGTAGTCGGAAACTGTTGGTATTGCCTCGCCATTAATATAGAACCTTGTATCTACTACTTTACCTTTAATTATAGAGATGTTCCTTGTTTTAGTGGGATGGAATTGCATTCCTGCCCATTCAATGTTATTGGTTAATTTGCCCAATAACCGATTAGTGCAGGCTACTGTTGTAGTCATTGTTGTCATGTCATCCATGTATGCTCGAATTGGTGGAAGTCGCATTCCAGAAGCCAAACCCTCTCCTCCCACTACCCATTTTGATGCCCTTATAATTACTTCCATTGCCATGGCAAAAGCCAGTGGACAAATGGTACATCCTGGCATTATTCCAACTTCTAGCCATTGCCTGGTCATGCTAAATTCAGAAGTTGAAAAACTAAATTGCAAATCTCCAAAGTAGATTTTCACTAAATTTGTTATTGTCATCGGTACGCTGAAAAAATCAAATGCTGCCCAAAGAAGTTCATGTGGCACTGAACTATATGCATTAGCCAGATCCAAAAATGTCACATGGAGCTCCTTCCTCTCCTTTTTTGCTGATTGAATTTGTTGCCAGATTACGCTGATGAGTTCTAAGCATCCTGGGAAACCTGGAATACCTGCTTTTGTACTGAAGTGTCAATGAAACAGTTCTTTAATAGGTAGGTTGACAATCTCTGAGCAGTAATGCTGAAGAAAATCTTGTCTTCTACGTTTAATAGGGAAATAGGATGAATCTAACCGATGCTTGTAGAATCCTTTTCTTTTGGTATAAAGACTCCACCTACTTGGCGCCATGCTCTTTGTACAACCTGTTTTTCCCATGACACTTTCATAAGTTTCCACAGGATTCATAGAACTCCCGAAGCACTCTTGTACATTCTGTATCGAACTCCATTAGGCCCTGGAGATGACAATGCCCTTGCTTTTTTCACAGCTTGCTCTACTTCTTTCCACTTAGGTGCACAGTCCTCCATTTGGTATTCGGGTGGATTGATAGGTGAGATGTCTGAAGGAATTGACATAGGCTCCTGCCTTTCTGAATCTGTATGTGTTTCCTCCAAATATCTCTCCAGCTCAAACTTAGATGATTTTAGTGTGCCATTTTTCTCACTGGTGAATATCTTCTTTACAAATTTCAAGGGATCTTTATAAAAGTTAGTTCTCGCACGCTCTTTCTTTTTGTAGCATTTCTGTAGTCGCTCAGCTCTGCGCAATGTTGCAAGTTTATCTTTTATGACCCTTTGTAACAGATTGAGTCCCTCCTTCTTTGCTCTGCTTTCCTCCATTGCTTCCTCAACTGCCTCCTTTCTCTAACTAAGCATTCAATCTCCTGCTGCCATCTAGACTTACCAGGAATAGTTTGTACTTTTTCCTTCCTTTTTTCAATTCCAAACCTCTCGCTTCCATATGCGTAGATGATGTCCCCAAATGTATCCAGCTTCTTTTCAACCATTTAACCTTTCCAAAGTTAAACAGAGATCCATGTTTACTGTGTCCCACGCAGTTTTCTCACAAGCTCTTGGCCATTTAACTCCAGGCTTGTGCCTGTTGAGGTTCTTTTCTCTCTTTCGCTGGTTCATCTGACCGGGTTCGCAAGGATCATTAGGTTCATCACTAGTTGTATCCATGTCTATGACAATGATCCTGCGAACTGTGGTTTGCTTCCTGTCATTGGATTTCATTCTACTGACTTGACTGACTTTGTAAGAAGTATTGATCATTGCCAGGCCCTTGTCCCTTCTCCCTCAAGCATTCAATTCTCCCTTGATGAATATTCAAACCCCTGACCGTTATCGCCTTGCTCCAGCTGCAGACACAAACCTGGAGTTCCATATGTGGGAACTGCTTTTATCAGCAATAATACCACACAAAGACAAGAAGCAATATAACTACCGAAACTTAAATTTACTACTAAATATATATGTTCTGAGATTCTAAAGCCAGTACAGATTATTATGTGCTGAATCAAAGTAGTGCAACTTAGAGCTGCATTTAGATTCCGATACCATACAGTATTTGCAAACTATTTATAGTAAAACTAGCAATGTAATGAGTGTTTGTGGATGTAATGTATCACTGAAATAGATGAACTGGGACTGGACACAATTCCCTGTAATTGTTCAGTTGGCAGGTGCTTCCATATCCAAGAATGTGGCAATTCCGGATGTTTTACGAGGAACAGTCTCAAAAGAAATTGCTCTATCAACTATTCTTGAAAGCAAACTTCACATCACATTTCATTTAATGGACACAATGTAACTTCAGTTATGTTATACCAGCACTTTTTTGCACTTACATAATGTGAATGTTGTCAGTAGTATATAATTCCTTGCCTATTTTCACCATAATACTATACATAAAGTTCCCCTAGAAAATAAATAAATACATTTGTCTTAAGTAATTTTCACTTACTGCAAGGCTCTATAAAAAAAATCAGTAAGCAAGAGAAAGCTTTTTGGAGTGTGCAGTCATGATTTCAACAAAGACCAACATTGTACTCCAGTACTTGCACCTCACCTAGAATGATTGTGTGTCTGTATTCTTTTTCAGTTCTGATGTAGAATATCCTACATTCAAGTAACTATGGCAACTGCTTTCCCTTGTTTCACACGAGGGGCCAATTTCCTTTTTTTCTGATTTATGTGTATGCCTGAATATACATTAAGCAGTATGGGAATGGGACAGACTCTTTTGAAGACTATAGCTAAGTTTACCTTCTAACTCCTGCAAAGAAAAGTGATGATTTTGCAGAAGATGCTGCATGTAATTTTACTTTATACCCACAACTGCAGCTACATTTGTCTTACCTCCAGTACAGATTGCTTCCATTTCTAATTGAGATTCCCAGACTGCCTTTGAGTACAAAATATCCACCAAAGGCAAAATCCAGCTTTTAAACATGAACGGAAGCATCCAAACCTCTAGAGTTCTCCAGTTCATAGTCTATTCCAATAAGAACAACTGAGCTCTTCAATTACAAAAAGCAGTTCAGGCTTTTTAAAAATGTGTTACTGGTCAGTATGTAACATCTTTAGACTAAAGTTGAGTTTACTGTAGTTGAAGTGAAAAACAAAAACAAACCTATGCAGTCGTACTATACTCTGTATTTATCTACATATATAGATGATATATATTGTAACATACATAGAAATAATAGCACAATTAGCTTGCATGTGAGAATAGCTCAGATACCATGACTTTATTCAAATGGACAGCATATTATACCTACAGACATTATCTTTTGCTTTTAATGCACTGCACATTGCAAAGAATCTATTTTACTCAAATAGTATTGTTTTCATGATGCTTTGTATTACACTATGTAACACAATGTTTGTTCCTGGGTAGTAAGTGTTATTTCCTAATTGCTTATGCCTCAAAAGTATAGAAAATGGCTATTATTCCCCACAAACTTTGCTTTTGTGACCAGGACAGTGATATTTTGAAATTTACCTATTTCCAATGAGAAAACGGTCTTTTCGTTCATATAAAGTCAGAAAAAACAACATATGAATCCAAATTAACATGTATTTATACTAAAGTAATACAAAAATGACTACAAAAGATTTAGAAGTGAGTAGTTTTTCGAGATTTACGATTATAATGTAAATCACTTTCACGAATTAGCCCCCAAATGTAGTTTCCCATCATGTTCTCGTTATACTGTCCTTGGTAGCGACGTTCAAAGTCCAGTATATCCTGGTGGAAGCGCTTGCCTTGCTCCTCTGAGTACGCTCCCATCTTCTCCTTGAATTTATCAAGATAAGCATCAAGGATATGGACTTTAAGGGACATCCTACAGCCCATTGTGCCGTAGTTCTTCACCAGTCTCAACCAACTCCACATAGTTTTCGGCCTTGTGATTGCCCAGGAAGCCCCGAACCACTGCGACAAAGTTGTTTCAAGCCACTTTCTCATAAATAGTGAGCTTCTTGGGGAATTCATTGCACTCCAGGATCTTCTTTATCTGTGGTCTGACGAAGACACCGGCTTTGACCTTTGCCTCAGACAACTTAAGGAAGAAGTCTTGAAGGTACTTGAAGGCTGCCGACTCCTTATCTAGAGCGCTAACAAATTGTTTCATAAGGCCCAATTTGATGTGCAGTGGTGGCATCAGCACCTTCCGGGGGTCCACCAGTGGCTCCCACTTGACTTTGTTCCTCCCCACAGAGAACTCGGTCTGCTGTGGCCAGTCCCACCTGTGGTAGTGCGCCTTGGTGTCCCTGCTGTCCCAAAGGCAAAGATAGCAAGGAAACTTGGTAAAACCACCTTGGAGACCCATCAGGAATGCCATCATTGCAGCCTATTGATGCCATCTCAGAAAAATGCAGATATGTATCCACTTAGGCAGTTGGAACTAAACTGAACTGGTGGGCTTAAGGCCCCTGTATTTATACTACTATTTATATTACTGGAAAGTTCTAGAAGTTACTCCAAGTTTACTCAGCACTGAATCTATCTGGAATGTTCTGGAAAATAGGTAAATTTCAAAATATCACTGTCCTGGTCACAAAAGCAAAGTTTGTGAGGAATAATAGCCATTTTCTATACTTTTGAGGCATAAGCAATTAGGAAATAACACTTACTACCCAAGTGTTACATAGTGTTATTGTCCATTTGAATTGAATTCCAAATCATGGTTGGGTATTACACTCCATTACACGATTGTAACCCCTATCTGTGCAAGTTCAGCTATATCACTTGTACTAGGTTTGTAGCTATTTGTTATTACTACCCAGGAACCAAAAAAAAAAAATAATAAATTGTTACACGGTGTTATTTTTCAACAGTACAGCATTACCCATAATATTCATAAACAAATTCACAAATGCAATACGCAAACATCAATGGAAGAAATGTATTTATATTCAGTACAAATGTATTGGAAGTTATGTATACAATTCATACATGTCTTGATTTTAAATGACACAATATTAGAAAATCCGTTTTTTCTTCTGTTATTTGTTTGGAAATGTTATTGTGCTCAAACATTTTAAAGATTTTATATATATATATATATATATATATATATATATATATATATATATATATATATAACATGTGCCTATTTATATTTTATTGCGCCTATTTATGTTATTGCAAGGGATTTGACTGAGATCTGGTTAAGAAAGAGGAGTGTTCCTTCTCATCTTCACGTCCTGATGCATCTAATACTTCATGTTCCCTGTGCAAGTACTTACAGGCCTTAGTGAAAATAATAGGCAGTAATAATGCATCTGAAACATAAGGAACAAACTGAGATCAAAATTTAAAAAATAGATATTTTGTTACGAATTCTGCAAGTGACGGTTAAGTGGTTCTTTCCATTCTTTATAATATACTTCTAAAAAATAATTTTCTTCCTAAACCATTAACAAAAGATACTTATTCAAATAAATATGAACTTGATAAATATGAAAGATATGAATGTTAGACAGACACATCTCTTCTTTTTTTTATTATAGCCCTTTGCTGTAAAAGTTTATGAAATGTCAAATAAAGAAAAGTAACCTCACCTTTTGTAAAAATGTCAAACCGATTTTATATATCGATTGTTGAAATGACCTGGTCAGTCAACCTTCAAACCTTAATGCAATTATGGCTTGTACTGATAGACCAATACTTGCAATTACCTTGGCTAATGCTTCCTGAAGAGAGACAGGAAATTAAAACATCAATTTACTACTTTACCACTGGGTGACATTACAAACATACAGCTTCCAACTAAGCAATTTTCTTCTAATAAAAACTATAAATCAACTGGATTAAGCTGCAATAAACAACCTTTTTATGTTGTGAATGTTATTAAAAGCCTCTAAGATTAACTCAGTAAATACAATAAAAAAATCAAAAAAGTGTTTAAATTATACTCCATTAAAAAATTATATAGTGTTTTTTTTTTTTTTTTTTTTTTTTTTTTAATCGGAAAAGCTAACATCAACCATTAATTTAAATTATCAGATATTTTAAATGTATTTTTCACAAACAGAGACCTCTGTATCTGGAAGTATTTATTGAAAGAAAAAGGGAGCAAAGTCTTGTTTCTATCTCAAACATAGAGAGCTTTTTGATTTTTTAAAATTATTATTACGTGACATATTATTCACTTCATGTTAATATTGGACTTGACTTTCGCCAAGATAAAATGAGATAACTTTGGTGGGAACATGGGGATGTAGCTTTGCTGTTATATATGAGCTTTCAATGCTTTCCCTCCAGGCAACATGAATCTCCTATTGGTAGTCTAAGTTTAGTCTGTTTGTAGCAATATCAGGTTGGAAAATAAGGCACTGGACAACATCAGCCTGCATTCTCCAATCTCTACAGGCCTCCAAGTGTCCCAGGCGAATCTTGGTTCTAATAGCCTGTCTCGTTGGTTGCTCTCCTGGACGGAGGAACGTTGTTTTCTGGGTGCAGCTATTGTCGATCTCCAGTGCTAATGCCAAGCATCACAGTACCTGGTCATGATGCCAAGTCAAGCAACCCTGATTCTTACAATCCTCTGATGGCACCCTGACACCTCCTGCTTTTGCCCTTCAGTAACTGCCAACTTCCTCCATTCAGCTGGAGCTGCTTAGTGCCTCTCAGGGGAGGCGAACTGAGACCAAATATTCTTAAGTGTTGTACTTGCCTCGTGATATCATGGATATGAGGTGTAGCCCATATGGAAAGAACACATATTTTCAATATATCATACATATATGGATCACATATCCATAAATTGATGTATATATATATATATATATATATATATATATATATATATATATATATATATATATATATATATATATATATAATTCTTATATATATATTATATATGTTCTTAATGTGTTTTAAATATAAACAAAACAGGAACATGCATGATCAAAATTAATGATAGCTTGCAACTTGATTTGTATGCCATAAAAAGATAGATTAGTGTGTGTGTATATAGACAGATAGAGTAAATAAGAAATATTAAAAAAAAAGATATGTAAAAAAAATATGTGGTACACGTTCATATACATGCGAGTTAATGCACTGATTCCAAATATGAAAACAACAAGAATAAGAATTATAAGATTTGTTTTTCTTTATTAAAAAAATAAATAAAAAATGATCAATTTATATTTTTTTATCATACACCATAAACATTTTTGTAAATAACATAAAATCGCTTTCTGCTTAAAACTGCTTTTTACCTGCAAAGCATATATCAAACATACAGGTCATATCCATATGGAAAGAACTTATATTTCTCTTAATTAGTTTTTTATGTGCATACATATATGTTCATGTATAAATTCTATAAGGATTGGTTATGACATTTGGTTCAATTTGTACCGTTGTCCGTATAGTATTTTTTCAATATAAGGAATGTTATTTCCTAAACATATATACAACATATATGTTTGTTTATCAAGAGGTTCAAACAATATATGTTTTATATATATGTTATAATTTACAAAATATATAATATATAATATATATATATATATATAATATATATATATATATATATATATAATATATATATATATGTTAGATTTATTATCTAAATAATAGATTTACTGAAATCTAAATATATATTATTATATATATATATATATATATATATATATATATATATATATATATATATATATATATATATATATATAAATAAATATATGCCCCTTCATTTGGTGAATATTTTATACAAATGACTACATATGTTCACAGCTTATCCATTTTCCAATTAGGAAAAATGTGAAAATGATTATTAGAATATACAAATCATTTACATAACACATGTACTTACACACTGTAGCCAGAATATAAAATGTGACACTATAACACTTTCATATAAATATAATTCCTAGGATTTGTCCTTTACAGAAAAGACAACACAAGATATATAGATAGGAGTTAATAAAGACTGGAGTAAAAGCTTTGAAAATATGTCCCTGTGTATTGCAGTAACTAATAGACAATCTAATATTTATTCAAGAGTTGTTCCCTGGTAAAATGTTACAATGAGATGATATGGGTGCTAACTCCTTTACACACTCATCACGTGGTTTCCATTAGTGTCATTTCCAGCCGTACCTTACCGCACTTGAATTCTTCAGTTAATGCTGAGTGGCAGCTGCGGTTCCCCTTTACCGTGGAGTTCTACAGTGCTAAGACATTATGGAACTCCCAACCATTACGTAATGTGTGAACTAACCAAGACTTCGAGTCTCTCTGCTGCTGTGTCTGGATTGCACACATGCAGCCTCTGTAACTTCAAATACATCATAGGTTAAAGATAAAACTTAATAAGTAACTAAATCAAGCAGACAGACTACCACAGACTTGGTACATTACTTTTTTTACATGACAAATGAAAAACACCTTGTCTTGTGTTTTTCACTATCTGCAAATTGTTGGAAAACTGCCCACTACTTAGTAAATGTATAACAGTCCAATCTGCAAATGTGGTTCAGTTGGTTATGAAAAAAGTGGTGTTATGAAATTTTGGATACTACAATCTTCAGATAAAGAATGCATACATCATCTCCAAAATTATTACTGTCATTTAAATCTGCTATTGGTATCAAAATGCATTTTTACATACATTGTTATACTGCATACTAATTTACATATCTTATGCGAGTCATAGCGATGTTGTCCACGTGTTCATCTATCATAACCCAGGAGTGAAAGGCTTGATCAATTAGTGTAACATTTTTTTTTTCTTTTTTTTGTTCCTAGGGAGTAAGTGTTATTTTCTAATTGCTTATGCCTCAAAAGTATAGAAAATGGCTATTATTCCCCACAAACTTTGCTTTTGTGACCAGGACAGTGATATTTCAAAATATCACTATTTCCCGTGGGAAAACGGGCAAATGTGTGTCTTTTCGTTCACATAAAGTCAGAAAAAAACAACATCCAAATTAACATGTATTTATACTAAAGTAATACAAAAATGACTACAAAAGATTTAGAAGTGAGTAGTTTTTCGAGATTTACGATTATACTGTATTTACAGCATTGTTTTGTATTTGTTCTGTTGAAAGACATGTTAGTAATCTAGGGGGAATCCATAAGCAATTAGGAAATAAAACTTACTACCCAGGATCAAAAATTGTGTTACATAGTGTTATCTTTTATGTTTGGGCATTCGAAGGAGAAGCAGCAAGCATGTATATAGTTTTAAATTGTAGCTGCTGTTTCAGAAACTGCAATAAATAAATAAAACACACAAAATGAATCATATGCTGTTTTTCAGCTGAAGATATTGATTACCTTTCACTCTACTTGAATCTTGTAAGGTTAAAAAGCACTTCAAGTTTTGTAACCCTTATTGATTTGTCTTTTTACTAGAGCAAGGAAAGCATACATACATCTTAATTCCTGATCTTGAAGCTTCAGCCCAATTTAAATCAGCCAAGAAAAGCAAATTAAAGGGAATTAGTTAACATTCAAAACACTGTGGTTGAGAACAATGGTGCTGACACACACTATTCAATATATAAATCCTTATAGGCTACTGGTACCCAGCTGTATTAAAAAAAAAATCACCATGTTTCTGATTACGTTACAGCCCAGTGCCAACCTACTGAAAATACTAAATAGAGTATTATTAGATACTAAAGAGTTAGACTTGACAAAAAACACGTTGGTGTTTTCAGTCTGCACTGCGGGCCTGAGTCAGTTGATCTTATGTCTGATGCAAGGTGGCATTAACACTGGATTAAGATTGCTTCAACACGCCCTCTTAATAGCATGTTCAGTTTGTTTCTATGATGTTAATAATGGCAGTGTTAAGGCAGCTCTTATCATGTTCAGTTTTTTTAGTGATTTAATACATTTACACTGATGCAAATTAATCAAATCGCCGATGCTTGTGTATAATCACAGTTTGACATTTTCACTTTGGTTGTTTATTAAAATAAAAACTAACAACATTTTATATAAACATTTAACCCACATTTCAACTCTAATGACAGATCCATTTTGCATGAAATAATGCACAGGTACTATACCTTGCTGTATTTCATGTTATTCACTAGTTAGTGACTTATAAATAAAAAGAACAAAATAGGTGTCTATTTGCAGTTTATTTGCAGTCTATGTATATAGACTGCACTGTGGTTTGTCCAAGAGATAGCAACTCTGCCAGCAGAATACTGGTTGGAGGTCAGGTTCAAAAATGGATTCCCCCTAGATTACTAACATGTCTTTCAACATAACAAATACAAAACAATGCTGTTTAGATGCCAATATATGGGATGCTTATCTTCAAGCCATAAACATTTCAAGCTATACAACATAAATATAGAGACAAATCAGAATCAAAATGTACAGACTCCAATGAATTGGTTGGAGCTGGCAAATCCATGAAAAATTAAGGGCTAGCAAATAAAAAGTGACTTTTCCTGAAATCGCATTGTTTCTCCTGCACTTGTGTTTTCTGTGATTTTTATGAAGAGAAATGTTTTATATATTTACAATGATTAAAACATTTAAAAATAAACATTAATGAGTTGTTTAATTACAGCATGTCACAAGCATTGCATATCATAGTAATAACATGTAATAGTAGTCAAAGTGAGTACAAAAGTGCTTTAACTGAGAACATTTTGATAGCAAATTGAGGAAGATCGTGCTTACCACAGCACATAGTTTCAACCATCATGGTGATGTCAGGCCCATGTTCGTACATTGGGAAGTACAAACAGCATGTATCAGATTAGTTCTTCAATTCCAGTCTCTCACATTGTCTGACTGTGTGATTACTGGTGGTTTATATTGTTTTATACCACTTACTGACTGTGCTTTAACTTAGGTGTCATCGCTTCTGTGAGCAGGTAAGTGCTCTTAAATGAGCAAGGCTGTCTAAACACATGACACTACAAGGCTCTTAGCGATCAGGTAGTCGTGCAAAAAACTCAGGTAACACAGCTTTATCTTGACAGACAAATCAGTTAAATCTCACTTCAGTCATGTAAGGGCTGTCGCAGTGCCTGTGCTAATATAGCCTCTATACTTGTCACAGAGTGACCCTAAAACCCATCTTCCATTGTACAAAGTGCGAGCACCTCTTTTGAGTGAAAGGTGTATGCGGCAGAGACAGATGGCTCTTTGATTGAAACGGTTTATTTGAAGTTTGCCCACTGACGATGGGAATATGAATGTAGAGATGGGAGCCCAGATAACAAGATTTAAGTTTGTGCAGGTATCAAGTAAAGACCCTGGTCGCCCACACCAGCGATGTAAAGCGCTGGATGCACAGGCTTGTTGTAGTGTTTGCAGAGCCACTTCGAGCTGAGCCAGGAGGAGAATTCAAATCTTGCTGGGAACAAGCTGACTTATTAGATATGGATTGGATGCTATAGAATGAAATACGTAGATAATAGTAATGTTGTAGGATTCTGTATTTTGTATCATTTTCAAAAAGTCTGTGTAAGGTCTGAAAAAGAGACCACCTGGTATCAACAGGTCAGGCCGGCCTGCTGAAAGTTTCAAACCTCCCTTATCAGGCAAAAGAATCTTTTTTAATTAGACTCAGAGCCTTAAAACATTCTGATCCAGCGAGCAATAGTAAGTTTTAATATTAAAAGTTGCATTTGCTGCCAAGCAGGTGCTTAATTAAAATTAACCTCTTTCCTTCTGTGTATACCAATGGAGTAAAATAAAATTACAATCTCTAGGAGAGACTGCTATATTGAAGTATCTGAATTAGAAATACGTGCTATAAAATAATTTAAAGTTACACTATTGAAAGAACATATTAAACGTTTATTAAAGCAGAAGGGTTGATCTGCTTGACATTGACAATGTTGTAAACAATTGTTAAGACACATTTAAGACAATGTTAAATATACTTTGTATTGGTTTATGGGGATATTGTAGGATTCTAAATGTATATATATTCTTTTGAAAATTCCAGTATAACAGTAAAACATAAGTATTATAGAGTCTGTGTAATTCTGTGTAGAGAGCGCACTGACCGAGAAACACCTGTGAAATGATTTAAGCTTTCCCTTATTTAAGAGTTGTTGGTGCAAAAGCCTGTAATCTTGGCAGAAGCAGACATCTGGAGGAACTAAACACAGTGGCTAGGTATTGAAAATCAACAAAAAGAAAACAAGTAACCCTTTCTAGACAGAACAAATGTTTAAAACTAAAAAAAGCTATGTTATACTGTGTCAGGCCAGAAGCAGGAACTGAAACAGATACTGCAGGTAGGGTGCAAATGGCGCTTGCGCGATTTCATTTTAAATAACAAAAATAAAGAAAATATTTAGACAAACAAAACACTTGGCTCACCGAGCAAATAAAAGGTTTCAACAAAATAATTACCAACCCTACACAGTTAACAATTGTTCTAAGTCAGGCTGGGCAATCACCTTCATTTTTGCGCTTTCATTTGCTGCTCTGAACACTCCACCAAGTGCCGAAAGCTGCAGGCTTTTTATACAGGTGACCATCTCCCATTAACAACAATTAATCAATGAATTAACTCTGGAGATGGTCGCCTTCTGCACGCGTTTTCTAAATTACACTAGCAGAAGACGAGCTGCCAAAACTCGTCTCTGCCAGAAAACACACGGCCCTTGCTGTCATTTATATAAATACAATAACCATACAATAAAGCAAATACAAAATAATAACTACAAAAGGAGTGGAGGGGTACCCTGTTATAAAATAAATAATAATACAGTCCTGTACAGGGTTTTTCACCCTGTCACATACACCTATTTGATTTTATTGCAACTAAGCAAAGAGGTTTTAAAAAGTATTTTGATCTAGTAAGAAACAGAGTATTTAAACTAACAAGTGTTTTTGCTTGTTTAAGGCTCTACTGTAATACAAATAAAAGCAGGAGCAAGCATTTCATTTAATCAATTTAAGAATGAGTTCAGTTTCTGTCTTCAACTAAACAAAAAGTCTTTTAAACATTACAATATCAATCTAAAGAATATAAACGTTTAGTTTATATAAAGGTTTTACTGCAATAAAAACAAACTGCTAAGTCTGAATATAAAACAAAAAAGTGTAAACTGTATTTAATAACTTTAGTATACAGTAGACATACTAAAGAAAAAATAATGAATTTGGTGGCCTCGCCTTTACCTGCTTGTAGCAGAGCAGTGCTGGACATGAAAGAATAGGTTTTGGCAGAAAAAGCAGGATTTTTTTGGTGGCCAGCAAATTAAAAAAGCCAAGGTCCTTTCTATAATGAGCGATCTCATTAATATTAACAAACAAAATACCTTTCGGATGACAGAAGGTAGGAGTTTATATTAAAATAAAAAATTTTAAGGGGCTCCCAAGTGACGCATCTGGTAAAGGTTATTCCACTGCCAATCATGTACAGGAGTTCCCAGGGGGCGGTGCACAATTGGCTGAGCGCCGCCCGGGTGGGGGGGCTTAGGTCGGCCAGGGTGTCCTCGGCTTACCACACATCAGTGACCCTTGTAGACTGGCCGTGAGCCTATGGGCTTGCTTGTAAGCTGCCAAATGTGACCCAGAGAATGAAAGCTTTGATTTTTCAGCGTTTTCACACACTTTTATTCAAATATAAATCAAACAAACAAAAACAAACAAACACCTAGCTCCCTCTGAGAACTAATTAAACATATGCAGGTCCATGACTAACACGCAGGACAACTAAGCTGTTTACCTGACATATAACACGACAACAATACACTAACACTGATTTTTATAAAACCAAACAGACCTTACAACTTCCAGTCAGGCTCTACACTCCACAGCAGCAGCAGCCTCAAGCAGACTAACTGCTTCCCTTTTATATCCTACACCTTTTTACAATTGCCAGGTGCAGGTGATAATTAAACAATTAACAAATAATACAATTAAACAAACAAATTAAACAAAAGCAATTAAATCAAACAAAAGGTGCATTTTCACATGTTTTTAGGCAGGGAGGAATCTACCTTCCCCCTGCCACCTTACTATATATATATATATATATATATATATATATATATATATAGTAATATACTAGTATTGTATTTGGTAGCAAGGACCCTGTGAACTCCAGGAGGAGGAGGGGTTGAAAATGAGAACCTCAAGATCATGTTCCAATATTTTAGAAAGGGGTTATATCTAATTCATTTTTAATATTTTTATATAACTCCAATTAATTGTAAAAAAGGAATTGACCAGATTCTTCTAGAATATATCTCTAACACAAAGATAAGAACTGTCAAGGCACATCAGATTTAATTGGGACTCATGATGTATTCAATGGAGGGAAAATCCTATGCAAGATGTGGTTCATGCTCTAAGGGTCTCTGAAAAATTGATTGCTGGTTGGTCGTATTTAGGTGTATCTGCCTTTTGAAGACAGTTCTTATTGTTCATATATGCTACACTGCACAGCCATATAGAGGAAGGTAAGCATATATATTATATACATAATTATATCTCGTTTATATTGGATGCATTGCTATAAGTTATAGAAATTATGTTTTAGTTTTAACCCTTTGAGTAGTACGAACATACCGGTATGTCATTGAATTAATGGTCCCCAGGGAGTACGAATGTACCGGTACGTTCTGCAAATTCTGACCTTTGAACTTGAACTTTGAACTTGAATTTCTGAGTCTACAAAACTCCTGTTGTGATATTGTAACACCAGTAAGACCTTGTAGTGGTTTCTTGCGCCATCTGCCAGATATTTATGGAATTACACACAACAAACCCAGTCACAAAACATCAACAAAGTCTGGAAAACGACGTAATATGTATGCTCTGTGGGAAAGAAGTACTATTGAATTCCGATTGCGATTTATTATTAAGCTTTTGTTCCACTTGCTTGACATGGCCATGTTGATCGCCTTCATCCTCCACAAAACTAAACGTGAAAAAACAATCCCTTTCAGCAAGATCAAGCACTGTCTCATCTCACAACGTCTAGAAAATATCACACAAGGCAGAAGTCGTCCAGTCAAGGAGACGCCCAAGCACAGACAACATGACAAGGATCAGTGATCTAAATTTTCCTCACTGACTTCACCCTCACCACATGTTTACCCGGATATGATGTATACTTTCTCAGTTTTTTTTTTTTTTTCTGGACTTGTTGTGCTTGATCCGGATTGTTGTTTATTGTTTATTGATTATCTATTTTTGTCAAAACCTCTCGCTATGACAAAATAACGAATAATATTTATTTGTTTTGTTTATTTATGATAAGAAATAGTTGTTTGCATATTTTCATTGTGTAATAAATAGCTAATAGGCCTACTAACAAATGTATCAATGTGAGGAGTGTAAATATGAAAAATTAAAAAAAAAACTTACTCCAGTGGGCCCATCAAAACATTATAAAACTCACTAAACAAAGGGTTAAGAGTTACGGTATATTGAACGTTTTAGAATGTAGCTGTGGGTGCTGTAGCTTTTTACATGGCTGGCATTAAGGCTAAGCATATGATAACCATATCGGTATTACTATATTGAAGTACTAATGCTGTTAAACCTGTAAAGGCACTGGATCGCCCAGATTGCTTATTACTTGGGATTTACGGTGGTCTGTGCAACCAACCAATCCACTTTTTACAGCATTTAATAAACCGAAAGAGTACTACTACTGCTCTGATTCATTAAAACTTAAAATTAAATGAGTCTGTGTGATTTGATTGATTATCAAAAAATTGTCTGGACATATAGAAAGACCATTGCATGAACAAAACCACTTGCAGGAGTTTAAAACATCTCTGTCCTCCTTAAACATCTCCCCTGAGTTTAAGAGTGTACTCAGAGTATATATATATATATATATATATATATATATATATATATATATATATATATATATATATATATAAAGTGCAATTCTGGCATGCTGTATAAAATATGGAATCTGTGTATTATGTTGATGTATTTTAGCTGGTAATTGGGATGTGCTAATAATTCATTTGGCAATGAGACCTGCCAGAGACACCTAAATAAATATTAACATTAAATTGCCTGTGTAGTGCTATAAGAGGATATTATTATCTGACTGTACTGTAGTTTAAAGAACGAATCTTGCCAATCTATCTGCAGAAGGAATAACATGTTTATATGTGATGCCTTGTGCCACCAATGTGATGTATGGGTATGGTTACATGGCCACTCGATATTAGGAGTAAGTATTCCACCCATATAAACAGCATATTCAGAGTGTGAAGGGTCACATTTAGAACACAAGTGTTTCAACTATGATAGGTGGGATATTCCACTAGTATCAGGAATACTCAAGGAAAATGAAGCCATGCCAGTGCACAGCAAAGTACATGTTGCATATCAAATATTGTAGTGGCACAGTCTACAGACTAATTCTGGAATTCATTATGCATTCATTTCTATGTCTCTTATCAAGGAAACTCAAAACTTTTGTAGCCTTGCATATTATAAATGACAGGTTGTTTTGCAACTTAAGTATGATTTGCACAGGACTAAAAATCAGGTGTCCTCAGAGTTGGTCAAAAGGAGAGGACCACTAGTAACCTCCCAGATGTGGATTAGTTTTCATCAAGGGAAGTCTATAAATTAAAAATGAAATGTGATGTTGAGGCCGGAGAAGACACTTTTTCAGATGATTTTTCAACAATGAACAGGATGTAAATAACTGTACCTTCTTTTCCAAAGGCTAGAATAACCATTTTGTCCTTTGAGTGATATGTATTTCTATCATTCAAAGCATTCATTTTTAAGAGTCACCAATTATGTTTTAAATTTTCACCCATCCCCAATTTGTTTATGCCCAATCGTAGCATTTTACTGAACTGTAGGATCGCATGACAGATCATGCCAATTTTAATATTATATTAAGGTTTATTGTAAAGGCTGCTATTGCTCTGAGGTGAATACCCCATAAATGCTTATATCAATTCTAACATAACACTGACATGGTCGATTCGCATAGGAGTAAAAATACATAGGACGCTTGAGTTTAAAATTTGACAGAAGCTCCAGATGACCTGTAAAAAAAAAATCAGAGGACCTCTAAGAAAATTATCAGAGATAAGAAGAAATGAATGGTTTACATGGGACTAAATTTCACAGATGAACATTCCAAAAGCACCTGTTTACATGGTGATTTTTAGTCATGTGCGAATCAGGCTTGTTACGGTAGTTTAAAATATCATAACATGAGACACTATACAGTTCCACATGGTTGCAATGTTCAGGGTCCCTATCGTTCACTTATGTCATAAGAATATTCCTCTCATGGCTCTCACAAACATTAAAAACAAAAATATCATTGTATACAGTTAGATTCTCACAGCTCAAAAATAAATGTAATACAACACACCAGATACATCAAGAAAACATTGAAAAAAACACTAGAATGAGCAAACGAAAAGTTAGGCAAAGATACAGAAGTTAAGAACCATAAATGCTACAGCATTAAGGCTAATATTTCCATAGTCAGTGAAGCATCATTTTATTTAAACATCAATTAACTTTATTATGATTGTATTATAATGTTGTTGAATAAATTGTATGGCAATACAGTAACTGTTTTATTGTCTCAATACATACATTCAGTTTATTTTAATTTACTGTATTGTGACAATGTTTTTGTAAAAAGCTGAGACACAGAATACAGGTATCAATTTGTCCATTTATAAGCAGGGCGACTGGAGCAGGGAAGCTTACTTACTCTCAAAGTGGTTTCATTTAAAAAAAACTTATTTAGAATTTTGATAAAAAATTAAATGCAGTATGTAAATAATTTGTAACAACATTGGGAGTCAATGTACTGTGAACTGTTGACATAAATCCAATAACACATGTCTCAGTGGTAAAATATATATATATATATATATATATATATATATATATATATATATATATATATATATATATATATATATATATATATATATATATAGTGGTAAAGCCCCTTCATGTCAGGAATGGCATGGGGCTTTATCAATGTTTTGTGTGGCTGCACCAATAAACTCTCAGGTATATTTTATTGCTTTTGCACACTTATTATTATCACAAATAAAACAAGTAAACAAAAACCTAACTCCCAATGGAGCACCAACTAAACAGTTTTTGTTAACCCTAACTAAACAAGGACAGTCTAAGCCTATTTACACCAAACACAACACAACTATATAACACAGTTATTGTTTGCAGTTCACATAGGACTCATAAACCAAACCCTCACCATGTGTCACCCTCACCCTCACCCTCTCCTTCTCCTTCTCAGCCTTAGCCTGACTCTACAGAGTTTCCTTCCCTTTATGCAGGGTCTAAGTGTGCAGAAGTGTTTCAATTAACTAATCATTAACCCCTTTACTCAGTGGTTCCTAACACTTAAGGGTATAGTTAAGTAACTGAAAGCTCAGTTAGAATGAAAACGCCCACACAGGATTCCCCAGGACGACTACGGTTGGGAACCACTACCTTAGCTAATTCAACAATTACCCAAATACCTTCCCAAAATAGCTGCCTCATGCAGCCACCCGCACCAAGATGAAGTAGATGTCTCCCAACCCCCCAGAGTCCTAAAGGGTCCTAAAGGCTCCCATTTAAGGTCGGGTACACCTGCTCTAGCACACTATATTTATTGGTTTTGCTATAGGCTTACAAGGCATTGGGGACTCTTCATAATTATGGAAAGGTATTTCTGTTATTGTAAAACACAGGTGCATGCTCTTTTATGTGCAAAAACAATATATTCAACTAACAATGTAAACAAAGAATTTAATGGGAATATGAAATTAATTTGATGTGTATACAGGATATTCAGAATAAGTATTCAATTTGTAGAACTCCAGAATACTACATATTCAGAATACTTGAGCCATGTAAACATACAGACTGTAGTATAAAGCTGGATAATGTAGTGACTTCCTGTGCATGCCTTAAATGTCTTGGGAGTATGTTAATGCAAGGTGTGGAATTACTACAATTGCAGTTTTCGTTATTGGTAGTGCTTTTTATTGATTTCTTTAAAAAAATTATTACAAAAAAGTACTTCAAATCTAATTGATTATACCAAGGGTCGTAGTTACAGTCACAATATTTTAAAAGCACTTGCTGTTTTTTTAATTACATAATTTACGTATGATGTTTTTTTTTTTTTTTTAACACATTTTCAGCATTTTGTTTAATACTGCTCCTACAGTAGAAATGATTGACACTTAAGGAGGCTTGCTGCTGTAATCCACAATGTCACAGTAAAACTTGCCTCATAAAAAGAGTTCAGTAAATAACTTTATTTAAGAACTGCATAATTGCATTAAAATATAGTGCTTGTGCTTGACTTTAAATGTAATTATTTTTTTTTTATTAAATAACGCAGGTTATTTGCATGTACAGAACAAGCATCCTTCATATAATTGTATCATCTTATATGACACATGCAAGTTGATAAACGTTAACATTTATTCAAGCTGCTCTGGCAGGCCTCCCTGTGAAATACATAGTTTTTCCATATTAAAACTAAAAAAGTTAAAATACATGAATATATATATATAGGTTTTGGTGTATATAATATATATATATATATATATATATATATATATATATATATATATATATATATATATATATATATATACACATACAGCTCTGGAAAAAATTAAGAGACCACTGCAAAATTATCAGTTTCTCTGGTTTTACTATTTATAGGTATGTGTTTGGGTAAAATGAACATTTTGGTTTTATTCTATAAACTATTGACATCATTTATCCCAAATTCCAAATAAAAATATTGTCATTTATAGCATTTATTTGCAGAAAATGACAACTGGTCAAAATAACAAAAAAGATGCAGTGTTCTCAGACCTCAAATAATGCAATGAAAATAAGTTCATATTCATTTTTAAACAACACAATACTAATGTTTTAACTTAGAAAGAGTTCAGAAATTAATATTTGGTGGAATAACCCTGATTTTCAAGCACAGCTTTCATGGGTCTTGGCATGCTCTCCACCAGTCTTTCACATTGATGTTGGGTGACTTTATGCCACTCCTGGCGCAAAAATTCAAGCAGCTCGGCTTTGTTTGATGGCTTGTGACCATCCATCTTCCTTTTGAGCACATTCTAAACCAATCCTCAAAATTGAAGAACTTTGTCAGAGCAGAAGGAAGCAAGTTTTCTTCCAGGACAACTTTGTATTTGGCTTGATTCATGCCAAACCTGCCCGATTCCAGCCTTGCTGAAGCACCCCAGATCATCACCGATCCTCCACCACATTTCACAGTGGGTGCAAGACACTGTGGCTTGTAGGCCTCTCCAGGTCTCCGTCTAACCATTAGACGACAGGTGTTGGGAAAAGATGCAAATTGGACTCATCTGGGGGTACTTCAGCAAGGCTGGAATCGGGCAGATTTGTCTTTGTGAAGGACGCATGAATTAAGCCAAGTACAAGGTTGTCCTGGAAGAAAACTTGCTTCATTCTGCTCTGACAATGTTCCTGTAACAAAGTGCCCGCCCCTGTGTATATTATCTGTTATGTGTTGCGTGTGGTGTGTTTAAATGTTGGTGTATAGACATTGGTACACGGGATATAAACGGGTCTGTGTAACACGAATGTTTAAAAATGTATATGTGTATTTAGGCACGAGGATTGCACAGCACTTCACGTGCAAGTAAAATGTAGTAATATGTGAGCACGGGAATTGCACTTTATTAATTCACGTGCTGGGATTCAAGTGAATAATTAATTGGTAATTGAATCCCAGCACAATAGTATATATAGATGCACGTTGTCACATACTGTGGTTGGGTGTTCGGTGAGCGGAGAACGGGATTGGAGACGGAGGAAATAAGTAAAGTAGTAATAATAACAACAAAGTATCTGCTCACCGTGTTTGTCAGTGTCTGTCCGTGCACCGTTGTGTTAAGTTTAGTCTGTTTTCGTTTGTCTATTTATTTTGGCGTAGAGTGCCGTGTCCTGTGTTTTTCGTGTTTGTGTAAACCTTTTATTTTGTATTAAACCGGCGCCAACAGGCGTCTTCATCACTTCATTTCATCCGTCCTGTGTTTTGTGTATTGCATTACCTTTCCTGGTTCTGACGCCGCCCACTTTGGCCGTCTCTGTGACACGTGGTGTCCTGCGTGGGATAACAGCGCCTCCAAGCGTCAGACCAGGAGAGGTTTTTTTTTTGTGTGGGTGGGAAAAAAAAAAAAAAAAAAAAAGGGGGCGTCTTTGGATTACAAAAAAAAAAAAAAAAAAAAAAAAAAAAGAAATGGGGAGAAGCAGGAAAGAGGATAAAGAGGTGAGGGACAGGGAGGAGGAGTGCCGCCTAAGGGCCAGACATCCCCGGCGATGTAACCAGTCCTTGCCGGGGTGCCTCCTCTGCAACCAGGACCATCTCTTTGCCAATTGTCCCTTCCGCTGCCCCTACCAGGAGGGAGAGGAGGAACTGCCACAGAAGAGGAAGGCAGAGGTCCCACCGCTGTCTCCACAGCCGCACCAGTCCCCTGCAAGGGAGGAAGAGCCGCACCAGTCCCCTGCAAGTGAGGGAGAGCCGCACCAGTCCCCTGTAACAAGGGGAGACTACACACCGCTCCCACCTCCACCACCAGGAGACTACACGCCGCTCCTACCTCCATGGGCAGGAGCAGAGCAGCAGGAGCTGCCTCTGCCTCCGCCACCTCCACCGGCAGGAGCAGAGCAGCAGGAGCTGCCTCTGCCTCCGCCACCTCCACCGGCAGGAGCAGAGCAGCAGGAGCTGCCTCTGCCTCCGCCACCTCCACCGGCAGGCGCAGAGCAGCAGGAGCTGCCTCTGCCTCCGCCACCTCCACCGGCAGGAGCAGAGCAGCAGGAGCTGCCTCTGCCTCCGCCACCTCCACCGGCAGGGGGAGAGCAGCAGGAGCTGCCTCTGCCTCCGCCACCTCCACCGGCAGGGGGAGAGCAGCAGGAGCTGCCTCTGCCTCCGCCACCTCCACCGGCAGGGGGAGAGCAGCAGGAGCTGCCTCTGCCTCCGCCACCTCCACCGGCAGGGGGAGAGCAGCAGGAGCTGCCTCTGCCTCCCCCCACCAGCAGAGGGTGAATGCCTGCTGGGTCCCTGTCCACCAGCAGAGGGTGAATGCCTGCTGGGTCCCTGTCCACCAGCAGAGGGTGAATGCCTGCTGGTATCACTTCCCCCACCAGCAGAGGGTGAATGCCTGCTGGGTCCCTGTCCACCAGCAGAGGGTGAATGCCTGCTGGGTCCCTGTCCACCAGCAGAGGGTGAATGCCTGCTGGGTCCCTGTCCACCAGCAGAGGGTGAATGCCTGCTGGTATCACTTCCCCCACCATCACAAGGAGAGGAGCTGGAGCTTCCTCTGCCTCCACCTCCATCAGGGGGAGAGGAGCAGGAGCTGCCTCTCCCTGCACCACAAGGGCCAGGACTAGATGCTGGCGGTCCTCAGCAGCCCTTGCATAGGCTGCTGAGGGAAGCACGGGGAAGAACCTCCCGGCTGCAGTGGCCGAAAAGAGGGCCAACACCCACACCCCAGCTTGTCCTGACTGCCAGCCTCGCTTCGCCCAAGGATGCCAGCCTCGCTTCGCCCAAGGATGCCAGCCTCGCTTCGCCCAAGGATGCCAGCCTCGCTTCGCCCAAGGATGCCAGCCTCGCTTCGCCCAAGGATGCCAGCCTCGCTTCGCCCAAGGATGCCTCTGCATCGCCTGGGGTTGCCCGCCGCTCCGCATCGCCTGGGGTTGCCCGCCGCTCCGCATCGCCTGGGGTTGCCCGCCGCTCCGCATCGCCTGGGGTTGCCCGCCGCTCCGCATCGCCTGGGGTTGCCCGCCGCTCCGCATCGCCTGGGGTTGCCCGCCGCTCCGCATCACAGCCGGAAGTACTGTGGCCGGAACCCCACGAAGGGGAGCTGCCGGCCACGAAGAAGGGGGAGGAGGTCTGGAGACCGCCAACCCCAGCAGCAGTTTCGCTGGGGGAGGAGGTCTGGAGACCGCCAACCCCAGCAGCAGTTTTGCTGCCGGAGGAGGGGGAGGAGGTCTGGAGACCGCCAACCCCAGCAGCAGTTTCTCCGCCGGAGATCGTGGGGGAGGTCCGGAGACCTGCTCCCTCTGCAGTTTCTTCCCTGCAGGAAGAACGGTGGTTGAAGCCCCACCAAGGGGAGCTGCCGGCGCCGAAGGAGGGGGAAGGTCAGGAGACCACACCCCAAGCAGCCTTTCCGCTGCTAGGACTACCCTGGCAGGAGAATGCTACCCTGCTGACAGCATTACGACCTGTGGGCCCCTGGAAGCCTCTGGTCCTGGCCAAGGACTTTGGGCGGGACTTTTGGGCTTTTAAGGGGGGAGGTGGCCATTGAGGCCATGTGTGCTTTGCACAGGAGGGGGTATATGTAACAAAGTGCCCGCCCCTGTGTATATTATCTGTTATGTGTTGCGTGTGGTGTGTTTAAATGTTGGTGTATAGACATTGGTACACGGGATATAAACGGGTCTGTGTAACACGAGTGTTTAAAAATGTATATGTGTATTTAGGCACGAGGATTGCACAGCACTTCACGTGCAAGTAAAATGTAGTAATATGTGAGCACGGGGAATTGCACTTTATTAATTCACGTGCTGGGATTCAAGTGAATAATTAATTGGTAATTGAATCCCAGCACAATAGTATATATAGATGCACGTTGTCACATACTGTGGTTGGGTGTTCGGTGAGCGGAGAACGGGATTGGAGACGGAGGAAATAAGTAAAGTAGTAATAATAATAACAAAGTATCTGCTCACCGTGTTTGTCAGTGTCTGTCCGTGCACCGTTGTGTTAAGTTTAGTCTGTTTTCGTTTGTCTATTTATTTTGGCGTAGAGTGCCGTGTCCTGTGTTTTTCGTGTTTGTGTAAACCTTTTATTTTGTATTAAACCGGCGCCAACAGGCGTCTTCATCACTTCATTTCATCCGTCCTGTGTTTTGTGTATTGCATTACCTTTCCTGGTTCTGACGCCGCCCACTTCGGCCGTCTCTGTGACAGTTCCCCAACTCTGAGGATTGGTTTTTCCAGCAGGACAATGCTCCATGCCACACAGCCAGGTCAATCAAGGTGTGGATGGAGGACCACCAGATCAAGACCCTGTTATGGCCAGCCCAATTTCTAGACCTGAACTCCATTGAAAACCTCTGGAATGTGATCAAGAGGAAGATAGATGGTCACAAGCCATCAAACAAAGCCGAGCTGCTTGAATTTTTGTGCCAGGAGTTGCATAAAGTCACCCAACATCAATGTGAAAGACTGGTGGAGAGCATGCCAAGACGCATGAAAGCTGTGCTTGAAAATTAGGGTTATTCCACCAAATATTAATTTCTGAACTCTTCCTAAATTAAAACATTAGTATTGTGTTGTTTAAAAATGATTATGAACTTATTTTCTTTGGATTATTCAAGGTCTGATAACACGGCATCGTTTTTGTTATTTTGACCAGTTGTCATTTTCTGCAAATAAATGCTCTAAATGACAATATTTTTATTTGGAATTTGACAGAAATGTTGTCAGTAGTTTATATTTTACCCAAACACATACCTATAAATAGTAAAACCAAAGAAACTGATAATTTTTGCAATGGTCTCTTAATTTTTTCCAGAGCTGTGTGTGTATATATATATATATATATATATATATATATATATATATATATATATATATATATATATATAGATAGATAGATAGATAGATAGATAGATAGATAGATAGATATAATAACCACAAGCATTGCAGAAGACCCTTACATTATTGCTTATCTGTTTATCTTGTGGTTGTAATGTCCATGATAACTGTGTTTACATTTTCTCAGGGGAGATGGTTGCAATCATTTGAATGCTAAATGTGCATCTAAGTCTAAAGAAAAAATCTAAGTAAAGGGAATATTACCCAAAATCAAGGTATGCTCCATTTAGTTCAACTTCCATGCCAATAAATACTTTAAAGGCAGACAATGTCTCAAGCCAACACTGCTAATCTTTTAGAGTGAAGCCAACCCATAGCAGTGCGTCTGATGGAAAATCCTTCTTCTAATTGCTGGAGTTTTCTGATGTCAGAAGGGGATGTAGAGGAATTCCTGTCTCTAAAATAAACATGAAACACAATTATACAGCCAAATTCAGGCAAGTTGCAGGACAACTAGGGCTACATTCATCAAACTCTGCCCCAGATGGCTCTAACAGTCCTTGTGCCAAATTACCTTTTCATTTTAGAGCCAGCTTTTTTCTGGTTGTCAGGGATACAAATGTAGCTCTGTGGCAATATTAATCTGCATGCATTTGGCACAGGAAACTTATAAGTGGTTTTCCAACACACTGAGGGTAACTCCTATGGAATGACCTTGAAAATATCACACTTAATTCATGTCAGAAATGCTGGCAATGGCATTGGCACTAAATGCTAACTATACAGTTAACTATAACCATTTGTATTCTTTATTACCATGTACATCGTACAATAAAAATAACAACCACAATTACTGATGAGTTACTGCTTTTATATATTGAAAATAGGTTTTCATTATTTGTACAGTAGCTGTCTGGTTAAGATCATGCAGTGATAATAAAAAAAATAAAAAACATTGAATCATCAATTGTCTCACTTACTGGCAAGTACTGTAAAATCCTTTGGGATCATTCCATGCCAAATGAGAAATTCAGGACCAATTAACCTAGGCCATCGTCTTGACAAATGTTATCATTAGTCTATCATACTATATTGCCCTAAATATGTTTCCTCACTTCATTATTTTCACTGATCTGGAGTTTTTTACTTAACCCTTGCAAGTGCTTATATGCAGAAGAGGCAGGTTTATATGGTCATAATTTGTGCATGGTCTTTAGCCTTGGGGCCATTATTTGCATAATTCATCAATGACTTAGGTAGGGTGACTTAAATAAAAAGGGGTCTAAGGCATCCCAGTCATCTTCAGTTTAATAGACACATGTGCACTAAGATGAACAGTGAGTAAATGATGTAAATAATCTTCATACTTCATCTAATATAACCTTTTATATAGTACATTTTGTGAAGGAACACATTTGGTAATTAATTGGAATGCCATTATCATTTGTTTGGATATGTTATGGATACATTTGTACAATACGTTGTTATTATTTGGACAACTCTTTACAATGGATGAAGTACTAACTAGTATTAACTGGTGACACCACATTGAGCAGCAATGACTTCAACTAAGGGTTTCCTGTAACTCCGATCAGTCTCTCACATCGGTTTTGAGGAATTTTGACCCATTCCTCCTTACAGAACTGCTTCAACTTGGTGACATTTGATGGCTTCCTTGCATGGACAGCTTGCTTCAGGTCCTGCCACAACATTTCGATGAGGTTTAGGTCTGGACTATGACTAGGCCATTCTAAAACACAAAATTTCTTCTTCTGCAGCCATTCTTTTGTAGATCTGCTTGTATGTTTAGGATCATTGTCTTGCTGCAAGACCCACTTTCGGTTCAGCTTCAGCTCACGAATGGATGGCCTGACATTCTCCTCTAGAATATTCTGATGCAATGTAGAATTCATGGTTGAGTCAATGGTGGCAAGCAGTCCAGGTCCTGCGGCAGCAATGCAGTCCCAAACCATCACAGTCCCACCACATTGCTTGACAGTTGGGATGAGGTTCTTCTGTTCAAAAGCAGTGTTTGGTTTTCACGAAACATAATTTTTCTCATTGAGGCCAAAAAGTTCTACCTTTGACTCATCTGTCCAGATGAACATTGTTCCAGAAGTCTTGTGGATCATCTATGTGCTCTTTGGCGAACTTCAGACGGGCAGCAATTTTCTTTTTAAAGAGCAGTGGTTTCCTCCTGGCTATCCTTCCATGAACACCATTCTTGTTCAGTCTTTTTCTGATAGTTGAGTCATGAACACTCACATTGGTCAAGGTGAGAGTGGCCTGCAGATCCTTGGATGTTACTCTGGGGTTCTTTGTGACTTGTTGATGATTTTATGGTTTGTTCTTGGAGAGATTTTGGTAGGACAACCACTCCTGGGTAGAGTGACTGTGGTCTTGAACTTTGTCCATTTGCAGACTATCTGTCTGACAGTGGATTTGTGTAGCCCCAAATCCTTAGAAATGGTTTTGAAACCCTTTCTAGACTGATGAGCATCAGTAACTGTTTTTCTGAGGTCCTCCAAGATTTCTTTTGTGCTCAGTGTTTTGTGTTCAAACCTTTTATTTTGGATTTATTAACAATAAATACACACATCAGCGCTTCATACCCACAGTACTGAGTCTGTCTCTTCCTGCTCTGACATCACCACCAAACCATCTTATGACATATGGTGCCAGGATTGCCTTTGCTGGAGGAGCCAGCCTGTTCGCTGTCAGCATTGCCACTGCCAGCATTGCCACTGCTGGCTACACATCCAATTGAGGTAGCATTTCCGCTGCCAGAGTGTGCAGCACCGCTACGAGCGTGGTCATTGGAGGAGGACCTCACACCATGGCCGCCCATGGGCCCATTGGTAGCTCCATTCAGGTGCCAGGACCCAGACTGAAACTTTTGGGCTTTTAAGGGAAATTCTGTAGGTTAGTTGAGAGGAATGTTTATCCAAACTTATCAGTAGATGAGAAGACCCTACATGAATTAGCAGATGACAAAATTGTAATCATTAAACAAGCTGATAAGGGAGGAGCTATATTATACAAAATAGAGAAAAATATTGTAGTGTGGTCATGAGACAATTGTCAGACACTCAGGTATATTCACCTTTACAATCAGACCCAACTTTAACATTTCAGACTGAAATGTAAAAAAAAAAAAGCTTTTACTAATGAATGTATAATAAAGATGAGTTTGGGTTTTTAACACAACCACATCCTCTACAAGCTACTTTTTACACTCTGCCTAAGACTCATAAAGATATTCATAATCCTCCTGGTAGACCAATAGTGTCGGGAATTGTTTCTTTGACTGACCCTTTGGCTCAGTTTTAGACTATTTTATAAAAGCTTTGGTACAAAAGCTGCCCTCTTATATTAGAGATACATCAGATTCCATAAACAAAGTTCAAGTGTCAGATGATTTGAATCCTACTAGTAACTATGGATGTATCAAGTTTTTACACGGACATCCCACACAGCGATGAATACTTTATTTGTAATAATCCTTATTTACAATGATCAAATCATGGGTCTGATATAGAGATGTATTTTTCATCTGGATGGGCAAAATTGATGAATTGAAGGAGTTTGAAGCACTTGTAAACAGCAGACATTCTACTTTCAATGTCATTTGACTGTAACATTACCTTTTTGGATGTCCAGATGTTAAAAGTTGAAAATTATTATTATACTTCAGTTTATAGGAAAAATACAGACAGGAATCATTTTCTCAATGCTACCAGTTTCTCTTCGCCTCGCGGGAGTCTACGCACTGCCCTCTTTGGTTCTTGATGAGAGACCTCGACAGTCCCTTAGGAGTAGACGTCCTGGCCCATGAGTGGCCCACTTGTCTCCTATATGCCTTCCCACCGATACCACTGCTCCCTGCCTTCCTAGAGAAGGTCATGGTTGAGAAAGCCACAGTGCTTCTGGTAGCTCCTCGGTGGCCCTGAAAGGACATGGTTTTCGACCCTGGTGCAATTCCTGCACGGCCAGCCAGATCTCCTCTCTCAGGCCCAGAGCAATCTGTGGCATCCAAACCCCCAGCTGATGTAGGTATGGGTCTGGGCCTTGAACAGGAATGCCTGTAAGCTCTAGGGCTGTCATCGGTAGTTATTGCTACTATTCAGGGCGCGAGAGCTCCCTCTACCAGGTCGCAATACGCGTATAAGTGGCAGTTATTTCAGGATTGGTGTCTGACCCAGGGCCAGGACCCAGTTACCTGCCCCATGGCAGTTATCTTACAGTTTCTCCAGAGACTATAGATTATGATAGGTCCCCTTACACATTGAAGGTGTACCTGGCAGCCATATCTGCTTGTCACACGCACATAGATGGGTTATCGCCTAAAAACCATTTCCTGGCGTCCCAATTTCTTAAGGGTGCGAGGCGCCTTGATGTGGTGCTGGAAGCCTTTACAAAAGCCCCATTTGAGCCACTCCACACTGTGGATCTGAAGCTCATGTCCTTAAAGACTGTGTTTTTGCTGGCTATTGCTTCAGCAAAATGGGTGAGTGAGCTGCATGCACTTTCAGTGCACCCTTCTTGCACTCGCTTCGCTAGAGATGGGTCTAGAGTCTCTATGTGACCAAACTCTGCATTTTTGCCGAAAGTAATAGCCCTGTTCCACGTGAACCAACCGGTGGAGTTAATGGCATTCCATCCTCCTCCCTTCTCTTCTCTGGAGGACCAATGGTTGCACATGCTCTCCCCGGTGCGGGCATTGAGGTGCTATATTGACCGTACAAGGTGTGTCAGACACACTGAACAGTTGTATGTGTGCTATGGTTCTAGGACGCGGGGTGTGGTAAGAATATCCTGGTATGATATCGTACTGCTAAAGACCCTCTTGTTCATAGAAGAGTGTTAGGACATATGTCTTTTGAACCACACACACAGGCGCTGTTCTGTGTATATTTTTTACATGTAGACCGATCCTGTCTCCCTCACGTCTGCTTTGGTACACAGTACCCATTAGTTGATGGCTATTTTCGAATTGAAAGAGAACGTAAAGTTGCGGATGCATCCCCAGTTCTCTGAAAGAGAAAATAACCATCAAGCAGCGAGGTCACTTCAGTAGCCCTTGCGGCCTGGAGCAAAAGAGACTGGGCTTCTTACGCTCTGCATAGTCATTCAGCACCCGAGGGGCGGGGTGCTGACGTCAGAACTTTGGAGGCCTAAAGGCAGCTTTTATATTAAGCTCAGCATAATCTTATCACCTGACGGTGATACCCATTAGTTGATGGTTATTTTCTCTTTCAGAGAACCGGGGTTGCATCTGCAACCTTACGTTATCCTTGTCAGAATTGTTCAAATTGTATTACCATAATTAAAGAGGACTACTTTACACATGGGCACACAGAAAAACTAATTTTTGTAAATGCATACTCACCTGTAGAACCAGATACGTTGTGTATTTGTTGAAATGTCTGTGTGGTGTGTGTTATGTAGGGAAAACAATAAGATAACTGAGATTGAGAATATATGAACATAAAAGCATTATATGCAACAACGACTTCAACCGTGTTGTTTGTTGTTGTTTTTGGGCATAGAAATTGTATATACCACTAGGAAAGGAGGGGAAAGAGATCGGTTTCTCTTATAAAGAGAGGCTTTGTGGATCCGTACTGAAGCCCCTGGCGAATTGAATGAGGAATTATCCTTTGACCCTTTCCTTTAATTGGCTCCATTAACTTTCTCTGAATTGTAACTTTTTTTGAATTGATATTTTTTTAACTGATATTTTCAGTTAATTGATACTAATTGTTTTTAATTGTTTAATTTTTTCTTGTTTTTGTATTCTGTTTTCGTATTGAGTGTTTTGCAAATGTATGTACACTATGTGTTTTAAACTAATGGATACAGGTGAACTGATCTGTTAACTGTTCATTGTTAATTAAGTGGAAATGTGATACTGTGTTCTGAGATTCCTTATTGTATACTGTGGAAGGCTCCGTTCCGAATCGGGGTGGATATAAAAGATTTTTTTTAATCAAAAATGAAATAATAAAGGAATATTCATTGTACTTTAAGTGCTTCGGATTGTTTTTTTAGTGGAGAGTGCGGGTCATTTTTGATCAATTAATTGTTTTTTGTCCCTGCACTGCCATGTGAAACAAAATAACTATCTAGATATAGCGGCCCCTTTCTCTTTTAACTGGATTATACCCTTGACAAAAGAAGACCTGGCATTGTACAAGTATGTGTGTGCGTGTGTGCGTGTGTGTGTAGGATGGGGTGGGGGGCTTGTTTGTGTATAGTCCTAAAAAATGTTTGAGAAACCAGAGATTACCACCGTGGTGTCTGTTCTTCAAGAAAGCTTATTTATCTCATTTCTTTTGATGGTGTAATAAAGCAATGAAATGGCACAGTTTTCTGTTCTTTCGTTGTGAACCATCAAGATAGCTACAATTACCACTTCCAACAGAAAATTATGCACCAGTTCGAGAACTGAGTCAGCAGTACATAACAACAACATCAATAATAATAATACTACAAGAGAGAGCATTTTGATTTATTTAGGATGAGGGAACTTTTATGTAGAGGTCCACTAAACTGAATCTATGTCTGATACGCTATGTCTGGTCTGTGGGTAGATAGCAGATCACAAGTTAGTTCTGATTATGACTTAAGAACATTAAACACAGTGCCATTAAAAATGCACCTTCCTGAAAGATTCATTGAATGCCAAAAAGAGATATTACCAAGTTAGCAATTTAAATTCAATTTTTATGACTTTCCTTCTGTTTCCAGTTATTCATTTCTATGCTTGATTTTAAACATCATATATTCTGTTTGTCATGCACAAGTTTAGAATAATTAGTCTCTCCAGTTAGCCAACAGCAATATAACCAAAAACTTAAAAACTCATTACAGATTCTACAGAATAAAATAATAATAATAATAATAATAATAATAATAATAATAATAATAATAATAATAATAAAAGTGGTGAAATAAAAACATTGCCTGCAACATTAGGGTGGCAAAATAAATTGAGTCAAAGTACATGAAAGTGATGGAATTTCTATCTCTTCAAACACTGAGTAGAAGATAATGTTAATGTAATCATAGTAAATATTTTGGTTATTGATTGCACAAAAAATTGGACTGTTTATACTGTATTGCCTTCCTCATAATATAATTTTGTAAAAACGCTCTGGAAAAATAAATTGCAAGAGCCTAAAAAAGCACTTCCAATAAAACCAAGTTCGAGTTTATCCCTGTAGTGCCAAATGTTGCTTTCATATACTTGTGTTGATTTACTGCAAAGTGCTAATATGAAATTTGAAAAAACAGCTTGCTTTCTCATTTTCAAATACATGGACCCAGAGCCTTGCCTAATCTTTTACTGAAACAATAAACATTTTTTTTTTTTTTTAATGAATTTGTAGTCACTTAAGTCACCAGCATTCCTAAATGTACATGCTAAAACCAATGCAGAATCAATAGAAAACTGTTCTGACTGACCTTTCAATTCAAGAAGTACATTTTCTGGTTCATGTTTGTTCAATGTGCAGAGTGTTGTAGAGCTTGCCGTCTCAGCCCATTGAATGAAATTGAGACATGGGCTGAACTACTAACCTTAAGCTGTCTTATTAGGAGGTGAATATGTGTTTTATACAGACGGTCGTGCATACTGATAAATCATCTCCTGATCACTCGTTTTATCACCAAACTTCTCAATAATGCTATCCAAGTCATTATTTTATTACTATAACATCTCAAAAAGCTCTGCAAATGCCAGCGATATTCTTTGAGCGCTGGATGGGGAAGTAGCTATCTTGTTTGTTTATGTCCGTGTTATGCCTGTGGTGAAGGGACTATGCATATTGCTTAGATAGCTCAGCTTTTCTCTGCTTTTTCCGGAGAAAAAAGACTAGGGACCTGTGCTTGACGTCTTAGTGATGATGTCAGACAGGGTCCAACATCGGACCGGAAAGGTAAAATTGTAATGTTCAACATAGGACCACAAAGGGTTAAGCAGGTGTTGAAACAAAATAACAAAAAGTAAATAAGAAGATATAAGTAACCAAAAGCTTTTCTTTTTTTTTTTTACTTAGAGCTTCTGGCAGTTGGATGTCCCTCATATTTTTAGACACACTCAGTGAATTAATCACTATGCTCACATGCATATTTTAATACATTTTTAAACATGCAAATGAATGCACAGCTAAGTAAGTGAACCTTCTAAAAGTGTGAAAATTTTCCACTTTTAAAACACATAAAATGTTATCCTTTTATATTCTATGTATGTTCAAGTCATATTAATACTTTAACTCAGCCATTGCTTGCTAATTGCCCTGTGTGTAGCTGTGATGGGGCAGCAGACTGTTCTCCACAAGCAATTATATATTCATCAGCATAACTCAAGAGCATGCCTATGGTTATTAATCTGGTTTCTATAAAAACATTTGTGGAAACTAAAACAAAACTGTATTGATTAAATATTCAGCTGCCTACATTTGTTAAATACATTATTATATGAATCTAGACGGCAGCAAGAGATTGAACGCTTAATTAGAGAAAGGAGGCAGTTGAGGAAGCAATGGAGAATAGCAGAACAAAGTCAGAAGGAGGGACTCAATCTGTTACAAAGGGTCATAAAAGATAAGCATGCAACATTGCGCAGAGCTGAGCACCTATGGAAACGCTACAAAAAGAAAGAGGGTGCGAGAACTAACTTTTATAAAGATCCATTCAAATTTGTAAAGAAGATATTCACCAGTGAGAAAAATGGCACACTACAATCATCTAAGTTTGAGCTGGAGAGATATTTGGAGGAAACACATACAGATTCAAAAAGGCAGGAGCCTATGTCAATTTGTTCAGATATCCCACCTATCAATCCACCCGAATACCAAATGGAGGACTGTGCACCTAAGTGGAAAGAAGTAGAACAAGCTGTGAAAAAAGCAAAGACATCATCATCTCCAGGGCCTAATGGAGTTCCATACAGAGTGTACAAGAGTGCTTCCGGAGTTCTACAAATCCTGTGGAAATTGATGAAAGTGGCATGGGAAAAACAGATTGTACCAAGAGCATGGCGCCGAGCAGGTGGAGTCTTTATACCAAAAGAAAAGGATTCTAAAAGCATCGGTCAGTTTCATCCTATATCCCTATTAAACATAGAAGGCAAGATTTTCTTCAGCATTATTGCTCAGAGATTGTCAACCTACCTATTAAAGAACTGTTTCATTGACATTCCAGGTTTCCCAGGTTGCTTAGAACACATCAGCGTAATTTGGCAACAAATTCAAACGGCAAAAAAAGAGAGGAAGGAGCTCCATGTGACATTCCTGGATTTGGCTAATGCATATGATTTTTTCAGCGTACCGATGACAATAACACATTTAGCGAAAGCCTACTTTGGAGATTTGCAATTTAGTTTTTCAACTTCAGAATTCAGCACTACATGGCAATGCCTAGAAGTTGGAATAATAGCAGGATGTACCATTTCTCCCTGGCTTTTACCATGGCAATGGAAGTAATTATAAGGGCATCAAAATGGCTAGTGGGAGGAGAGCGCTTTGCTTCTGGAATGTAACTACCACCAATTCGAGCAAACATGGATGACATGACAACAATGACTACAACAGTAGCCTGCACTAATCGGTTATTGGGCAAATTAACCAGTAACATTGAATGGGCACAAATGCAATTCAAGGCCACTAAATCAAGGAACATCACTATAATTAAAGGTAGTAGATAAAAGGTTGTACATTAAAGGTGAGGCAATACCAACAGTGTCCGAGAAGCCAATGAAAAGTCTAGGGAGATGGTAAGATGGAGATCTAAAGGATACAGTTCGTGTGGGAGAAATTAGACAACAAGCAGTGGAAGAGCATAGACATCAGCACTTTACCAGGCAAATTGAAACACTGGTGCTTTCAGTTTGGTCTACTGCCAAGACTGCTGTGAACACTGACTGTATACGAGGTTTCCTTGACAACAGTTAAGAAGCTGGAAGCTTTAATCAGTTCATATGTCAAGAAATGGTTGGGAGTTCCACACTGCCTCAGCAGAGTGGGACTTTATTGTAAAGGTATACTGCAGTTACCAATCTCTGCTCTAACCGAGGAGTTTAAGTGCGCCAAAGTCCGACTGGAAATGACATTAGTAGATTCATGTAATAAATGCGTTAGGGAGGCAGCACCTGTGTGGAAAACTGGAAGAAAATGGATGGCAAAGAAAGCTGTGGAAGATGCTAAGGCTGCCCTTCGAATCAGAGATATTATGGGGCAAGTTCAGCATGGAAAAGGAGGTTTTGGTCTCAGGTCAGCTCCTCCTACATGGCACAAGGCAACCCCAATTCAACAGAGGAAGCTGGTAGTCAATGAGGTGCAAAAGCAGGAGGAGAGGATCAGGTGTGTGAAGGCTAATTCCCAGGCCAAGCAGGGAGAATTGATGAGATGGGAGAGTGTGGAACAATGCAAGATCGGCTGGCAAGACCTATGTACAATAGCACTGAGCAGGATCAGTTTCCTCATCAGATCAGCATATGATGTTCTCCCATCACCACAGAACCTAAACCACTGGGTGGGTGAGGATCCCTCATGTCCTTTTTGTTCATCACCTGCAACATTAAGGCACATTTTGACAGGATGTAAGGTGGGTCTTAGCCAAGGATGGTTTACTTGGTGCCATGACCAGGTGTTGCAATGTTTGGCCTTAGCATTGGAAGACAAGCGTAACCTGAACAATAAGTTGCAACCAGTTCCATCAAAGCATTACACACAAAAGACAATATTCCTCCGTCCAGGAGAGCAACCACCAAGAAAATGTGTTAAAACCAAGCCTCACCCAGGACAACTGGAAGCTTCTAGAGACTGGAAGATGCTGGCAGGTGTTGGTCAACAGCTTATTTTTCCACCTGAGATTGCCACCACTAACCTTCGACCAGACATTGTCTTGTGGTCTGGATCAGCATGCCTTGTTCATCTGGTAGAGTTAACAGTGCCATGGGAAGGTGCTGTGGATGAGGCGTACGAGAGGAAGAAACTTTGATATGCTCAACTAGCTGCTGAAGTGGAACAGCGAGGATGAAGAGTCCGAGTTTACCCGGTGGAGGTGGGTTGTCGAGGATTTGTGGCACACTGTACAACCTGATTTCTCAGAGACGTCGGGTTCAGTGGCCAAGAGTTACATCACACAGTGAAGAACTTATCTGAAGCAGCAGAAAGGAGCAGCAACTGGCTGTGGTTGAGATGGAAAGATTCTGGATGGGGATCTCAAGTACAATAGAAAGAAAGCAACACTGATGTACAAATAAGTAAGCTGGGCTGAGCTGAGTGGGGGATGGAGGGGGGTGATACTGGGATGCCAGAATCACTGTTGAGCCCTCTTGAGGTGTCGTGGGCTAGTCAACGAAACACCAAGGATGGAAGGTGCCCACTTGAAGACCCCAGAGATAAACTTGAAATTATTAGACACCCTGCTAAATCCAGGATACTAACTAACAAATTATAATCAGCAAGGACAAAAACAAATGCAGCCTCAAATGTTGAGAAAACCTTTTTTTTTTATTTACAAAGTTACTATTGACTTGCAGCCTGTGGTTGGCCAGAGTTCCAGAGCCAGTGCACTTTTGTTGAAAACAAGGCCCTGTGTCATAGTGGTGACAGGTGTACCACTATTTTATAAAATGCTTGGCTCTTTTTGAGGTACAGTACTTTTTTAGATTTACCCCTCTAAAATCCTTCATTTGGGTTCAGGTACACCTCTTGTAACTATCAGTGGAGTAAAGACAGTGATTGTGTCTCTTATTATCCACTACCCCCCTTTATTTCTTGTAAAAGTTCTTCAGTAACCACCCACCTGAATTAAATTATGTGTGATTATGTCTGGATTGGTTTATTTAGAAGACACATCTTAATGGAATTCCTGTGACCTAGCCAAGAGACTTGAAAATTGTGAAGAGATTTATAACTTGCAGACTTCAAGTGAAAGTATTTTACTTTTGCTTTGTCTGTGCCTTTTTCATAAAATATTGAGGTTAATTGTTTATTACACATTAATCGCTCTCCTGTCTTGTCCCTTTTAACATACCGTAATTAATTTCCTGCAGCACCATTTTAGTGCATGCCAGGATTGAATGAGTGTCGTCATCATTTGAATATAAAATTAGTCACAGAACTGCATTATGTAGCAAAGCACTCAAATGGAAGTACTTGTGAATGGGATGTTTATTTTTTTATTAACTTTCTGACAGTTTATTGGGTAGAAGATGGTTACTTTGACTCTACTGTCTATGCTGAACTTGCTTTCAACTTCTCAAAATACACTCTTATCATTTTTCTGCTACAGACAACAACAATACAACAACAAATGAAACCTGTCCGTTTCACCAGAGTACTCTTTTAGAAATTCAAGATTGCTGCAAACTCATGAACTCAGTACGGTACTATAGCCAGTGCTGTTGGATAGCTATCGACTCCAGACCCATGAACATTGCAGCTTTGCTTTATTTCAATAACCACATTTATTTTTAAACAACATTTTTTACAATTATGGAGGATAAAACCATTACTGAGTGATTTTTTTTTTGTTTTATTTAGACAATTTCAAGTTATTAATATTATTATTATTATTATTATTATTATTATTATTATTATTATTAGTAGTAGTAGTAGTAGTAGTAGTAGTATTAGTGTATTACACTATGTAACACAATTTTTGTTCCTGGGTAGTAAATGTTATTTCCTAATTGCTTATGCCTCAAAAGTATAGAAAATGGCTATTATTCCCCACAAACTTTGCTTTTGTGACCAGGACAGCGATATTTCAAAATATCACTATTTCCAATGAGAAAGCGGGCGAATTTGTGTCTTTTCGTTCACATAAAGTCAGAAAAAAACAACATATGAATCCAAATTAACATGTATTTATACTAAAGTAATAAAAAAATGACTACAAAAGATTTAGAAGTGAGTAGTTTTTCGAGCCTTACAATTATACTGTAAATTTATAGTATAATCGTAAATCTCGAAAAACTACTCACTTAAAAATAATAATTTTACACGGTGTTATTATTATTATTATTATTATTATTATTATTATTATTATTATTATTTTTATTTAACCCTTTGCAGTCCTATGTCGGACCAGGACCGACATTCCAATTTTCCCTTTCCAGTCCAATGTCAGACCTTGTTCGACATCATCTAAAAGACGTAAAGCACAAGTCTCTAGTCGTTTTTTCTCCAGAAAAAGGCCAAGAAAACCTTTCAATGGCTGAGTGAGACCGATAGAAGCCAAACAAAGCCGAAAAAATGGGCATATCTGAGGAATACACATAGCCCCTGCACCACAGAGAATATCACAAACATTTGCAGAGCTTTTTGAGATGTTATAGTAATAAAATAATAACTTACATCGCATTATTGAGGAATTTGGTGATAAAATGAGTGATCAGGAGAGGATTTATCAGTATGCACGTCTATAAAGAGGTATGTGAAAAATACAGCAAACAAGGGTGGGGCCTGGCTGGAGATACAGTACTGATGTCCTTTTGCTATGCAGGGATTTTTAAACCATGTGTGTAAAATAAACAGCACATGGGACCTGAAGCGCCTGACAAGCACTGAATAAGTGGACCGCTAAGGGTTAAATGATGATGAAAAACATCAGTTTATGAGTAAAGAATAATTGTAAATGCAGCAATGTGAGTAATAAACTGAATCCATTGTGATTTAGCAGTTGGTTCAAACAATTTAACAACAAACGTTGGATTGTAAATAAATACAAAAGATAATCCAGAAATAGGAAAACAGGGTTTTTTTTATGCTGGGTTGTGTTTTTGATGATGATAATGATAATATAATATATGATAACAGCATCACTAATAAAACAAACTTAAACGAGATGGATGCAGTAATTGTACCAATTAAATATGCAATTAAAACCAAAGATTAACTGAGAATTTTTTTAAATTTCAAGATTAATCGCGATTCATTTTTTTAATTGTTGACAGCCCAATTGAAATGCAACAGAAAGATGTGAAAAGGGTTGTTTTCTGTCATGTTAGCTGTGGCACCATACAGTTTGACACATCTAAAGAATACATTTTTGTAAAGTTAGTTCACTGGCAATAACTGTTGGACTCCAGTTGGACTAATTATATCATTATGCTGTTCTAGTTACAAAACAGCTTCATATTTAGCATTTCAGGAAATATGATTTTTTTGCTCTGCTTAATAACAGGGTTTGTAGAACCAGACAATACAGCAATTAAAATACATGTTGAGGAGGATTTAATTGCTGCTTCTTTGCTTTGCTTTTAATGGGCTTGACACTCTCACAGTTCTTTATGTGTTGGTTCGTTGAGGGCCAGTAACCACGTCTGACATTTAAAGTTCTTTTTATCTGTGTATTCTGTTGCCATTTAAAAAAAAAGGAAAAGCTGCCATGGGAGTCCTCATTAAGCCATTCACGAGACACCAATGCCTTCAAAATTGTTTAATAATCATGGATTCCATCTGTTCATTTCATTTTCAGGGTGAAAAATTCAAGGCTGGCCGGAGAGCAGAGGTTTCCAGCTAAGATGATGAGTCAGTTAAACACCTCTGTTCTCATCATGAGACTGAAATTTAGGTAAGAGTTATCTCTTATGGAATTTTTTTCTAATAAAGAAGCAGTGTTTAAGATTGTAGTGTAATAAAATATTGTAACTATGAGTTATATGCCACATTAATTTTACAATATATGTTCTGATGTGACTGGTCATATGTTTTGTGTGCACGAAATCGAATCATGTGTGGAAGAAATTGAATCATTTTAAATATTTGGTTATAAGAGTAAATTCCATTAAGAGCAAGTAATAAGTACAATAAATGGATAAGAACGATTTCAAGTAAGATTACAAAAAACATGAATACGGTTACCTTTTACAAACCTTTTCATTTAACCTTGTGGCAGTAGGTAAATTTACTATTTGTTTAATATTGCTTTACACAGTCCCGCCCAGTCAGAGACTCAGAAAGCCAATCAGCTGCTGTATAGTTCTGATTGAAGAAAATGATCCTTGCAGGCAGTTGTGTGTTTTTGGTAACAATTAAATAAAACAATTCAATTGATTGAGTTACAGTTTGCACAATTCACACTGACTTTACTGAATACACTGCATTTTACAGAGGTGAATTACAAAACCTGACTTTCCTTAAATTGTCCCGAGATTCTGTGGCCTGTTGGCAGCCCTACTCTCAGATCAGCTCTCCGAGAAGTCAGGCGACATTTCTACAGGTTAAATAAAAAATGGAAATTTTTTCAGGGTTGATACTGAGTTAGGAAATTCCACTTATAGTCTGTATTTATTTGTCATTTAAGGAACTTTGAGGCTGGGATCTAAGAGATTGGTAATGATTGGTGAAAGGTTTAACTACAACATAAAAAAAAAATGGTTGGTATCCTGCATCCTGTGTACTTTATCTATTCAATCTATGTCAGTCTCAGTAGTCAGTATTTTATCACTGGTACCACTTAAATGAGTGTTTGGCTTTTCTGTTGCTTATTTTATGCTCATCTCCCCAGTAATGTTGTTGAAGCTGACACCCTGGGATCCTTCAAGAAGCTGCTTGATGAAATTATGGGATCAATAAGTTACTAACAACCAACCTTTCTTATGTTCTTATGTTCTTATATCAGCTGTGTACACATTAGCTCATGTTTGCTCTGAACGTGCGATTAAAATCACTCCAACACTGTTTTATCTGTCGCATCTTTTGATTACTGTAGCATTGTGGTGGATCAAGGCCACACTTGTACCCTGTTGATGATAACTACATTCATGGCAATCATACACCCATCCACCTCACCAGAATTGTGTGTGAGTGGTTTGAGGAGCAAGACAAAGACCTCAGGCATATTCAATAACCACCATAATCGAATTGGGTATTAAGGGGATGAACTTAGACCTTTGTTTTCATAATCCTCTGGCTTCCTCTCTGCACCAATTGTATGAAATATTAATGATGGAAGTATATGCACAAATGACTTATTAATTACAGGATATGAAATAAATTCAGCCTGATAACAAGAACAAAGCCTGGACTCTCAAACAATATTTGACATTTTGCTTGCCTGGGGTGGCTTTGTAATTATAATGTTTAAAAACTGCCTCAATTTGTATGCTCTTTCATAAAAAGAAAAATCTTTCCCAGTAATAATCCTGCATAATCTACAAACAGAAACATATTTTATGTGTAATGCAAATATGCCCAAATATAGATATAAATAGATTGTACCACATCCATCAATTCTTCCAATTTGCAATTACATAGAGAAATCCTATTTTATTGATTGATTTGAAACAAAACATAACATATACAAACAGAGAAACATGAAAAACAATAAACATGTTTCAATTCATATGAATGTAAAAGTAAATGATCAAACACTGCAGATGTAATATAAATCACTGAAGAGCTCTTGAAGACGTAGGATAGTAATCATTAGCTTCACATTTGGGTAACAGTATAGGACAAGCTCATGTAGCCACTGCTTGTTTAATAGTGTCAAGAAACCTGACTATATTTTACTTCTTCTGTTCTTATAGATAAAATGTATACTTTGTAAATGGTACACTAGTTAATGGCTTATCTTTTTTAATACTTATGTGCATTGTGAAAAAATACACTTTGTAAAAAATGTATGAAAATGTATTCAATGTTTTGCTTTAACCTTTTTACTGTAATTAGAGCACAGCAGTGGTTACAAAATGAATCTCACTGTGTTATCTAAACTGATATGGGAGGTTATCTGGTAAGTAATTACTCATTAACAGATGATTGCATGGTGATAAAATTATTACATCAAGACTAATTTACTCTGCATGAAACACCCTTAGATCTGCAAAATACTGCTATTAACAAATAAAGCCTTCTACAATTGCCAGTGGGCATGTATAATCAGCCACCTGCATTAGATAGTCATATCCAAAGGTAGCACAACCTGCATGCATTCTGACTTGTGATTAATTAACCTAAATGAACTGTTTATTGAATTATCATAGTGCTTGCATTATGATTTGATGAACTGCATATGGTAAGAACTAGGGGTGTGCAGAGAGGAGGGGGGGTGGTGAGGGATCAAGATTTTTGCACATGGCTGTCAGCTACACCACTGACCTAGACTTAAGGGCTATGCACACCGGGAGCAAAGCAAACGACAGGAATACAGCACGAGTACAAAAAAAAAAAAAAAAAAAAAACACACACACACACACACACACACACAACTGTAGCTACTCATGAAAAGAAAATACTGTCTGCTTTTGCTCCTTTTGTGGAGACTAAATAAAACCGAGAAATAGTCAGGGTACACCACACACACACACACACACGCACAAATGACATTTAACAGTGAATGTTTATACTGTATGTGATCTGGTTTAACATGTAAATTATTTTTAAAAAATACATCTACACATATTTCTTTGTAAGTACTGAGAAAATGAGTTTAATATAATATACTTTTATTGATTTTCAATTTAATAAAATCTTCTCAGTTAGTGTGTGAATGTGATTATTATTATTGGTAAACATTATTAAAACAAAGAAGCGTCGTTTTAAAGAAAAAGGAAACCAGTGTGTGGCGCTCCCCGACACTTTGACTAAATGAAATAAAGAGATACATACCATCAATTTGTAACTGTTCTGCTATTTCTTACCATATGGCGTCTTTCTTTTATTGTCTTTATAACCACAAAGAACATTATATTTTCCAACTTTAATAATTCAATTATCATTGATGTCCATTTCTCTTTTATTTCTGTGGTAATTTTTGCGTGAACGAGACAGTGACAGTCTGACAGCCTCTCCTTTTGACTCTCTCCAAGTAATGGCGTGTTTTGTACAGAAACACGGAGGCTTGCGCAGACAAACCATCAGTTTGAGACAACAAGGCAATTGTATCTTTGGAGTGAGGGGTGAGTTTGCGTAGCAGCTGTAGGAATATAGAATGGAAATGTACACTTATTCATGGTGACTCCCTGTCACAAAGACGGCTGGAGTGGGTGACGTCAGACCAGAGCCAGGAAATAGGCAACAGAGAGGTGGAGGTTGGTGGAGCTGAGCGAATGCTTTCGCTCTGCATTTAATAAATAAACAGAACAGAAAATAAAAAAAAGGTTGTAGCAAAAACAGCACCGGGAACGTGAAGCCAAAATAAACAGACAAACAAAACGGCTTAACACTTACACAAACAGTGGACTAACAGACAAACAAGGTAAGTGAAAACAACGGTCATATAAATTACTTTAAGTTTTCTCGTTCATAATTCTCTCCTCTCCACACTCGTTCTCCACTCACCGAACACACAACCCGGAACATGTGAAAACATGTTGCTTTTATGCAGCTGTACCGAGACTCGACCGCTAATCAGTTATTCAATTGGAGTCTCAGTACAAATGCACGTGAATTAATAAAGTGTAATTCCCCGTGCTCACATATTATTACGTTTTACTTGCACGTGAAGTGCTGTGCAATCCTCGTGCCTAAATACAAATATATATTTTAAACACTCGTTTTACACAGACCCGTTTATATCCCGTTACCAATGACTATACACCAACACACCACACGCAACATAAAACAGAAAATACACACAGGGGCGGGCACTTTGTCACACCCCCCTACCCCAAAAATGAAAGAGTACACTTGGGCAGTTGTACTGGATTTACCGCTGTATCATGCATAAAGGGTTTCGCAGCCTTGCAAACAATAACAAACTTAGGCACAAACGTGAGAATCCACTGCACAGCCAGGAGACTCTTTGTGAAAAAACATGAGTTTCACGGGTAAACTTGAGACTTGACACCCATGCCCGGATTTTCATCCAGAAAGTGACCAGACGGTGGTTTAATGTTTATTTAACATCTAAGCCCTAATGTGTCATTTTATTTCTTATTGAACAAGACTTTTTTTTTTATTATTCAAATTATATGATATGTGTGTGTTGGGGTGGCAATTAAATGTATACAGTTGAAGTGACGACCACTTTGACCAGCTTACAAATCTGTAAAATGAATTGATTTATCATCATTTATTCACAAGTAATTTTGGGGATTGTGCTGGGGGTGCTTGTGTACAGTACATAATGAAATATGATGAGCTCAGGGAAACCAACAAATCCACATTGCGTATCGTTTATTATATGAGTATTATTGTGGGATTTTAGGTATTTATTGTGATGGAGAGGTGCTTGTGTAGAAAAAAAGAAAAGATGCTCATGGCCATTTTAAACAATGCACAAAACTTGTAGAAAAAAAAAAAAACAATGCATACAACTTATGAAACATACCTTTGCCGTATAAAAGCTAATGCTTTTCAACAAAGACAAGAGCATGTGTGTAAAGTAAATTTTTAAAAAGTTATTTTACAGGCATGCGTCTTATTTGGTGTTATCTGTGTGTACTACTGTACAACATTAAATAATACACCAGATATCAAATAAACCAACAAGAAAAAAAAAAAAGCCTCCTTGAAAGGTAATGTTTTTCTAATGCTAAGGATGATTTTGGTTTAAGTAAAACAAGGAAGATCGAATTGAAAGACACTGTGGTCCAGGAAATAATAATCAAACCTTCTTCAACAACACAAGCAACTTGACATAAATCTTACCTTTGTAACGGTAAAAAATACCTGTCCTTTTGTTGATTATACTCTTTCTTTTCTTTTCAACAGAATGGATAATGCTGCAGTAGTTTCTCAGTGTTCACAAAATATCAGGTGAAAGTGTTTATAAAATGTATGTACATTAGACACAGATATACTATTGCTTTTCTAGTCAACAAAAAGCATTGAAAGCCAACAATAGCAGTAAATTAGCTTTTGTTTATTTTTAACCCTTGCATAGACAAAGACAAAGAAATAGCCATACTGTAACCCACACAGACTCCAAAAACACATAAAGATTGAAATACCAACACAAAAACACCTTAAAAAGTATATGCCTTTGCTTTTTTTCCATGATAAATTAAACCAAATTTTGTTTCATGTATGTGTGCACACTAAGATACTCTTTTTCAAACTACACGCACTCATAATGAACGTGAAAATACTTTTGGCGGGTTTATCGTATATTATAGTGTGCACAAACACAAAGGCATTCAGGTAATGCCGATGCCCTAAAATAAAATTCAACATAAGAAGAGAAAAGCAGAAGCTGGAAATTTCTAATTAAATAACAATTACTTTCTGAAAGTGTGTTACATTTGAAGACCTAATTTAAATGTGTGCTGTATTGACAGATACAAATAAAACTTATGCTGCAAAAGTACTGAAAGAAAATAAAATGTCAGTTGAGGTCCTGAACAAGAGTGAACCTGGAATAAGCAGTGAACAGTCAACTTGAGAAAGATTATGCTTAATATCCGGTTCTAAAATGAGTTAAAATAAGCACCTGGATTCAAAGGGGAGTGTGGCCTGCCACTTAGAGTCTTTGTGATCCATATTGGCTCCCCTAGTTAAAAGCCCATGCTTTTGTATTGCAGGGTGTCACGTGAATATGCCTATTTTGGCTGGGGATGATGGGTTAAGGAGAAGCAATCTAATGGAGCTAGTTTGCCTAATCACACTCAAGTGACCTGTACTGGCAAAGCACCCAAACATGTGCAGACTTCCCAGGCTGCGCCCATACCTCCAGGAATTAGTAGTTTGATAACATAAGTTTCTTACTGTAGGTCCAGTGGCGGTAAAAGAGGTGATTGACTTGACAGGAGTGGAAATCATCTGTAACCTTCACTCCTCCTGATCAATAAGTGGGTTGCATTCAATGGCAAGGATGGCTGGTTAGCGTGCTAGTTCTTTAAGATTATATCTGTGCCTATGTGCACTGTTTGGTCCATGTGTAGTCGTTAGTCACAAATGTACTTTATTTCTATTTGCATAAGGAACTACAAACAAGTCTTGTTTGATGTGCTAAAAATCTGTTCTTAGTAATAAACCCCCTATGAGACCCTAACAAGAATTAGATGTGTAGACAATATATTTTGAATTTATAACCCCCTCCCCCTTTTTTAATTGCCTTGAAAACCTTTTTCTGGTAGAAAATCTCCTGAAAGACATCACCCTTCTTGCAGCAGGTGCAGTCTTAATGATGCTTTGAAGCCATATGTCAAATTTCATCACTTGCTGAGTGAAGTGACATTTCTCTTGATAGCTCCTAGCAACTGCATTGCACGTGGTTGGTCACCTTGCACTGTGCAAGTAACTCCTACAGCAAATACATTTATTTTCCATTTTATGCTAGATTGCACATAGACTACACAGCTTCTGGTGCTATTTTCATTACATTTCATTGAAAAAAGTACTTTGAAAATGTGCAGTCTGTATTTTTTGTGGTAAATAAAGTTGCAAAGATATGTTATTATAATGAGTAGGAATTTGTGTTATTAGATACTGGCGTGCATCTCCTTTAAGATATGTTTAATGTACCATATACTAGTAACCAACAATCACAGATTTTTTTATTTTTTTTTAAACCTCTACCTATAAATTGTTAAGCCATGCTCAGACTGAGACCCGATAAAGAGTGCATGCAGGGTCATTGAGTCCCTTATGCCCTTCGAAGGTAAACTTGCAACAACTGGCAATGAATGGGCCTCAGGCATAACCAGAGGATAAGCAGAATTGATAACTGTTGCCTTTACTTGTAAACTCTTTTGAGTAGAATGGTATTAATTATTTATATGTACTTTGTTCCCGAGAAAGGCTTTAAAATCACCGTATTTGCCCTAGTCCGTCACACTGACTATTCATGCTGTTCCTTTCATTTGGTTTATCTGTTTATCGGCTAGACATGGATATGTGGCTGATCAGCCCTTTTTAGATTAAGGTCGGTTTAATAATATAAGGCTGTATTTTTCTCCTGACTTGTACTGCTTTCTTTGATTTAATACATGTGGTATTTGAAATTCTTTGAGGAGCAAGCTATGTCTTATTTATTTATTAACACTTTTTTTTTTTTTTAACTGGATTGAATTCAATAGGATGAATATTCCATTTTGATGAATGCTGTGGGATTTCAATAACTGTTTTTTCTTGTAGGTGGGTTCAAAGAAAGTCCAACATTTGCCTCAGTCAAAGAGTTTTTGAACTTGAGTAAAACACAACCATTTTAAATGTTTTGTTCCAAAGCATTTCTAAACTGTCACAAAGCATAAGTTGCACTTAAAGAACACACAGCCTAAACTAAAATGATGCAGTCAAACTTAGAATATATCACATTAAGCTTATTAATGGTATACAGATAAAGTTATGACAAGTTTACTTCATCAAGTTTCACTAAAAGTTATTTCACACGCAAAAAGTGCAAACTAAATAATTAACAGTCCAGTTCTATGTGAATTTGTTACAATTCATTAATTTAGTTCCATGAAAGGAAAATGCAACTGGAATTATACTCAACGGTTCCTTGAAGCTTAGACTTTTGGTCTGCTGGTTTGGAAACTCAATCTGTTGTGTCCAGTACAAAAGGCTCTCCTCTCAGCAACAAAGTCTTCAATCCCACATTGGATCAAACTTGGCAATAAACTTTTCAATTCTTGATAGAATCAACAAACAGCTGCAACAAAGTCTTCAGTCCTCTGTGTAGAATCCACAATAGTACCTGTCCGCTCTGTCCTCTTGCTGAATTTTTTAGCGACACAGGTAGCAGGGCACAGTTTCTTTTTACGGCAGACCTCAAGCCGGGTCTCAATCTCGTTGCTTGTGGTAGTGACTCGCTTGCAGCTTGCTTCCTCTTCTTGGATCCATTTTCAGGCAGAGTCCTGGAGTTGCAGCTTCAGCTTAGCAGAGTGACAGCACCTTGGTTAGCATTCGATGTGGAGCATGAAATGTTTAGTTTTGCTTGGATACTTATAGTCTTTTCACTCTGCTGAGTAGCTACTTTCATGAGGTCACTTGTGTACCTCACATTTTTAACTCGCAGACCTTTCAGATTTTTCTTTTGTCTGCTGCTTTTTGTTGCAGTAGTTGAGACTTGTTGCCATCAATGTGTTATGTCTTCCTTGCATCAAACCGCTTGTGTTTGCAGTTGTACGGTCTTTTCACTGTCCTTTCAGCCTCACCCAGTACAGATGCCCCCCTCCTAGGTCTGGTCATCTTTAGTTCAGTATTCCGGCCAGGAACCTTCTACTTAAGACACAGCAGTTTGCTCTTTTCCTAAGACACAGCAGTTTCATGAGTTAGTCTAGTTATATCATTAATACACAAATTGTGGTATTAAAATCATATTCAGGGAATATGTCCCACACTTATGTCTAGTTTGTCATTTTACAATTTAAGAGTTAAGCAAATGTTAGTTATTCCATTTGCCCTTTTTTGTTATGTGCACAGCTAATGACTTAACACATCCAACAGCCACACTGTGAAGGCCACGTTGTCAGTTCACTTGATTTTCAAGTAATTGGTTGTTTTAGCATTCAGACAGTCTAGCAAGTGGGATTAGCAGAAAAAATGCTGCTGGCGTGTTTGGAAAAACATGCTTGGGGTTGCATGGTTACTCATCTCCCTGCAAGGATTGTAGTTTATTGAAAAAAAAATTCAGAAGAGAAAAACATTATAAAAAAAAATACTATAATGGGATTCCACCCAGTAACTTGCCACTTGCTCTTTGGCTATATAATGTCACACTTGTGGTGCACAATTGTGTATACCTTTTTTTATTAAATTGTTTCCATCAATGAGCCTTACAATGTGATACATGATATGACACGATACTTCTTGTGCACAGACGTGTCAAAAAAGTCCCCTTGCCTGTCACAAGATGGCAGCATCAATGTTAAGGCTCCCCTAGAGGCCTCTGGATAATGTGAGTTTGCCAGGAAGCCGAGATTCCAGGATTCTATTGCCTGTCAAATAAGCTGTGGTTTGTGGTAGTAGTAAGAAGAGAATTACAACTTGCTGAGTTGACTGACATATTTAGCTACAACCACTATTACATCAGTGAGTTATGCTCGATCTTGGCTAGACAGGTTTTGAATATCTAAGCAGCTAATAATCCAAAGGGTCCGCTTAAACAATTACCATTGTTTCCCACCTAGAGAACAATATGCATATATAACACTATGTAACACAATTTTTGTTCCTGGGTAGTAAGTGTTATTTCCTAATTGCTTATGCCTCAAAAGTATAGAAAATGGCTATTATTCCCCACAAACTTTGCTTTTGTGACCAGGACAGGTAAATTTCAAAATATCACTATTTCCAATGAGAAAACAGGCGCTTTTGTGTCTTTTCTTTCAAATAAAGTCAGAAAAAAACAACATATGAATCCAAATTAACATGTATTTATACTAAAGTAATACAAAAATGACTACAAAAGATTTAGAAGTGAGAGTTTTTTTGAAATTTACGATTATACTGTAAATTTCCAGTATAATCATAAATCTCGAAAAACTACTCGCTTCTAAATCTTTTGTAGTCATTTTTGTATTACTTTAGTATAAATACATGTTAATTTGGATTCATATGTTGTTTTTTTCTGACTTTATGTGAAAGAAAAGACACAAAAGCGCCCGTTTTCTCATTGGAAATAGTGATATTTTGAAATTTACCTGTCCTGGTCACAAAAGCAAAGTCGGGAAATAGTGATATTTTGAAATTTACCTGTCCTGGTCACAAAAGCAAAGTTTGTGGGGAATAATAGCCATTTTCTATACTTTTGAGGCATAAGCAATTAGGAAATAACACTCCCTACCCAGGAACAAAAAAAAAAAAATTGTTACATGGTGTATTGTAGTGCTGATAAGAGAAGAAACACATGTACATGGATTAGGGAGTGGTTAACATAGAAAACAGAAAGTACTGATTAGAGGAGAAACCTCAGAATGGAGCGTGGTAACCAGTGGTGTACCACATGGATCAGTATTAGGTCCTCTGCTATTCCTAATCTACATTAATGATTTAGATTCTGGTATAGTAAGCAAACTTGTTAAATTTGCAGACGACACAAAAATAGGAGGAGTGGCAAACACTGTTGCAGCAGCAAAGGTCATTCAAAATGATCGAGACAAGATTCAGAACTGGGCAGACACATGGCAAATGACATTTAATAGAGAAAAGTGTAAGGTACTGCACGCAGGAAATAAAAAGGTACATTATAAATATCATATGGGAGATACTGAAATTGGAGAAGGAATCTATGAAAAAGACCTAGGAGTTTTTGTTGACTCAGAAATGTCTTCATCTAGACAATGTGGGGAAGCTATAAAAAAGGCTAACAAGATGCTCGGATACATTGTGAAAAGTGTTGAATTTAAATCAAGGGAAGTAATGTTAAAACTGTACAATGCACTAGTAAGACCTCATCTTGAATATTGTGTTCAGTTCTGGTCACCTCGCTATAAAAAAGATATTGCTGCTCTAGAAAGAGTGCAAAGAAGAGCGACCAGAATTATTCCGGGCTTAAAAGGCATGTCATATGCAGACAGGCTAAAAGAATTGAATCTGTTCAGTCTTGAACAAAGAAGACTACGCGGCGACCTAATTCAAGCATTCAAAATTCTAAAAGGTATAGACAATGTCGACCCAAGGGACTTTTTCGACCTGAAAAAAGAAACAAGGACCAGGGGTCACAAATGGAGATTAGACAAAGGGGCATTCAGAACAGAAAATAGGAGGCACTTTTTTACACAGAGAATCATGAGGATCTGGAATCAACTCCCCAGTAATGTTGTTGAAGCTGACACTCTGGGATCCTTCAAGAAGCTGCTTGATGAGATTCTGGGATCAATAAGCTACTAACTAACTAACTCCTGTTGTAGAACAGTGGCACTGGTCAAATACACAGTGGCCACATAGTTATTTCTTTTGTTTGAAAAATGCTGTATCTCGGACCGTCATTGCAGACTCATTGGCCTTGACAGTGTATCAGCAACTCAGTTTTATAATGAGACACTTTGCCAAGACCTACCCACTGGTCAGGGATCCATCTAATCCCTGGCTGCCATTCCCTGTCAACACACACAACTGATTGCACATCTGGCTCCTTTTAAGTTTTTCAAACTAGTTACAAAAATAGTGAAAGAAAAACAAACAAAATACAAAACCCCATTATTTTCCATGCGCAGGGCCTAATCCCTGCCACATGTGGGAGACATATTGTTTTAATAATATTTATCATAATACTGTTTTTTGTAATATTTTCTCAACAGAACATGACACCACACTGACTAGATCTTCTTCTTTCATTCCAAGCCGAACAGTGACATTTCAGAATGTTACAGCAGGCATTTCAGCTGCAGCTCATATTTAAAAAAGTTGTACAGAAAAATAATTCTGTTTGTTTACAAAAACTTTTAATAACCACAGAACAAAAATCACTTGTTATGAAAGACTGTCACTCGTTAGTAGAGATAACAATGATGTCGAACAGAAGACCATAATGTATCCTCTATATCTTTTTTCTTTGCATTAAATAATTACATCTATTTAAAATTACTTGCATTATTATACTTTTCATTGAATATCTAATATATTGAATATATATATATATATATATCGAATATATATATATTATATATTTATCTATTGTCCATCAAGGTTTGGAACATGTGACATGTGAAAACTGTATCTGATATACTCTGTAACTCCTCTGTCTGTGAACACCTTAAATAGGAGATGTTTCTCAAGTTCATGTTCAGAATTCTGACTGCCAAAATATTGACAATATTGTGAAGGCCCTTCAGAGGGGTAAATACTACTTCCTTCCCATTTTCCTAATCAGCTTGTTTAGTTCAGGATTCTCCAATTAAAAGGACAAATCAATAATATGTGACCACACAAAGTAAATCTTGTGCCACAAGAAAACAATGGCAGTAAATAAGGAAGATTGATTTGATGTAATTTAATAAGGCAGAGAACAGACTGTAAATAAAACAATAAAGCATATGAATATGAAACATTCCATGGAAAGACTGGGAGCTTCATTCCAGATGGAGAGCACCTATTACCCATGCAAGCGTCGTTCTGATTTGAAAGCCTTTCTGGATTTCTAAAATTAGCTGATTACTAAACAATTCAGCCATGCCTTTTCTGTACAGTCCATTGCTCTTCGGGAAATAAAGCTATGAACAAAAATCAGTTTTGTGCACCTAGACTGACTGAATACTCTGTACCAGTTTACAGTTTAAAAGACTACGAGAAAGATTCCTCACTGGGAAACAGCTCACATTATAAACTTCAGATGCCTGACATTATTTTTAACAGGGTTTTATTTTCAGAATTTTCAGGCAGCAATTTATGTACTGCAACTGGATGACTTATAAATACTTTGAAAATCACACATGGGAATGTTGATAAAGTGTAAACTACTCATGCGTTCATTCGAAAGTACTGAATTTTTACAGTAAGTGTTTAATATCAAAGTGAGCAAGCATTGTATGACTTTTCAATGTAAATGTCTAAAAAACCTACTTCTACCTGTCTCAAAACATTTACAAATCTGGCCTTGGACAACTAATCAAAGTTTAGACTTATTTGAAAACCTAGCCCACAATTCTCAGAGCCTGCTACAAAAAGGTAAGGAAACTGTATTAAGATATATTATGTAAAACATGGTACTGTATTTAAATTATTTGGTTGGAATGGGTTATATCTTTTTAGTTTTAACTTGAAGAAATATAAAACTGCAAAGTAAAATAAATATGTTGACAAGACTTTTAAGGGTGTATTAAAGGGTTAATGGCTGTTGAGTACATGTCAGATTTTGACCGTAGCCACTTGTGTAACAATCATTGCTTTTCATAAGGGACAACTGACATGTGTCATTAAGCCCCAAGGACATTCATCCATGAAGGAATATTTTAAACAAATTGAGATAAAGGTTAATGAATAGTTTTCATCAGTTCTGAACGTCAACCTGCTAATCATAAACCTGAATGACAGTAAAATGCTGTCAACAGCTAGGTGTTACTGAAGGCTTGGTGCATTCCAAGCTAACGCCAGACTCATTTAAAAATTTTAAAAATGTTAAATGATTACAATTGTCAAAACAAGTAATCTCAACATTAAAAAAAAGGTCCTCCCCTCCCCAAGTTATTTTTAAATAAACCGTACAAAAAATGGGACTGCTGTGCACTGTTCTATAATTTGCTGTCCCTGAGATTAGCACTGCCTAATATTTTGAAAAATGAATGGTCATGCTGTTTAAATTGTAATACTGCATCTGTGTTATGCTAAATTCAGCAGTTCCTGTAGGTTCCCTCTGCTGGGTAGTGCATTTCAAAGCAAAGACTCAACCATGAGCACCAAGGCGCTTTCAAAAGAACTCTGGGATAAAGTTGTTGAAAGCCACAGATCAGATGGGTATAATAAAATATCAGAGGCCTTGACTATCCCTTGGAGCACAGTCAAGATGATTATGGCACTACCAAGACCCTGCCTAGGTCAGGTCATCTCTCTTCAAACTGGATGACCGAGCAAGAAGGAGACTGATCAGAGAGGCTACCAAGAGGCCAATGGCAACTTTGCAAGAGCTACAGGCTTTTATGGCCAAGACTGGTCAGTGTGCATGTGACAACAATATCCCAAGCACTCCACAAATCAGGTTGTATGGTAGGGTGGCAAAAAGGAAGCCATTACTCAAGAAAGCCCACCTTGAATCCCGTTTGAAGTATGCAAAAAACACTAAGGAGATTCTGTAGCCATGTGGCAAAAAATGTTGTGGTCTGACGAAAATAAAATAGAACTTTTTGGCCTAAATGTTAAGCGTTGTTTGGCGCAAACCCAACACAGCGCACCACCCAAAGAACACCATCCCTATTATGAAGCATGGTGGTGGCAGCATAATGTCATGGGGATGTTTCTCATCAAAAGGGACGGGGACTCTTGTCAGGATAGAAGGGAAAATGATTGGAGCAAAGTACAGAGAAGTCCTTGAGGAAAACCTGCTGACCTCTGCAAGAAAGCTGAGCCTGGAACAGAAGTTCACCTTTCAGCATGACAAAGACCCAGAGCTCACAGCCAAAGCTGGAACAAAAAAGTAAATGTCCTTGAGTGGTCCAGTCAGAGCCCCTACCTGAATCCAACTGAAAATTTGTGGCACTTGAAGATTGTTGTCCATCAACACTCCCCACGGAACTTGACAGAGCTTGAACAGTTTTGTAAAAATAATGGTCAAATATTGCCAAATCTAGGTGTGCAAAGTTGGTAGAGATCTATCCCAATAGGCTCACAGCTGTAATTGCTGCCAAAGACTTATCCAATTATGATCTTTCAGTTTTGTATTTTTAATATATCATTTTTCTCTCAATAAAAGCTTTTTTCCCCTTAACAGTGTATTTATATTATTATTATTATTATTATTATTATTATTATTATTATACATATAATAATAATTATAATATAATTATAATGAGTTTCACTAGTCAAGCCTATATACTCTAAAATGTATGAGACTCTTTAGTGTGTTTTGAGAAATCACACAAATCCTGTGTTTTCTCTAAAAAGATTTCTTGCTCTAACTTTGACAAGAAACTGTTCTTTATACATTTCTACGTAAATTCTGCTATAAGTTAAGACTAGAAAACATACGACCTTTTTTTTTATGTGGAAATTTTTTCGTATTACCCTACACAAAAGCTTAATGGGAAATGAATATAAAATATATATATAGATATATGAATATATATATATATTATATATATATATATGAAGTTCTGACGGTTCACTGGACAGAAAGATGCTTAGGCCAGTTTTAGACAGATGTCCCAGAGGCATGCCGAACTCAATTGAAATGAAGTACGCGTTAGAGACGAACTTCATTTAAATTCGATGAACCAATTGGTTTCATACTGGCGAACCAAAAGCGTATCACACTTATTCCAAAGGTGTCTTAAATAAAATTGCACCATAGACAAATGATGACATATGGTTATTATAAAGAAAAACTTTGTTATTTGAGAATAGTACGCTTACACAACGCTATTCGCTTGTGTCATACAAGTTTTAATAACATTTAACCATCATTTAGGTCTCCTTTATTGTAAAAATAATAATAATAATAATAATAATAATAATAATAATAATAATAATAATAATAATAATAATACATCTGAATTTAAAAGGTTTTGAGTCTTTAGGGACTGTTTTTACCCTTAAGAATACCTTAATCTATCCGCTGCATTACAGTCTAGTGGGGCTACCTCCTTTTTCAAAAGCTGTAGTGCTAAAGGCAGATCAGTGAGTAGATTCCCAGGTAGAAGCACGACTTTCGGTCAGCTAAAAAATAGAGCTCCGTGCTGCTGCTGGGATTTGGGCTATGATATTTTTTTCCAGCTGCATTTATATTAAGTTGAGTTACAAGAACACGAATCACAGCATCCCCATTTAATTAAAAAGCCTGTCACTGACAGCTATTGAAATAGTCATTGTATTGTTGTTTTATTTCTGTTTAGATTTGCCTAAATGTATAAGAGGATCAAAACAAATTGCTCAGATGAAATTAAACAGAAGCCTGCGTTCATGTTAATATTTATGCAAACGAGGATGGATTTGCATGGTTTAATTATTTTAGTAATACGTATAAATACATACATACTTACATGCATTAATTAAAATGTAATGCCTGTTTGGCTAAATCACAATACATGTACTGCATTTTAAATTCAGTTTGCCTTAGTCCTATAGTACTCAGATTTTTTTTTTTTTTTTAAGAGAATATTTAAGAATTTCTTAAGAAGAAATTTAGGATGATCATAAGAACAATCTTAGGAAGATCTTAACTATTTTCTTACGAACATTCTTAAGTTTTGTGTTAAGATTTTCAAGAATACGGCCCCTGGCTGGCTGCTTCTCCATGGGCTCTGCCATGATTGATTAGCATTGTGGGATGCACAACACTGTTTAGCATGTCATTTATATATTATTAAGTGCAGCTTTGTGTACATTAGGATTAATTGCAGCTTAGTTCAGTTCACCGGTGGAGCTCCTTATGAAACCAAGATGCACCAGAGCCACTCAGAGCAGCAGAGGAAGACATGCTTGCATCAAAAGAGCGAGCGAGTGGCGAACCTCATTGTTTCAGGTGGCGCTCTACTTATGTACTTAATTGAATTGAGTTTGGCCTGCCTAGAGCATCTGTCTAAAACTGGCCTTCTTGTCTACTGCAAAACTGAGATTAACTAAGATACTATATATATATATATATATATATATATATATAGCAATATAGCAGGGAAGGGGTTAATATCCTCTCTGCTAAAAACATGTGAAAATGCACACTTGGGTTTATTGTTTAATTATTAGTTATCCCCTGCACCTGGTGTTAATTGTAAATTAGAGCCAGGTGCAGGGTATTTAAAGAAGGCAGCCAGTTTGTTCGGGGCTGCTGGTGTGTGAGGAGCCTGATTGTAGGTGTGTGCAATCGTAGTATACTGTAGAGTGTGAAGACCTTGTATGTGTTTTCGTGTTGACAGGTAAACGGCTTAGCAGTTCTGTGTGAGGTAGATTACCGCTTGTGTTAGTTAGTGCGCCAAGTAGGAGCTAGGTGTTTGTTTTTGTTTATTTTTGATTTGTGCTTATTAAAAGTCAGCGCTGTTAAAATCCATTCCTGTTTCCTGGTTCTGTTCTTAAAGGGGCAACAAACCGTAAGAGTTGCGAGAATGTTGTTACTATATATATATATATATATATATATATATATATATATATATATATATATATATATATAAAAATCTCTATATCGGACAACAAATTGTGAAAAAGCACACGAGCAGCCAGGACTTCTGTGAATTGATATGTGTATGATATAAGTCAGAGAGGCACACTTTATTAACTGCCAGGCATAGATTACCTGTAATAAATATTGCAATTAACTCATTTTTTTGATAATGGCCATAAATAATTAGTTTTTTTTAGAAAGCAATAACACACAACAGAGCTTCGCTATTGTGCAGAACAACCCCCCTAGGGGTGCAAATGCTGAAGCAAGTTTGAACCCCCTGGAGTGTGACATTGCACTTATAAAATGGCACCTGTCCCCAAGTGGTGTCAGGGTGAGTCACAGTCAGGGGAGCGCAGGTTCACATACTGGCTTTGCTATGTGAAGTTGCTGGAGATTTCAAAATATTTGTTGTCGGCTATTTAAGTTCAACCAGTCAGAGAAAATTGTAGCTTTCTTTCCAGCTTTTCAGAGAGTGTGTGTGTTTGAGCCTGAGGCTTTCAAGCTGTAAAGTTCAGGCCTGGCTTTACTAAAGAAGTCATAGACTTTTGTCAAATGGCGAATTTCAACATTAATTCAACATCTAAGTCAGGCCAAATTCAATAATACAATATTCAGTCGTCCTTACTGAGTGAATCTGACATAAGGGCATGGTGTCCCAACCTGAACTCTGCTCAATTTTAAATATAAATAAATAGTTTAAAGAAACAACATCCCTTGCATTAAAACTATAAAAAAAGCACTTTTTCATCATGAGTGTTTACTAGCTACAGATGATTCAGTTAAACAATGTAGGATTAGGCTTGAAGCACTTAAATGATACAAGGGTTTCACAGCAGTTAGACATAAAGGTTTGATTCCAAATGAACTTTTATAAATGTATCTCAATACACATCTAGAAAGAGACAGTGGTACACTGGAGTCATCAGTATGTATTATTTTACTTGCCCCATATTGTTTCTAAAATAGTTAAGTTAGAGATGGTTCTTCCCAGATTCATCCATACACATAAGACAAGCTTTGTTCAGTGGAGACATTGTGTTTATTTATTTTTTAATTATTCATCAATCCCAAAATGCAAAGAGGTCAGTGATTGCTCTCTCACATAAAGTAGAAAAAAACCTTTGACTGCTTTAAACTACTTAACTACAAATAATCAGATTCTCAACCCATTCCATCTTTTTTTAAAAAAAAAAAAAAAAAAAAAAAAAAAAAAAAAAAAATCACAAACACCAACCTGCTTCCTCAGCTCCCTCCTCCTAAATGAGGAAGCAGAGGCCTCCTTTTATGTCAGGTGGCTGGGCGCTGATTGATCGTTAATTAAACTAATCATCTAATCAACCCCAGCCACCTGAACACAATGAACCCAGGCAGGTAGGGGAATTTAACCCCATCCCTGCCAATTTCTAAAGAGCAGAGCTGTGCTCTGCCACACAAGGTTATAGGTTTGAAAACAGGGCTGTATCTGTACTTTTATTAAGAGTATTGTTTTTCACCATGTGACCAGGATGGATGGTGGTAACATCAGGCCAGGAAGCAGACAGACAACAGTGCTAGGAAATTGAAGCACTGATGTGCATCTTTAATTATAAATCAAAAAGGTTTAACAAAACACTTCACAAAGCAAAACAGCACAGTGACCAAAACAAACAGACAAAACAGAACACGGAACCAAACAAGTATGGTGCTAGTGTAGAACGCGTAGCAATTGTTATTGATCTTTCTCTATTGATTATTTTCCTTTACCTCCTGACTTTGTTCAGTTTCTGAACACACCAACCTCAATTAGCCAAAGCTGCAGGTTTTTATACACATGACCATCTCCAAATTAGAAATACATTAATCAATCTGGAGACTGCTACAAAACAATTAATCTTTGGCTGTCCAGTGGAAATGCTGACAACCTCACCAGTTATAGATAAACAATCACCAATGGCAACAACATGCAGACAGCAATAAAGGAAGAAATGAAAGCATTCAAGGAGTGACCCTAAGAGACCAACACGGGTAGACAGACAGTGCAATAATATGCTGTGGTCTTTGGTGTCAAAACCAAACATTTATTGGTTTTAGCAGCACATCAGTATTAAAGGGGAGAAAGCATATCATTTATTTTCCAATGTTTGCTTTGACCACCTTCACAAATTAATTCCAGTGTACATCAGATATCCACATGAATTATTCTACGCTGATTATAGTTGGAGAACATAATAATCCCTTAATCCAATAAATAAATACAACTGTTGGTATATTTGTGTACATTTCTAATTCAGATACATTAAAATACAAAATAAATGGATTAATTTAAAAACTTAATAAAAATGATAGATGAGCTGTAATTCAAAGTCACTGTTTTCATATTAAAGATTTTTAAATATTTTATTTTCTTGTCCTTCTTGTTTAATTTTGTTGTCCTACTGCAGGTGTCTGTTGGAATCTAAGTGAGATATGTTAAATGCTGGTGTATTCAATAAAAGGTTCCTGATGGTGCCTGCAGTATGATTCAGTGGGATAAAAACAGGTATGGGAAATGTTTTGGTGCATTTAGATCCTTTGAGTTTACTCAGCTAGAATTCTTAATATGCACCAAGTCACTGAAGCAATGTTAAATCTCCCTTCAAGCATTTCTTTTGATGAATGCCACATGAATCATGCAAAAATGATTGAATGCTCTCGATTGAATCACATGCAAACTAAAGCAGATATGTTAACAGGACAGTAGTGAGTTCTTCAATGAGGATTGGTTTCAAGATTTTAAAAAAACCTTATTTTTAGAGAATAGATTTTCTTGATCAATTTTAAAGAATAGATTCAGGTTTTTTATGACTGAAATGTGCCACCCTTATGCATTTCAATTTATTACATAAATGTATGAGGTTGTAAACCATTTAAAGGCTAAAACTCATCATAAAAGCTTAGTAATCTCAGTTTAGCTTCCAGCTAGACTTTTTTTTATTTTATTTAAGAGGTAGAAGTTGAACAGTAAATATGAAATGATAAATCTCAATTTCTCTGGGAAAGAGAATTTTGCATTATTTATAAAGGCCACAGTTTCATTTAATTTTGAACTTGGTAATTATTTTTTTTATTTCCTCCAACAGTTTATATATATATATATATATATATATATATATATATATATATATATACTATATATATATATATATATATATGCCTACATACATACACACACACACACACACAAGTAGCTTTAGATGGGCAAAAGCAATAACTATGAAATTATGGATAATACAGATATGCAAATTTGAACTTTACAAGATTTCAGCATTACAAGTTACACTGCACTGATGAGCCCCAAAAAGGGCTAAACATATATGCAGTTGCTGTGTGCTGCATTTAAAAATGCTGTCAATGTAGAAGCCTCTTGGCAACTTCCACAAGATTTGATTGGCTCTTCTAATCATGAAAGCTTTTTATAAAAAGTAGAATGTACCCTGAAATGTTTTCCTTTTTCTAGGAAAGCAGTACAGCTAGTGATTGGGATCTTGTTGCTTGGTGACATCATAGACTCTTACTAAATATCTTGGTATCCCTGAACAGAAAAATGTTTCTTTAAAAATGCACAAGTGCTGCAATACCCCAAAATGATCCACTTATGACTCTGTATGTCATTTTCTCTTAATTTTACACTGAAAAATAGATTTCTGGCTAAGGACTGCCAAGGACAACAATACATTTAATACTGCACCAGTCTTGATGTGAAATAGAGAACAAATAATCCCCCAGTCATTTGGATATGTTAGTAAATGTATCATATTTAATGAATTTGTAAGATAGATTGTTCATCTAATCAGGGATAGCAAGATTTTTAATGTAGTTATCTGAGTGAAGTTATCCTCAACAAACTCCCTCCCAAATTATACCAAGTTACTGGAAAATAATTCCATCTAAGTTTTATGTGACATCATAAACTACGAGACAGTTAGTTTATAAACTGTCACAGAAACCCAAGATGGAATTATTTTCCTTTAACTTACTGAAGCCCATCTATTATTTTTTATAATACATGGAGATTAGTATCTGTAATTAAAAAAAGACAATAAACAGATGTTAAGGTTCAAATTGCAAGTGAATTTAATGAATAATAATAACATAAATTAAGTGAATAGTAAAGAATCTTAAATATAATTTTCTTTTTGATACTTCAGGAAAGGTGAATTAAACTCAGTAGATAATGAACAGCAAAAAATAGCATATTTTTAAGAAAAAGGTGTTTGAATTGTTTTTTTTTTTGTTTGTTTGTTTTTTTTTTTTTTGCTTAGTCGCGGTCAGAGTCACAGATTATTTGTCCCGCTCACTTGTTTGGTACTCCCGTTGGTGGAGGATCTTCACAGAGCCAGATGTATTAAAAGTGCCTAAAAAGCATGAATTGTGGGTCTTGGCAAGTGATTTAAAACGAGATGAAATGTAGTTAAGAAAGTCGGTTGTGTGTGCAAGTTTGCTGGTTCGTGCCCAGCCTCCACCCGGTTACATGCACGCACTGCATAACCAAGACTGCTTACTGACCCGAAAGAAGATTTTTTACAGATGTTAATGGGATGACAGAAGAAGAAAAATATCTCCCAGATGATGACCTTCTTCACACTGATTCTACTAATGAATCCAGTGCACCCATCAAACAATTTGGTGTAAAATCAAAACCATACAGGGTATTTCTTAAATTCTTTCTGATCCTAGTTTCTTAGGGTTGTGGCTACCACAGGTAATTGTACAGTTTTTAGGTAGGAGATTACTAAATTACACTTATTAGGACATTTCAGAAAAAATAATTATCAAGTACATTTTAAATTTTTTTTTACATTGAACCTATTTTTTAAAATCCTAAAATATACATGCGGTCAATGTTGGGTGGCATTGATACAGAAGCTCATACTAATTAATGACTTTCCTTGAAGGTGCTGCAAAATGAAAAAAACAAAAAAAACAAACCATCATTATTTAAGGTTACATTACAAATGCAGAAGACAACTTTGGAATATAATTATTTTTCTTCACAGTTTTTTTTTTTTTCTTCATAACATCTGCCACTAGACATGTTAAGCCTATGAATGTTTATGTTTTGTTTCCTTACTTTACAGCCTCACATGTGCTTTGTTAATGAGGGAGAGGTACTTGGAGAGCTCTTCCATGGACAGTAATTCTCCTTTAGTTTACATAGGGGATTTCTTGATTGGTAAGGCATTACAAAAACTCTAATTAGACTATAGACATTCAGAACAGTTTGGTACTGACAGCTAGAATTCAAAGTCCATGTTTGATTTACTAGCCCATGTTACTTTTATTAAGTTTTCACAAAAAATAACAAAAAACAAAAACTAAATAAAATAAAATCCTAAAATCATGTTGTGTTTTTGCCTTTATAACAAGCCTTCATTGCTTAGATTATTTTTGGGTCTGTCTGTCTATTGGCTGGGGTGTTGTAAACGGAACAGCATTTTGTGTTTGTGAGACAAATGTTTTTTACTCTACCTAATCTTGATTAACAGAGAAAGTGCAATAAGGCTTTTTGACATCACAAAAGCAAAATACAACTATATAAAATTTTGTCAGAGATTTGTCGATGAGTAGGAGCAGAAGGAAGTGCCCTAGAGTTGCACTAAACATGATAATTCCAGGATAATGAGGAATGGGAGATTGATGAAATCTAGGGATATTTCCCAGTGATTCAGTACATGAATAGATGCTGCATGTAGGGTTTTAATGTACAGTACAGTATAGTCGATGTTCTGTTTGATTAACAGCGCCTCCTTTGAGAGCTTTTAAGGGCAGGAGTGGGAGTGTTTTTTTAATTTTTTTAATTTTTTTTTTTATTGTGCCTCTTGAACCCGAACAGCCTGCCTAATGATCATTTATATTGGTCAGTTGCAACAAACTTGAGCTGCTCCCCAATTTTAGTACAGACTCAATGCTTTATTAATTTAACAAAGTAACTTCTTTGTTTAAGATGTTGAAATGCATGTGAAAGGTTCTATTCATATTCAAGCTGGTACAGCTGTTAGTTGAAAGAATCACTGGACTGACTGAAAACCTTGTTTTACAATCCTCTAGGAGGTGGATGACATATATTGTGCTGGTTGCAATAGAGAGCATCTTAAAACCTACCTGCAGGCTCTTGATTCATTGCAATTGAAACTGTCCTGAAGACTATCATTAGTACTATCCTCCATACTAACCACATAATCATACCCAGTAAGAACGCTATTGTTGATTTGTTGCAATTGAGCACATTAGAATGTGCTTGAGTGAAACAGGACCTGTTTTCGCTTGAGAAAGTGTCTTCATTTTAACACAGAGGCATGTGGGTATGCAGGTGCATGTGTTTGCATGTGAGGGATGTAATTCTGATGTGATTGAAAATGATAAAGGGGTTTCAGATGTGTTGACAGTTATTATGTGAACAATGTGAACTGCCCTGTTTGTCTTCCAACATTCAGCTTGCTCTTCAAATTTCTTTTAACACCATGCTTTGATTTATCTGACAGCTGACAGGTTGTCAAATCCTACCTTGTTCTTAATCCCTTAGAGAAAGGTCATATAAACTGATTTTTGAACATACTAAATGCACACGTCTTGCTTTAAGTTACTTAGAGGAACCTTGTATGTACAGTTTAATTTTAATTAATTTCAATTAGCACTAAAACATATTGTACCTAGCAATTAAATTTGGTAAGGCTACAAACTTCCTAGACTTAAGCAATATAACCCGAAGAAGAATGCTTTACTGTCTAGCAATGCCCACTTCATGCTGAAGGGACATTCAAATGCATGAGGATACTAATCATCGGCATCCTATACACATAAGGTTAGAAAAATGATAAAATAACATAAAAATACACATATTGTGGGTTATTATGTGTGTAAAATGGTTCTCTAAAAGATGTTGGTAGTAATTAGCTATAGTCAGCACCAGGACCCTTTTTGTTGGCATCTTGGAGGTGGCAACCCTGGTTCCTATGGATACTTGTACTCAGATGACGTCACCAGACGTGACGTCAATATGCATTTCTGGCCCTGATCTTCAATCAGAAATTGATGAGACAGTGCTTTCATGCTTATTTAACAAGAAATGTGTCACTTTATTTTTATGGTGTAAGATTTATAATTTTGTACGTATCTTTATTACACATTAAATAGATCTTGTTACAATGTCCTCAGCAAAGCTTGCTTTACACGTTTTAATTAGTGTGAAATACCTACACAAAGGCTTGTGTGGCTATAAATTAGTGGCTATTATTTATGCTAATAAGAGTTTTTTTTTTTTTTTTTTTTTTTTTTTTTTTACAGTATTATAAACAACATGCAGGTTTTACAAGAGTTAGTAATAATGTGATTAATGGGTTCCATTTTGAAAAACATATTAAGAAAAAAAGAAAGTTTAGGTATTCATTGCCCCAGAGCCAATATCACTAGTTCAGCCACCATCCTTTTTGTACTAAATACAACATTGTAACGTACCAAGGAGCTCTTCGGCTTGTTGCCTGGGTGACTTCTCATCTCCAGGTTTAATCTGTTTGATTTATGAGATATTTGTTGAGCACCCCTGTATTAGCTTTGTGTTCTAATTTACCTGGAAAACATGACCTTTCAGAGATTGCATATGGTTGCTAGTGTTTCCATGCTTACTCAGTAAATGCATGCTGAAATCTCAAGATTTGCACATCTAAAGCTTGGTTCTATTGTAAGATTTTATGCAACACGATTTTTTGCTTGATTTGTTTTTGTCATTGCATACACATTACAATTAGCTTTTTAACATGACATACCGGTAGTTCAAACTCATATGATCCTATAATATGCAACCAGATGGCTGAAGAGGGTTCGTGGGTATCTGGTAACACGACTCCAACATCCATCTATGAAGGGTACTGTTTTAAAACAATTGAAGATTTCAGGGACTGGCAACTTTGGCAGACTAGGAATTACCTGAGAAAAAGAATTACCTGAGACTTGTTAAAAATAGCTGCCATAGCTGGCCAAAATAAAATCTGCTATGTCACTGCAGCTCATGAAGGGGTTAGTGTGTTGTAATTTCTTTGGCAAGCCAAATTATCATTTAGATATTAATTAATTTATAGATATCTAAGATATCTCTAACATTTCCAGAGATCTCAAATACATTTCGAGAGATCTCAAAATGATTTCCAGATACCTTTAAATGAAGCTTTAAATGAGATGTCTAAAATGCATTTTCATTTATCGTTCAATCATTTCAAGACATCTCAAAATGTTTGAGATATTTTAGAATTTTTTTTAGAGATATAGCTTTGAAAAAAAGCTTTGAAACAGACTTTAAAGTTATAAGTTAAAAAATACGTCATTAAAATGTATGCATTAAATGCATACTGTAATGAATTGTGTTAGTTGCCTTATCTTCTGACACTTTATCTGTGTTTTTGTGGGACCTCACCTGATTACTTTCAACATAGACATGATAATGAAAACAGAAGACAAAAGGCATTAGACTGAATTGCTCCCTGTGAATGCAAATGAGGGCTTTCGGAGAGTTAAAGCAGTGCTATTCGTTTAAGTAGTGATGTAGTGATTTGTCAAAACTGGATTATAAAGCATGTAGGAACAATGGCTGTTATTCAACTTTCTACATTACCAAGTAAATTATTTGACACGATTATCCACTTTAGCTCTTTATTAAATATTAGCCATTGAAATTAAAGGTGAAAAATAGAAATCTCCAATAACTTTTTTTTAAATGGCGATTCCGTGTTTCCGAGTTGTATTCCAGCTGCAGTGAAAAGGGATAGATGCTATTGTTGTAGCCGATATACAGTAGAATTACATTACTGATTCTGAAAGGCCACTTGTCTACTGGAAAGGTTCTTTAGACTTGCATTATTGTGTCAAGGGGCAAGGGATGTTAAATGAATCCCTGTAATTTGTTTTGTTTGTAGTTCACTCGCATGTTGCTACAGCACATTGATTGCCACACTGCAGATGGTGGTCCCTACACCTGTCTCCCTTGATTGGCACTTTATCTCAAGATCTGAGACTGACATTTTTTACATAGCAAACGTATTTGCTTTTAGTACCAGCTATTCTTAATTGCTTTACCTGTGTTTTATCAAACTATGGAAAATCATTACTGATACTCAGCAGTCCAGATAAGCTGCCATGTTTATGCATTAAAAAATCTGAAATGAGCATTAAATTTAAATGTAATGTGTAAATATATGCATAGCAGTTTTGCTGCACAGCTTGTCTGCCACTAACAATTATAGCTCCCAGAATACAATGTCTTCAGTTACAAGGAAATATAATATATATATATATATATGTAATATATATATATATATTATATATATATATATATATATCTAGTATGTGTACACACATTTTGTTATTGTTATGCTTTATTTCCATTAAAGGTGTTTTGTGTGTGTGTGTGTATATATATATATATATATATATATATATATATATATATATATATATGGTGTGTGTGTGTGTGTGTGTGTGTGTGTGTGTGTGTGTGTGTGTGTGTGTAAGTATATCCTAGTAACTGAAGACATTGTATTTTGCTGTGGTTTGTTTTGGATTGGCAGGGAGGGGGTTAAATTCCTCACTGCCAGAAATACATCTGAGAACGTGGCTGGAGCCTTAATTAGGTGATTGTTAATTATTGATTAATTGGACTCCAGCCAGAGACTGTAAAAGCCTGGAGAAATCCTTTATCTGGATAGAGTATGTTGGACAGAGAAACAGACAGACAGACGGACGCAGAAGCAAGAAAAACAAATGCTACCTATTTGTCCACAGAGATACTCCTTGTGTTTATTTACCTTTACTTTGGACCTTGTGCCTTTTATTTTGAGTTAGAGAAGTTTATTTATTATTTTCGTTACTTTTTTGATTAAATATCAGCCCTCAATACCTTTTTGTTTGTGTACTTCTTTCTGGTCTGACATCAACCCACAAGCCAGCCTGTCACACAACCCAACAAACATGATCTAATCACTGGCTAGTCCTGTTATCTTTGCATCCAATCACAGTAAGAACAAGAACAACTCGAAGCTACACAGGTTGAAATGTAAAAACCCCAGTCCAGCTTTAAACCCAACTGGAACCATCGTCAGGGGCAACCGCTAAAAAGAGGTGCCTATAATATTAAACAAGCTGTTTATAACATATTAATGCATTTCCTTATTTTATTTATCTGTATGGCTTTATACTGAAGTTTTAACATGGTCACTGAGTTTAAGAATCTAATGTTAAAATATAAGTAACATACTGTAATTAATTTGCAGAGTCAGTGCGATACAAAAATGCGATAAAAATGTGCTGAGCCGATAAAGATCCTTGTAGAACACAGTTGTGATTGTATGTAATGTAGTTCAAAGTAACATGGCAGTTAAATGGAAGGCACTTTTTTTAAAATGCCTCCCCCCATTACCGTTAAAGATTGTACATTATTTATCAAGATTACTCATGACTTCAAGGTAATTTTGCATTTTACACCCCGAAAATACATTCTAGTCTCTGACTGTTCAAATTAGAAGTTACTCCCACAACCAAAACGTTGTTTGTGCTAATTCCTCAGCATGCCCTGTTCTATTCGCTGTCCCAAGGTAGACGAGGACCTGGCCCAGCTTGTGAAGCAAGGGGTTTTCCAGCCAGTATGCATTATCTCGGGGAGGACTCAAGCAGAAGTTTTACGAAATTTCACCCAAGAGGGACTACATCTACAGCAAGAAAAATGAATTTTTGCTGTGACACAAGTGGAAATTCTGTGTTTCTGTGTGGACAGACAAGGAATCCAAACGAGAAGGTGAAAGCGATTCAAGATGTCCCTACACCACAAAATAAAACTGAGCTCCAAGCATTTCTGGGACTGTTACATTCTTATATGCAACAGTATACGACATAGGAGTGGAATGCCAAACATGCAGCTGCAAATGCCAAAGCAAAGCAACTACTGCAGGCAGATGATATGTTGGCGCACTGATGAAAGGAAGCCCTTGGTGCTTCTGTGCGATGCTTCACCCTACAGAGTAGCAGCAGTGCTCAGTCACAAGGAGCCAGACAGAAAGGAAGCACCAATCAGCTTTGCGTCACATACACTCGTCTCTACTGAAAGGAACTATGTCCAGACTGACAAAGAGGCCCTAGCTGTCATCTTTGCCAAGAAGAAATTCAACCAATTTCTTCTGGGACGCCATTTCTTAATCCATACAGACCAGAAACCATTGCTTGGATTGTTGCATCATGCCAAGCTAATGCTTCAGGTCCTTTCACCTCGTATGTTGAGATAAAGTTTGATGTTAGGGGCCTTTGACTATAAACTGTGTTATAGGCCAGAGAAACAGTTAGCAAATGCTGATGCCCTGAGCCGTCTACCATTGCAAACCCCTGTTCCAGCAGGCCACCACCCCTAGAAGTCCTACTCTTCGAAGTTGTGCCTGATGCTCCACTGCATGCAAAGAAAATAGCTGCGCTAACCCTACAAAACCCTCTCTTGTCACGTGTCCTGTGTTGGATTTCGCATGGTTGGCCTATTCGTCCAGCGTAATTCAATCAAGCATGTGAAGGTTGCACCATACCACCATTCCTCAAATGGACAGGCTGAACGTATGGTGCAGACAACCAAGGAGTCGCTGAAGAAGATTACAGTGGGAGACTGGCCTACCCGTTCTTGCTCACTCAACACACAATGCCCAACTCGACTACAGGAAAGTGTCCTGCAGAGCTACTAATGAACAGGAGATTAAGGACGGCACTGGATCGTTTACATCCTGGTTTCCTGGCTGACATGCACCAAAAGCAAGAAGGAGCCGCTGAACGGAGCAGAGTGCAACTCGCACATTCATCCCTCAAGACCCCGTGCACATGTGCAATTATGTGGTTTGTCCCAAATGGGTAACTGCAACCATTGTAGAGGTAGCAGGACCTGCGTCGTGCAAAGCCCAAACACCTGATGGTCAAGTCCATCACAGCCATGTGGATCAACTGAGGATGGATGCTTAAAACTGTTGATGCACCACTGTCAACCTAGTCTGTATCTGAGGAAGTAAACTGTGTGTTGCCATGGGGACTTGGCTGCACATTTACCAGGGAGCCTGCATTACCTTCACCTCCAGCTCCAGCCTGTTACATTGATGCCTAAGGCTTCCAATTCAAGCATGTAGCTCGACAATACGGTGACTCCCAAGCAGCGGCCCAGCCATCAAAGAGTTTTTCCTAAAAGACTACAGCACTATGTGAACTGGGGGGAAGGGGTGTGATGTAAAGACTACAGCACTATGTGAACTGGGGGGAAGGGGTGTGATGTAAAGACTACAGCACTATGTGAACTGGGGGGAAGGGGTGTGATGTAAAGACTACAGCACTATGTGAACTGGGGGGAAGGGGTGTGATGTAAAGACTACAGCACTATGTGAACTGGGGGGAAGGGGTGTGATGTAAAGACTACAGCACTATGTGAACTGGGGGGAAGGGGTGTGATGTAAAGACTACAGTACTATGTGAACTGGGGGGAAGGGGTGTGATGTATTGAAGTGCTGATAGTTTTCCGGAAATACGTTTTGGCGCATTAGATTGTTACATCACTAAGATGTGCCAGAGGCATACATAGCTAGGTGCTTCACGTTATACCAGGTATATGCATGTGCTCAGTTCCAATTCTCCCTGTTCCTTGTTATTAAACAAGTTAAGACTGTTCGCCTTTTTTGTGTCTGATAATTATATATATATATATATATATATATATATATATATATATATATATATATATATATATACACACACACACACACACACAGCTCTGGAAAAAATTAAGAGACTACTGCAATTTTTTCTTAAATCAGCATCTCTACATGTATGGCAGCCATTCCATTCCAGTGTCTGTTGAATTCCAACACAGGCACACCTCATTCTACTGAATGAGGTACTGATTAGGGGATCACCTGAACCAAATCTTATTTAACGAGGAAAAGTATAAAAACCACTCCTGTGGTCATCACTATCCTCTTGCAATAGGACCAGCTGGATGGCAAAACAGTGCTAGTAGTACCTCAAAAGTAATTGGAATCAAAAAATAACTATTGACCATGCCCAAAGAGTTGAAAAGGAAAGTTTTGAGTGAGGAAAAGAAGGGTTCAATTCTGGCTTTACTGGCAGAGGGATACAGTGAGCGTCGGGTTGCTTCCATCCTTAAAATTTCAAAGACAGCGGTTCATAAGAACAAGGTCAAGCAGCACACATTGGGGACAACAAAGCTACAGACCGGCAGAGGGTGAAAACGACTCTCCACTGACCGGGATGACCGCCAACTCATTCGAATGTCACTCAGCAACCGTAGGATGACATCAAGTGACCTACAAAAAGAATGGCAAACGGCAGCTGGGGTGAAGTGCACGGCGAGGACGGTTCGAAACAGGCTCCTAGGGGCAGGGCTGAAGTCGTGCTAGAAAAAAGCCCTTCATCAATGAGAAGCAAAGAAGAGCCAGGCTGAGGTTTGCAAAAGACCATAAGGATTGGACTGTAGAGGACTGAAGTAAGGTCATCTTCTTTGATGAGTCCAATTTTCAGCTTTGCCCAACACCTGGTCGTCTAATGGTTAGACGGAGACCTGGAGAAGCCTACAATCCACAGTGTCTCGCACCCACTGTGAAATGTGGTGGAGGATCGGTGCTGATCTGGGGGTGCTTCAGCAAGGCTGGAATCGGGCAGATTTGTCTTTGTGAAGGACGCATGAATTAAGCCAAGTACAAGGTTGTCCTGGAAGAAAACTTTCTTCCTTCTGCTCTGACAATGTTCCCCAACTCTGAGGATTGGTTTTTCCAGCAGGACAATGCTCCATGCCACACAACCAGGTCAATCAAGGTGTGGATGGAGGACCACCAGATCAAGAACCTGTCATGGCCAGCCCAATCTCCAGACCTGAACCCCATTGAAAACCTCTGGAATGTGATCAAGAGGAAGATGGATGGTCACAAGCCATCAAACAAAGCAGAGCTGCTTGAATTTTTGCGCCAGGAGTGGCATAAAGTCACCCAACATCAATGTAAAAGACTGGTGGAGAGCATGCCAAGATGCATGAAAGCTGTGCTTGAAAATCAGGGTTATTCCACCAAATATTGGTTTCTGAACTCTTCCTAAGTTAAAACATTAGTATTGTGTTGTTTAAAAATGAATATGAACTTATTTTCTTTGTATTATTCGAGGTTTGAGACACTGCATCTTTTTTGTTATTTTGACCAGTTGTCATTTTCTGCAAATAAATGCTCTAAATGACAATATTTTTATTTGGAATTTGGGAGAAATGTTGTCAGTAGTTTATAGAAGAAAACAATATATATACACACACAAACACACACACACACACACACTCGCTGGGGAAACCTAATAATTACGCCTTCCTGTAATGCTACAATCCATATTTTGGATTCTTTTTATTTATTTTTTTGGACACATTTTAATACTATACTGCTATTTTGGATGCTACGTTAATTTATTGTTTTGTGTTGTGTTTTCACACTGGACATTCCAATTTCTTACTTACAGAGATCTGTAAAGACATTTGTTTTAGTGGACCGAAAATTTCACATGTTAATATGAATTTTTTTAATGTAGTGGCTTTTATTCTAGCGTTTTTCATCTACAAATGTGATTTTTCATGATGTACTTTTGACTGTGTACTGTGCTCTGCCTTTCAATTTTAAGCATGCCTAATTGTAGACGTGATCTATCAATCTATCTATCTCCCACCCACTGAATTCTGAAAGGTAGCTTGCTGGAGGATTGCATTGTGGGTACGTTTCTGAATTCTGAGAGGTAGCTTGCTAGAGGATTGCATTGTGGGTGCGTTTCTGAATTCTGAGAGGTAGCTTGCTGGAGGATTGCATTGTGGGTGCGTTGTTGCTCCACTCTTAAAACTGATTCTCTAGTGCACACTAACAGCAATTCAGATCCTAGAGCTGCTCAGATCTGATCAGCTGCAACGTACCAGCTGGTTAGGTTCAGAATATACAAACCCCATATTTTTGGTGAATTTTCATAAATTTGCTGCCTTTCCAAAAACACCCCTAACATGAAACACATGCAAATGGCTGTAAAAGTTGGTAAGTCAGTAATCACACATTTAAATGGAGACTAAAGTTCAATACCTGCATCAAAAAATGCTTTATTAAAAAATGCTTTTTATAATAGACCTTTGCAGAAGTAATCCAGTTTGTAGTATAAAATAAGCTTTGTGAGGTCAACTTTCTTGCATATGAGAAAATCCAATAGTGTAACCTTGATGCATAGTTGGATTTGTAAAAGTGTAGCACTTCCCACTGTGAATCCAATTATCTACTAAACTCCATATCACACTTTCATTTTTGTACCCTTCAACACTTGAGCTGAGAGAACTAAATTATGTGCAAAGTAAGTAAAAGATTGAATAGAACTTATCCTCGCAGGGTATACATTATTTTATCTCGTTAAAAATGCCTGAAGGATCCTGCAATATGGGAAACGGTGGAAGAATACAGCCTGTGGCCTTTATGAAAGCATAATTATGCATAATAATAATCGGAATAGTTGCTGAAATAATTAAATTTAAGTTTGTCTTTTACAGTATATGAACAGCAACAGCATGTTTATGCGATTTAATTTGCTGCATTATCTATGATGAACTTCCAATTTATTTTTTTTATTACAGATGCACTACAGTAGTAGCAGTAGACTTTTAGTTCACATATATTGACTACATTTATTCATTACACCATGTTAACAGGCATGTCATTGATATTTATCCACCACCGTTGTTGTAAATGAAACATTTGAGTCATACATAACAGAAAAAAAGTTGATTTCAACGACTATTCACTGCCTGCATATTTAAGTGGGTATTGATATGTGAGCATGGGAGTACATAGATTAGTTCATGTGCCGGGATTCAAGAGAATAATTAATTGGTAATTGAATCCCAGCACAATTGTATATACAGATGCACGAAGCACTCACTCCAGGTTGGGTGTTCGTTAATGGAGAACGGGTGGAGTTAGGAGAGAATTAAAGTAAACAATTGTTACAACGTGCTGGAAGTGCCAGCGCAGTACTTGTTTGTTGGCGTCATCCATGTCTGTTTTGTCTGTGTGTTTTTGTTTGGCCAACACGCCCTTTATTTTCAGTGTTGTGTGTTTTGTTTAAATCTTTTGTTTGTTTATCATTTAGTAAAATACTGAGCTCCGTGGCTCAGTTTCACCCACCAGTCACTGTGTGGAGTCTGTGTTCTACCGGGTCTGACGTCACCAATACAGCCATCCTGTTCACAGGCTGATTGTATGATGGTATTGAATAATAAGTGCAAACCTCTCAAGTGTTTTTAGCCTGTTTGGTAGTCAATTGGAGTTTAAGAAGCTTGCAGAATCGGTTATATTGCGATGCTGGTTTCTCTCTCGCTCCCTCTGTGCGTTCCCTCCCCTGCACGAATATTGTGTGTGTGGTGTGGGTATGTGTACTTTTCTACCGTGGTATTGTTTTTATTATGACAGTTTTACTTTGTCTTTGAATGTGTATTTCCACTTTACTGGATTTCAGCATTGTTGCATTTGCACTTCAGTACATGACCTCATTAATGTGAACCTTGTTTAACTGCTTGAAATCTTGCTACCTGTTAATAGGTGAATAGAATTATTGTCATATTATACAAGTATAAACCATGTGTTGCTATTGGAAGTTTTCAGTAAACAAACATCTGCTAAAATGTATCTGTGATTTTCTTGGCAACCTTGTTCCTACATTTTTAGATCTGTTATCTGAATAAAAAGAACCTAAATGATGTTCTATAATTTATTTTGTGCCTTATTGCACTAAACTGGCGTAGTCGCTCTACATCTTGTGATATTGTGGAATTAAAGGCAGGTGTATGAAGTGTGTGGTGCGTCTGTATGCTCCTGTGAGGAGGTGTTACAAAATGACATAATGAAATGATTGCCTCAATGCTAACAACATGATCAACAGCCTTAAGGTGTGTTCTACCATGCGGCAAAACAGACTGGAGGCACTGCTCGTCTTCTGTAGATCAAAACATCCTGGTATCCGTCGGTAACAGGGTGCTAATGGAAAGTTTTGCCAGAGCAGAAGGAATCGAGCTGGTGTAGAAGCTTCACCTTTTCTTTGAGGACTATTATTGGTCCCAATGACAAAAAAAATCCACTGTTTAGAAGACACGGTAGTTAACAAAACAAAAAAAAAAAAATGAAACTATGAAGATTAAAAGTTTGAAATAATTGATATCACTGTATTGAAAGAAAAAAATGGGTTCTTTAGGTTGTTCAGCTGGGTATCATGTAAAAGATCAAATGGCCACACAGATCTGTAGTTAACAGAAATTCAGGGACCTGATACAGAATCAACAGAAACTGTGACATCCACTGCTACGTGTCTCTATGCTGTTTGCAGTTCTAATATAAAATGTGATTCTGAAAAGACTGCCAAGGCAACAGAAATATAAACCCTAAAGGCACTGTATTATCCTGATGACACAACCACACGAGGGAATCTGCTGTCTTTGTTAAGCCCTAGCTGGAACACTGAGAAGGGGGAGGTTCAACGGGCCTGACTTATTTTATACAAATAAAAAACAGTTTTCTTTTTTTTTTGGCAGGAGCTAGCTGTGAACTCACAACATTTGCACCTCCACTTCACCTCCAGCTGCTGGCCAGGACAGCCACAATAAAGCAGAAGCTTCCTTGTTTCAGCGTTTCTAACTTTCCCCAGAGACCAGATGACAAAGCATTGAGCACTCTACAAACCTTAAACCTCCCCTGCCCAATTCCCCAGCTGCTGCACTGCTACCTCTTCTCTTTCTTTCTTCTGACAAGACGAATGAAGTGAAATCTGTAAAAATGATTTTTTATCTTTCTAGTTTTAAAAAAGCTTTCCTTGAGTGCTGACAGCAAATTACTGCCTGACTCATAAGGTACTGATGCAAGACAGATTTTCTTTTTTCTTTTATTATTATTATGGTTGAATTATTCAGGAGGCTCATTAGCATAGGGATGGCTTGACAATTTTATATTTAGGCTTTCGTGTTGACTGCATCAGCAACACACTTCTAAGGCACTGTTTTAGCATTTCTGACAGAGAAAAGTGTGCAGTGACTCTGACTGCAATTAGTGACCAAGGGGAAATCTGTAATAACTTTTTTTTTAAATCCTGAGCAAAGCCTTGCCTCAGTGTAATGCCTTTTTAATGACTAAAGGAAATTTTCCTCTTAATTATGATGAGAAAGCTAGTTAGATTTGTATTGTCATCTGGTACAAAATATGATGTACATGCAGAGGCGACGTGTGGAGGGGGTGGAAGGGGGGGTGGTGGGCACGCCTGGTCACATACCCCCCAGATTTCTGCCAGACAGTGGCTTAGCCATTGCATTACAGGAAAAAAAAAGTGCTGGTGAAAACATTATTCTTTTTGGTGGCCTCAATACGCTTCAATCAGTACTGCTTTCGATTATTAAACCTGAACTGCTACTCACAACTGACCAATGACATGCTTGTTGTCTGCCAAAGCAGGTGTTTCAAATTTCTGATTGTAATTTGGCTATTTACTGTCATTCAAGAGAGGTTCAACCTTGAACTCTTCTGATTGGACAATGCACACAGCTGTTACACTTTTTACAGTATAAACAGACACGGAACGTGACTGAACACTGAGTGAGAGACGTGAAGTATGGCCTGACAGCTATAGGGGAAAGGAAAAAATAACACAAAAATTGCTATTTGTTTTTGGTCTAAATGGCAAAAAACTGTTGATGAACCGTTTGAAGACAACAAGCTAGCAGCTACCCCCAGTAGTCCTGCACCATTCAAACAGTAGTTAAATTAGTCAGGATTTGTGAGATTAAATAAAATGGTTTGCTTTGCTTTGAACACAAAATGTTAGTTAACAAAAATGAACAACCATAAGTACGAATGAAATTATATTTAGATATTTTTATTTATTATTATAATGTGAAATTGTAATCTGATGCACGCTAAAAGTTCAAGTAATTTGCTTTGTATATTATTTTTTGTTTTTAATAAGAAGTGTTCTAAATTGAGTATTTTTTTTTAACTATTTTGCACAACGGTGTATTTGGTCTAATGTTAAAAAAAAAAAAAAAAAGATTGTTCTTTATTTTTCAAAAATAAAACATCAATGCACAAATAAGAAATCAGGTTGCCAATTGCACCACTGTGATTGCTCAGCTTAAAGTTACCATTTTCATGCCCTCCCGAAATAAAATCCTGGCTACGCCCCTGCTGCCAGGGTTTATTATTTAAAAATAAAAATGTATATTTTTTTATGTTTTTCGTAAGTGGGTAGAGAATATGTAAGTGTGCAGTTTGTTTCAAAGTTTCAAACCTTAATAACATAACCAAAGAGTGTCAGTGAGCAAAAATATCTGCTAAAATGGAGTGAATTTGATATAGCCCTGTACAATGGTAAAAGACAGCTACATTAGTATGTAGCATGTAGTTTTTCTACAACAAAAAAGCTAAACCACCAACTCCAGAGACATCAACAGAAACAGAACCTGACTTCTGTAGTTCAGAATTAACAGCACGAGAGTGTGACTATACTTAAAATCGTGCATCGGGTTTGAGCGCAGTTTCGTTTCTTTAGTTTTTTTTTCTTTTTTTTTACGGGGGTGGGTGCTGTGCTCCACCAGTTTTTCAAGCCACGAGTCGCCTCTGTGTCCTGTGCCCTGTCTTACAGGCTGTAATTTAGGCACCAATATTTCCTTAATTTTCTATGAAAAGGTGCTTCGTTATTGTTTTATTATATTGGAGAGAAATGGAATTAAATAGTTCCCTCTCAATTCAAATGACAACCATTACTGAATGGGAAGAGCCTCTCTGACCAGCAATCTCTGCGCAAATATACAAAAGCTGCTCTATCAGGGCCCTGTTATGAGGGGGGGAAGTCCCTCCCACTTCCTGTTGAAGAGGGATGTTTTCACAGTAGCGCATCGCCATTTTCTCTCTCATCTCTCTGAGACAGGTCAGATTGCTTTTGCTTTCTCAAACCGAAATTGGCTGATTTGTTGGTTTTATCTGCAAATTAAAAACTATTTTCTTCTGACTAGAGCTGGTTTCGACCCCTCCTAAGGGATTAGCGAGCTGCCATTGCTCTTTCACTACACAAGGCCTTGTGTAGTTGATACACCGTGTGGAGAGATGTTGTGGTGCTGTAAGGAGACTCTGCTGGCTCGCGGCATCGTTGTCTACACTGATTTAATCGGTCACAGCGACCAATAAATAAAAAAAAAAAAGAAAACAGCTTAGGCCTAGCGCCCCTCTCAGTCCTCGGGCTTTCCTAGCGCGGCTGCGCTTGCCCTCGGCAACCACATCGACTGAATCGGCTGCATACCCTGGCATAAACCACGGTTTTTCCGCCGATCACAAGGTTGAGAAAACAGTGCCTACCCGGTCCAGATTGATTCGGCACCGGTGTAAACATCTTCTGTGCTGCCTACAGCTCGGCCCCGACCGTGTCTACCATTGGCACTGACTTTGGAAAAGGTCCACTTGGCACCGACTGTCTCGGCATCGACAGCACTTTTCTCTGCGCTGTTTCCGGCACCAATTGATTCGGCACTGGCGAACCTCTTCGAGGCTGTCTACAGCCTGGCACTGACTGCGCTACACGTCGGCATCAACCTCGGCACCGACTGACCTCTCAGCGCTGACCGCACCCTTTTTCGACACCGATCCCGGTACTGATTGATTCGACACCGGGGAATAGCTTCGAGGCCATCTACAGCCCAGCACCGACTGCGCTACACGTTGGCACAGACCTTGGCACGATTGACACAGTACCAACCTCTCGGCACCTACCACGCTATTTTTGATGCCGATTCCAGCACCGACTGATTCAGCGCTGGTAAATGGCTTCGGGGGCATCTACACCCACCAACAAACGCAAATATACATCGGCACCGACCTCGGTGCCAATTGACTGGGCACCGAAGCGCTCTCCTCGACGCCGATCCCGGCACCGAATAATTCACCACCGGTGAATCACTCAAATGCGTCTACAGCCTGGCACCAACCGCGCTACTATCGGCAGCGAGTGCAGCAGTTCATCTGCAAAACTATGTCAGTCCAATCAATTGGGTCCTCCTCTGGGTTCCACCAGTGCAACCAATGCGCGGCTAAGCTACCAAGGAAGGATGAACACCGGCCCTGCGCCAGATGCCTAGGGCCAGAATACACGGTCAAAGCACTGGCAGGTGAGCTAGACTGCTCTTCATGTTGGAAGTTCTCAAGGAGAACTAAGTGACGGAGACCAGCTCTAACCCCAGCAGAGTCTCTCTCCTCCAACCAGGGGAGAATAAGATCAGTGGTCCAAGAACCTCCACAGAGGTACCCCTCGAGGGGCCGCTCACCAGGGGCAGGCGGTCACAGCACAGGCACCTCTCCCCTTCACCAAGAGACATATGGTCCCCGCTCAGGCACCGCTCCCCTTCTCCTTGCAGGCACAGACATTCACCATCACAGTCGCCTCAAAGGCACCCAAGCTCGGCCCAGCGGCGCATCGTGGAGCTGACAGAGACTATAAGGGCTCAGCAGACCATGTTGGAGACCCTGTTGAAATCTCAGGGCAGGCTGCCCCCTACCACCGGGGAGCCCCAGCCCCCACAGTCTTGTTCCCCATCCCCTCTGCCTAGACCCTCTAGCCCAGATGAGTTGTGCTTGTCCGCGTCCAGATCGGACGTCTCGGAACCAGCCACCTCCATCGGGCAGGTCAGGGTGGGAGGCTCCTTAACGCCCTTGCCACACATGTCGCAGAGGGAAGAGTTCCGGGTACTAATACAGCGTGCAGCTGCAGTCACGGACATTCCCTGGCAGGCATAACAAAAAGGAAAGGGGAACCGCTTCCGCCAATAGAAAGGGCACTCACAGCATGCCCTCCCCCTATGCCAAGACTTCCTGGAATTGGTGCGCTCCTCCTGGAGCAACCCAGCATCTGCACCCTCAGCCTCCAGAACAGCAGAGTCTCTGCTTCTTACTGCATGAGCCCAAGAAGCAGGCCTAGACGTATTCCCCACTTATCAGGGACATGGTAACGGTTTTGGGGCAAGGCTCCACCTTCACCAAGGGCGATAAGGACCCAATCTGTCCATCCAAGCCTTGCAGAATGACAGATGCGATGCTCAAAAAAGCTTACGCATTAGCAGTGCTGTCCGCCCGAGCAGTAAAATCATGGCCATACTGGTGCTCTACCAGAATCAATTGGCAGAGAGGCTGCAGGTGAGGGCTACACAAGCTGAGACAGGGGAGCTCCAGGCCGTAGCTAAAGCGATGACCGACCTAATAGGGGAGTGTGGCAAAGCGTAAGCCTTGCACAATGAAATATGTAGTTTATTGTATGTTTTTGTGTTAATTGTTACAATTGATTTAATTGTTTAGCTGCTGTGGCGCTCCGCCGGGAACGATTACCCGTCTGCGTGGAGCAACAGCTGAAAGCAATCAGCTGTTCCAGCAGGCAGGTGGGCGTGTCTCAACAGAGCGTCAATATAAAAGCATGGCAATCGCTGTGATCGGGGCTGCTGCAAGGCCTGCCGTTTTCACGGCACTTTTTGAGTTATAGTTTGGGGTATTGTGTTTTATTTTGCACTTTTTGTACAGTTTGCTGTATTTGTCCTCTGTGCGTTACCATCGCTGGTAATGTCACATGACCGCCTTTATTTTACTTTCGTTTTCTGTTTTTGTTAATAAATCCTGCGCGCCTGTGCCGGCGTTTCAACACCACCTCAGTCTCTCTGTATGCTTGAACAGCGGCTACCCACGCGTGTGATCCAAGGAAGACCCTGTCACAGGGAGTTAGTTCATGCATCAGGAAGGTCGCTGGTGGCGCTGGTGGCACCCCGCCGGCATTTGTGGCTGACACAAGCCAAGGTCGTGGAGACTAAGAAGATTGCGCTAGTGGACGCCCCCATTATACCGGGGCACACTTTTAGGGGTCCCACAAGGCCACGGAGGTCGCCTCCAATTTTTCGTGCCTTCCGGCTTACCGTCAACGCCCAAGGTCTGAACACCCCAGAATAGACAAGCAGGCATAGGCAGAGGCAGGGCCAGTGGCAGGGGACCACCGCAGGCCAGGGGTAATCAGTTCTCTGGCTGGAGACCGAGGCCAGGGCCACCAAACCCCCACCCCCCCACCCTCCCACAACCAGACTGACCAACGGCAACGACCCATGGCAAGGCTGCAACCAGGACTTCTGGGTGCTATCAACAATGAGACATAGATACGCCCTACAATTATGACCTTCTACAATATAGTCCTTCAACAGGAGTTTGCCAATGTTCAAAGGAAGAACGTGGTAGTCCAAGCGATGGCCTCAGCGGCTTTTACTCCAGGTACTTCCTGTTGCCCAAAATGGTCGGCGGTTTCAGACCAATTATGGACCTCAGGGTCCTCAAGTTGTTCCTCAAATAGAAGAAGTTCAACATGTTGACAGCACAGCGCATCATCCAGTTCGTCTAACCGGGCGACTGGTTTACATCGATCGACCTGCAAGACGCCTATTTTCACGTTCCGATCCGTCCCGCTCACTTAAAATATCTGCGCTTTGCCTTTCAAGGCAACGCGTACAAATTCTGTATGCTGCCTTTTGGCCAGTCGCTGGTGCTCCGCACTTTTTGAAAGTGCATGGATGCAGCACTGGCTCCACTCAGGCTGCGGGGTAATACGGATCCTGAACTATCTGGATGATTGGCTAGTTTGCATGCATTCAAAAGCACACGCAGAGGCACACACAAAACAGGTCATAGATCATGTGATGAAGTTAAAGCTCTCAATACAGCAACAGAGGACCAACTTCATACCGTCTCAGTCCACAGTATTCCTGGGGATCAAACTGAACTCACAATTCGCCTCCCCAGTGTGGACAACAAGGAAGCAGACCTCCTGTCCAGAAGAGCTCCAGACAACACGAAGTTGAGGCTTCATCCTCAAGTGGTGAAATAGATTCGGTAGAGGTTTCGACCGAAATGAGTCGACCTTTTTGCCACTGTCGAGTCCATTCATTTCCCCCTATGATTCTCCATTGAGAGAGACGGGGTCCCCCCTGGGAGTAGACGCGCTAGCTCACCCCTGGCCACAGGGGCTATTGTATGCATTCCCTCCGCTACCATTATTACCCCTGACATTAGAGAGGATCAGGGTGGAGAAAGCATAGGTTTTGCTGGTTGCATCCAGATGGCCGAGACACCCCTAGTTTGCTCTCCTCTCCAACATGTTGTCGGATCAGCGTGGCAGCTCCCACTGCGCAAAGACCTCTTGAGCCAAGCGAAGGGGCTATTATGGCAGCCTAACCCAGCTCAGCTCCAACTCTGGGTCTGGCAGTTGAACGGAGTCGTCTATTAATACGAGGTTTGCCAGATGCAGTAGTAGAAACACTACAGTCTGCTAGGGCACCGAGCACTAGAGCCCAGTACTCATATAAATGGAAAGTTTTCCAAGACTGGTGCCTTGTCGAAAGTCACGATCCTGTGACTTGCCCTATTGAAATGATATTAACCTTTTTACAACACTTGTTTGACACAGGAAAATCAGCGTCCACTTTGAAGGAAGTATTTAAACTAGAAAGGAAGGGGGTAGAAATTAACAAAAAAACAGAAGGGAGACTGCATCAAAACAAGAACAACAACTCAGGTAAGACAGTCATTAAATGTATTTATCTAAATGCTAGAAGTATCAGAAAAGAAATTCTATAACTTGAAGCTACTGCACTAACAGGTAACTATGATGTGATAGGTGTTACAGAAACTTGGTTGTCTGAGAGTGATGGGGATGAATATAATATTTGTGGGTATACACTGTATAGGAAAGACAGGCAGGACAGAAGAGGAGGAGGGGTGGCGCTACACATAAGAAACAGTCTTGAAGCCCAGGTGTTAAACCTGGACAAAGAAAATAAAACCGAATCAATATGGGTCAGAATAACGGACAAAAATTCAAAGGGCATAATAATAGGAGCATGGAATAGACCGCCAGATTCAGATGGTGAGCAAAATAATCTGTTATACAATGACATTAGAAATGCGTGTAGCAAAGGAGAAGCCATACTAATGGGGGATTTCAACTTCCCCCAAATAAAATGGGAAAACCCGGTGGGGAGCACGAAGGATGAAATAGAAATGGTGGAAATGACAAATGACTGCTTCCTAACACCATTTGTCAAGGCACCGACTAGAGGGAAGGCATGCCTTGATTTAGTCTTTTCAAATAACGAAGATAGAATAACTAAAACAGAGGTCAGAAAACCACTAGCAAACTCAGACCACAAAATGGTCTCATTTGAAGTGTTCTTTAAAACCCCAAAAGTAATGACTAAAGCTAAGGTTTACAATTTTAGAAAAGCAAACTATGAAGGTATGAAACAGAGACTAACAGAAGTAGATTGGAGTAAAATAGAGAAAACATCCACAGAAAAAGGATGGTTGTTCTTCAAAAATGTAGTACTAGAGGCGCAAAACAATTACATCCCTAAAGTAGACAAATCTAAATGTAAAACTAAATTGCCAAAATGGTTTAATAGATCAATTAAAAAAAATATTCAGCGAAAAAAGGCACTTTACAGAGCATTAAAAAAGGACCAAAAAGAAAGTACGCAGAAAAAGTATACAGAACTGCAAACGCAAGTCAAAAAGGAAGTTAGAAAGGCCAAGAGAGAAATAGAAATGAACATTGTTAAGGGAGCTAAAACCAATTCCAAAATGTTTTTCCAATATTACAACAGCAAGAGAACATTCAAAGAGGAGATTAAATGTTTAAGAGATACAAATGGCAAAATCGTAGATGAAGAAAAAAAATAGCAAATATATTAAATGATTACTTTTCACAAGTTTTTACAAAGGAAGATACTGACAACATGCCCCACATGTCATCCAGTTCTTATCCAGTTTTAAATAACTTTAGCATAACTGAGGCAGAAGTGTTAAAGGGACTAGGAGCTCTTAAAATAAACAAATCCCCTGGGCCGGATGAGATCCTCCCAGTAGTACTCAAAGAAATGAAAGAAGTAATTTACAAACCGCTAACCAAGATCATGCAGCAGTCTCTTGACACAGGGGTGGTACCGACAGACTGGAAAATTGCAAACGTAATACCGATCCACAAAAAGGGAAACAAAACTGAACCAGGTAACTACAGACCAGTAAGCCTGACTTCTATTATATGCAAACTTATGGAAACTATAATAAGATCCAAAATGGAAAATTACCTTTATGGTAACAGGGTCCTGGGAGACAGTCAACATGGTTTTAGGAAAGGGAGATCGTGTCTAACTAACTTGCTTGATTTTTTTGAGGATACAACATCGATAATGGATAATTGCAAAGCATATGACATGGTTTATTTAGATTTCCAGAAAGCTTTTGACAAATTCTCAAACTGAACACAGTTGGGATTCAAAGAAACGCATGTACATGGATTAGGGAGTGGTTAACATGTAGAAAACAGAAAGTACTGATTAGAGGAAAAACCTCAGAATGGAGTGTGGTAACCAGTGGTGTACCACAGGGATCAATATTAGTTCCTCTGCTATTCCTAATCTACATTCATGATTTAGATTCTGGTATAGTAAGCAAACTTGTTAAATTTGCAGACGACACAAAAGTAGGAGGAGTGGCAAACACTGTTGCAGCAGCAAAGGTCATTCAAAATGATCTAGACAAGATTCAGAACTGGGCAGACACATGGCAAATGACATTTAATAGAGAAAAGTGTAAGGTATTGCACGCAAGAAATAAAAATGTACATTATAAATATCATATGGGAGATACTGAAATTGGAGAAGGAATCTATGAAAAAGACCTAGGAGTTTTTGTTGACTCAGAAATGTCTTCATCTAGACAATGTGGGGAAGCTATAAAAAAGGCTAACAAGATGCTCGGATACATTGTGAAAAGTGTTGAATTTAAATCAAGGGAAGTAATGTTAAAACTGTACAATGCACTAGTAAGACCTCATCTTGAATATTGTGTTCAGTTCTGGTCACCTCGCTATAAAAAAATTGCTGCTCTAGAAAGAGTGCAAAGAAGAGCGACCAGAATTATTCCGGGCTTAAAAGGCATGTCATATGCAGACAGGCTAAAAGAATTGAATCTGTTCAGTCTTGAACAAAGAAGACTACGTGGCGACCTAATTCAAGCATTCAAAATTCTAAAAGGTATTGAGAGTGTCGACCCAAGGGACTTTTTCAGCCTGAAAAAAGAAACAAGGACCAGGGGTCACAAATGGAGATTAGACCAAGGGGCATTCAGAACAGCAAATAGGAGGCACTTTTTACACAGAGAATTGTGAGGGTCTGGAATCAACTCCCCAGTAATGTTGTTGAAGCTGCCACCCTGGGATCTTTCAAGAAGCTGCTTGATGAGATTTTGGGATCAATAAGCTACTAACAACCAAACGAGCAAGATGGGCCGAATGGCCTCCTCTCGTTTGTAAACTTTCTTATGTTCTTATGTTCTTATGTATACCTGGCAGCAATATCAGTGTGCCATGACAAAATTGACTCGGTGTCCCCTGGGGCACATTTGCTGGCAGTGCAATTTCTTAAAGGGGCTCAGAGGCTTCATCCTCCCTTAAAGTATGGTCCCCAAGTGGGATCTAGAACTGGTACTTCGGGCCCTTATGGGTCCCCCATTTGAGTCCATGGCGTCAGCAGAAATGTGCCCTGTTTCATTGAAAATGGCATTTTTAATAGCCATTACGTCTGCCAGACGAGTAAGTGAGCTTCATGCGCTGTCCATCGATGACACATGTGTGGCTTTCACTGGGAATGACTCACGGGTAACATTAAGAACAAATCCATCCTTTTTGCCAAAGGTGCTAACCTCATTCCATATTAACCAATCAGTGGTTCTGGCAGACCTCCCCTGCATGAGTCGGAGGAGGACCGTAGACAACACGCGCTATGCCCACTTCAGGCTCTGCGCTGTTATTTGGATAGGACGGAGTCCTGGAGACAGTCCAACCAGCTGTTTGTCTGCCATGGGTCCCATTGTAGAGGTCAGGCCCTATCGAAGCAACGATACAGATGCAATACGCTTGGCGTATGAGACTTTCTGTTACCGGGGGACATTACGGCCCATTCTGCCAAGGGCCAGGCGACGTCATGGGTTTTCCTTCATAGCGCCTCCTTAGATAAGTTATGAAATTCTGCTACATGGACAGGTAGTCAGACATTTGTGCGTTTTTAACACCTTGATGTGACAAACTGAATGAGACCCTCTCTGGGCTCTAGAGTTTTTCAGGCGACATGCCCTTAGGCGTCATGTGGGCTCTGTTGCTATCGCCGTGGGGCTGTACTGTCGGTAATCTGGAGCCACGACAGCTTTGGAACAGCTTTCCCATTCGGTAATGGTTGTCATTCGAATTGAAAGGGAACTTTAGGTTATTACCATAACTCTGGTTCCCTGAAAAGATAATGACAACCATTACCCTTTGAGGTCATGTCCCCAGTTGACCTCTGTTTTCAAAAGAAAATGGTGATATGCTACTGTGAGTGTGTCCCTCTTTAACAGGAGGTGCACACTTCAGTCATTTTGGAAGCTAACTTGATTTTTCCTTTCAGTTGTCTTCTCATTTGAACTCCAACAAGCCAAGTCTCTCAATAAACATTCTCTGTTCATGAGTGCTTTTTGGAAGGACAAGAGTGAAAACAGTTCTTTGGGAATGGTTTGTTCAATAATTTATAAAATGGAAAATGCTGGAAGTTGTTAGCTGCTTTCATAATAGCACATTTTATTGTGGATTTATAAAGTATAGTAGTATAATTCTGAATATGAAATACTGGCTTATTCAGGGTGTAGCCAATTGGGTTAGAAGTATGTGCCAGCATGTAAATTATTTTTTATAAAAAGCATGGTTTGGCACTCTTGTTTCACAAACCTCTTGCTCACTAGTGATCTGGGGAAAACGGCAGCTTTATTAAACTGCTTTGCATCAGAAGGATAAAGACAGACATCTTTTTGTACTTTGCGAACATTTGGACAGTTGCTGTGCTGACAGAAATACTATCTGCAGAAGGTGTGAATGTGACATCAGCACAAAACAAGCCAGGTTTATTTGCCTTGAAATCATAGAAAGAAAAGCAAATTGATAGAACTGGACGGTCCAAGCCACCACCAGATGTGTCAGAAAACGTGCACGCGCATCACCACTTCATGTGTAAATAACCAATGTGCACGCACATCACCACTTCACGTGTAAATAACCAACATACACACGCATCACCACTTCACATGTAAAAAACCACACATGGAAACTCACCCTTTGATTGGCCACAGAATCAGGTGATAATATGTTTGTGAACAGAAACAATGCGCGATGTTTGAACGTTATTTGATCATCGGACATCTTAATGTCCCTGCTGTATACTAGGATGCAATGTAAGCCTGCTTATTACAATGTTGGAGTCAAAATAAAACAGCATTTTAATCAAACGATTGAGTATTTCCTAGAAAATAGTACCGAGGTTCAGTAAAAAAAAAAAATCCTGTAATTTTTCTGTAAGACTTGGAGTAAACCGAAAATGCCACAAATCATACGGTTTTCATATCATATGGTTTTTATTCACATTATGTTGGCAATTTTTTTGTTTTTTAATAGAGGGCTGTGGCAAAGTGGCAATTAGTAGCAGATGTATAGCAGGTGTGGTGGTAATGCAGTAATCCCCAAGAACAAACAGACAACAAAGTATGGGTGAAATGGTTTATTTAATGGTTATTAATCCAATGGTCTGATGACCAGCCAGCAAATAATAATGAGCTGGCAATACACAACAATGTGTATTACACAGTATAGAAAAGGGTTGCAGTCCCGTAAACAATAAGCACAGTACTAAACACACACACCATTAGACACACACACGATCACAAGTCCAAAGTGAGTGCTCTCAGTGCTTGTGGTGCAGTACAATATAATATGTGCTATATTTTGTTTCTAAATATAAACCAAGCGAAGGAAAAGATTTTACGATTGTCCGGCCCCTTTATGCTATCATGCATGACCCCTTGGTAAGCGATTGCAACTGTAAATACAGTAGAATTGTAAATCTCGAAAAACTACTCACTTCTAAATCTTTTGTAGTCATCTTTGTATTACTTTAGTATAAATACATGTTAATTTGGATTCATATGTTGTTTTTTTCTGACTTTATGTGAACGAAAAGACACACATTTGCCCATTTTCCCATTGGAAATAGTGATATTTTGAAATATCACTGTCCTGGTCACAAAAGCAAAGTTTGTGGGGAATAATCGCCATTTTCTATACTTTTGAGGCATAAGCAATTAGGAAATAACACTTACTACCCAGGAACAAAAATTGTGTTACATAGTGTAATCGTCCCTTACCTCCAGTTACAACAGCTACTAAAGAAAATATTTGAACTTAACAGCGCATTGCATATTTCTTTCACATAAATAATGTAATTATATTAAGTATATTTGAATTTGCTTCAGCTACCAATGAAAAGTTTTTAGCTTGTACTGACTTACATGGAAGAAAGCTATTCCTGAGCGGAGTGGACACTGTTAGAGTTTAAAATTAAACCAGAACAGATTGCACACCAAATCTTAAGCATGACATTGCTGGATACAGTCTATCAGTCAGTTCTTGCTCATCCGTGTAATTGGTGTAAAGCTTGGGTGGAATCACTTAATGTTCTCTGAAACATCTGGGAATAATGAATCTAAATGACTGTCATGGGGCCCCCTCTCTGCATTTCAGGGTCCCCGGAATGATAAGAAGTAGAAAGCCAACTTTGTAGTTGCAAAAGGGCAGTTTTATTTATCAGCCGTTCAAAAATAATCAAAAAATGCAAAGTATTCACAATAGCAGTACGGCAAAACAAAACAAAATAAATATTAGTAGCGTATGCTTTCCCGTTCCCCAGCACCAAATCAGCATGCTTTAGAGGCCTTGACACTCTAGCTCAGTGTCTATGCCCTTTAAGCTCCAAGCTAGAACTACCTGCAGTGAGAAAGCAGCCACTTTTTAAGCCTGTTAACCCCACCCACAGTACAGATGCATCCATTTTATGTTAACAAGGGGGTTCAACTTAAAGGGACAGTCATGCAGGGAAAAACAATACATCCTGAACTTATAAGAACTAATGATACAAAATGTTGTGTTTCAGATTCAACATTGCACTTCAAAAACACAAAATGCATTTTTATCTTTGGTTTTAGGGTTAAATGCCAATCTCAACCACCCCATCTTCTGTGACATATATGAAACTATCCTGTGCGATTAGATGTACCAAATAATTCTACCACATCAGGTCTTCCACTCTGTCCAAACCACTCTGTTTTATAGCCCAGCATTTGCAATCTTAAGTCCCCTTCCAACACCACCGCCAAATCTCATGTGAGTGCTCGTGTTGTAACAGATTTCCCTCACGTGTAACACGCAGGCGGCAAAAACTGTGTCACAGACAATATCCTGAAAGAAAACAAATCTCACAGGTCTCCTAAGTAGGACCACGGTCCAACACCTTCATACACTATAAAATGTAGTTCAACTACGCCAGTCTTGTGAGAGTAGCAACAGGACAATATTTATAATTTTATTTAACACACTTTCTTTGGTCACACAGGTTCGAGGCATCCACAGAGGGAACCAGTAGCAGAACAACCCAGACAAGACAATCAGGTAAATAACCAATTATGTTTATTTGTATACAATAATGATAAAAAAAGGAATCTATATAATTCAGAAACAGGTAACTAATTTCTATAACCAATTCTCCTAGCCAGGTCCTCGGTACCGGACATGGTTCCAATCTCCTATTCCCCAATTTAGAAATCAATTCACTCAAATTAACCTCACCCACAACAAGGGGCGCCACTTCACCACCGAGCCTAACTTACACAGTAAGGAGGTCTAAACGAACAATCTTCTGTTGGTGCTGCTGACACTCTCCACCAGTCAGCTTCCAACACAATAGGGCTTTGTGTTGCACACAGCACACCAGCAATGTCCCGATGCCGCCTCAAGTTGTCCCACTCTGGCCCTCCAACTCAAAGAACAGTAGTACTATTAAAATCCTTGATCTAATTAAGAGAGACGATACCTAAGTAGTGCTAAGTCAATTTATATTTATTAACCCTAAACACAAACAATATACATACCAATAAAATACCCCTAGAAATAATCGCAGTAACACAAATCATCATTCGACTGGATACAATTAATTCATGGATAAAAACAACAAAAATTATATACTATTTCAATCAATACTAATAAAGCACAAGGTCGGGTGCACATAAAAAGACCAAGGGTTAATATGGTTGTACAAATCAGTGTCGTCTAACTAAAGTGCAAGTTGCTTGAATTCCTTCACTAACAAAATACATCCACACATATAAAGCCAATCGTATTGATGTAATTAGTGATTGCATCAACAGGGTATGTAAGGCAGACAGAGAGTACATTCATACACTGGTCAGATTAACACAGCGCTCTCATCCTATCCACATAACATCTCAATGCCTGAACCGGGCAGAGAAGGTTCAACTTCTTATCCTCCTCCGTAGCAAATGGTGGAGGAAGAAAGGACTCCAGATCCACAGACTGATTCAAGTGTAAGGCTGTAAACACCTTGGGGAGAAAAGCAAGGTTTGCATCCAGTGACACTCTGCTACCATCATCCCAAATACGCATGCAGGAGCTACGCACAGACAGCGCCTGCAGCTTACTAACCCGCTTTGCGGAGATGATAGCCAAGAGGAAGGCTGTCTTCAACTCGATGGGGTATATAGGCTCAAACGAGGTCTGCGTGAGAGCCTCCAGTACAATCTCAAGGCTCCATTTGGGGAGAGTAGCCCTCCTAGGTAGCCAGAACATGCGCGCCCAGGGACACTGAGTCAATGGGGGCATGGCAAGCAGAAATAGCCGCTAGGTAAATCTTCAGAGTGGAAGGTGATCTACCAGTCTCAAGGAGATCTTGCAGAAACTGCAAGATGACAGGCATGGGACAGGAGACCCACAACTGGAGCCTGCCCGGCTCCGGGTGCCAAAGCTTGCTTCTCGTCTCACTGAGAAGATCTCGGCGAAGCGGGATTTCCCAGGGCGGGCACAGAGATTAAAACCAGATTCTCCTGGGCCATCTGGGGACCACCAGGAGAACTGTCACCTCCTCTCCCCTGACCTTCTCGAGGAAGGCAGGGATCAGCGGTATAGGCGGGAAAGTATACAAAAACGCTTTGGGCCACTCATGTGCTAGGGCATCAAAGCCTAGTGGACCGCTGCAGCTGCAGAGGGAGAACTGCAAGGGGCAATGGGTCATTTGTGCCATGGCAAAGAGGTCAACCAAAGCATTCCCAAATGCGCTGCACCACCTAAGGGTGCAGTCACCATTCTGAAGGGTGAGGACCCTTCCTCGAGAGGAGGTCTGCCACCCAGTTCACCACTCCCGAGAGATGTATAGCCCGGAGAGACAGGAAGTACCTCTGTGCCCAGAGCAGCAGCCAAAAGTCTATGTAGTGTAATCCCGGGGACCGAAGCCCTCCATGGTGGTTCAAGTACGCAACTACTGACATGTTGACAAAGCTGCGGCCATCAGACCCAGTTATTTTTGGCACAACACCCATTGTACTTGTTGAAATAGTGCCAGACAGTTGCGAATGGCAGCTACTCTGTCATCTGACAGGTAGGTTCACATCATGAGGGAATCCAGTCGTAGAAAGTACTTTGCACCAGTATTAATTGGCTTTTTGCATCATTGAGGGTGAGACCCAGCTTAGAAGAGAGATGTGTTCTACTAGAAAGATGGCTTGTTTTTGAAGTAGTGTTTCTACTTCTTGTTTGAGAGCCAAGACCTGGAGAAGGTTTTTCACGGTTGTGACCGGGATCCCTCAAAAGGGAGGAGGTTCCGAGTGGAATTGCAGTGCGTAATAGGTGTGTATGGTGGCAAGCACTCAGAAGTCTGAGGAGTAATTGGGCCAGTATTGAAGTTGGTGTTGTGCAAATGGGTGGGTCTGAGGCCGCAAGCCTTCAGGGCCCTTGCTGAGGCTGCTGAGACAGGGGCTGAAGCTGCTTTGGAGGCTGCCTTAGTCAGTTCCGTTGTAACTATCTCTCTGAGCGCTAGTGCACAGGGGTCCCAAGTCTAGTATTTCCCCATCCTTGCTGATGGCCCAGTGTGTTAGCTGCCGCGGAGGCCTGGAGGCAGTGCCTCAGATAAGCCTGTGTGGATTGAACAGTCTGGGTTACCTTAGTAACTGACGAACGCCATCGCCTCCCCTTCCCTGTGCCGAGGCATGGGAGGGGAGCATTGCAGCCACCGAGATGCCTCTCGCTCTCTGTAAGAGCATTGCAGTATCTCCTCTACCACTGGTCCAAAAGTATGGCCAGGGGTAATAGGCACATCCAGTAAAGCGAACTTGTCCGCATCTGGGACCCTCGCCAGAGACAGCCACAGCTGCCTGATCCCCACTACTAAGCCTGCCAGGCTTCTGCCCAGGGCCTGGCCTTGGAAACCTGAAATCTGTAATAAAGTGCTGAGACTGTGCGTAGCTCTGAAGCTCCGAAGAGGCCTTGTGTTAGCAAGGTGCATCACCTGCACTTCAGCCGCATAAGCCATTTTTAGATGGGCTTCCATGATCCTGCATTGGCTGTTAGGGAATACAGGAAACTTGGACAGGCTTCCTACTGGGGTGGCATACACTAGGGGTGCTGTGATGGAGTCCACCGGAGGGAACTGTGCCAGCCCTACTGCCTCTGCACCTTCCATGGAGGCAAGTACATCTGCGCTATTGGACACACTGGGTGTGAGGCTGAGTGTTGCCAGGAGGATTAGACCTCCAGAAAGTCTGGGAACACTGGGTCGAAGTCTGCGCTGGTCTCAATACAGACCTGTGCTGTTGAGAGACTGCCTTCCAGGGAACCTGGAGGAAGTTGGAGGCTTGCTCCATAAGCGCCCGAACTGAGCTCAAGGGCACTGGTTCAGAGCTGGGGACTGTTTCTTGGGTCAGATCTGAATCTTGAGTCTCTCCCAGTAGGAAAGACTTTTCATCCCAGGAAGCTACTATAGAAAGCGCGTCCTGTTCCTCCTCACTCATCACCATGTCCTGCTTTGAAACGTCTGGAGCGACCACCGGCCTGCTGTCTGATCAAGTCCTCAAGTATTCAGGCCATCTGGCCCTTTAACTTAGCAATGTCCCTCACCTGGTGTGAAATTCTTGCTTGCTGCCTACTCCTCGAGGGAGATCTAGAGCGGTTCTGAATCGGACAGGCTGGAGACTGAGCGCAGGGTATACTCTGTGCTTGCTTCGAAGACAGGCGGAGGGAGGAGACCTAGGACCTCGAGGATGTTGCTTCAAGGCTAGCCACAGAGGCCCAGTTTGTGAACTGTGCCATCCTACTCTGTAGGGTCTTTTCTTTAGAACCGGCGCAGATAATGCAGAACGTCCTATCTGCCAATGCAGCAGTGACTTGCTGTATGCCTGTGAAGGAGATCAAATGAATCCGAATCAACAATCTCCCTCTCGACCGGTGAGGGCACTGTACAACAGGAGCTGCGGGCTTCCTACTGAATGGTTGGGCAGTTCATTTCCGGGACAGTCGGGAGCTGGCCATTCAGGAAGAGGGCAGCGTTACGGTACCTGGAGTCATCGCCCTAGTACGGTGAGCGAAGTTTCAGTCATGAATTGGAGGAGACGTGATTGAACTAGCTATCGGAGGGGGCGGGGCTTAGGGTACTTTAGGGGGACGTGACGCCGTAATCGGCTCCTTTGTTGTGGTTAATGGGAGGAGACAAGGACGGGACCTTGAATGAAGTGTGGGTTCATTGAAAAAAAGAAAGTGTTATGTTTGTTTTACCAGACGGCTGATACGCCCATGGCACTTAACGCACAATGCGTGTTTGTTCTGTGGGGGCAGATTCGGCTTGCAAGATGTGCACGGGTGAAAGCCCGACACTGAGTCCAACTAACGCTGAAGCGTCAGCTTCCTGGTCTAGGGATGCCAGCACCGAGCCGTCTTGTGACAGACAAATTTATGGACAGACATACACTCCCATATGTCCCTACAACACACACAACATATACTAAATAACGTGAATTCCAAGTTTGATCGCAATTGCATAAGTGGTTTTCCAGAGAAACGTTAAGAGTGACATATATACAAGTACAACCATGTAAGTATGAAAAGCTGTAATACTGTTTTAATCAAAGGTTTATGGGCACTAAAATGTAAATGAAGTGATTACAAATGCAGCTTACAAACACATTATGTCTACTTGCTTCTGCATGGAAGATTCAACAGCTTTGCTCTTTCCTTTTGTATATTATTTTGAGGCATTACACACTTAATAAAAGTACTATAATAGTAGTGATAAAATTCAATGGCTTGAATTAAATTACTCTTTCAGCATTGCAATAAAGATCTATACCCCTACATTATTAAAGTCAGTGATAAATGTACCTGTACCAAACTTAACGTGATTTGCATCTTACAGGGCCCCACTTCTCCCCTGCATGATAAAGTTGTTTTAAATATTATTTTAAATATTATTTTTGCCACATATTCTTTGGCTACATATACTGTAGGTGCACGCACTTTTTCAGGTGAATGACAGAACTGGATTAATATAGAAGTAATATAAGTAAATGAATATTAAATAGATATGCAATTGCATATTAAATTAATGTTTAAATTAATATTTAATAAATGTGCAATTGATATAAAATTTACCTTCAATTATTCCTTGTTACTTTGCATTAACATTTAAGTCAGATTAACTGTATTTTCAATTAAAAGACATGTAAACAATGGAAAATTACTACATATTTTCAAAGGTATCAAAACATATAAATGGACGTGATATGCAATTACATTTTCAATCAGAATTTGGTTAGCATTTAGTAAGAAACCAGCTATTGCATATTTATTTAAATATTAATTTATAATTAATTTAATATGCAATTGCTTATCTATTTAATATTAATATATGCCACGCAATAAAAACCGTTACCAAGTAAACTTGCCGCAGACCTTCAATAACCCCTTACTTCAGGGCACAAGGAGGCACTAGGCTTCGTAAAATGTGTCCTTAGAATGTACAGGTAAAATACAGTTAGTGACCAATGTTGAGGAGACATGTGATAAACCAAATAATTGTTTTATGTTGAAACAGAATGTTTCTACAATATATAAATATTTCCTAGGTAGATACAGGTAAAATAGTTTTGGCCTTAAACCAACCAGAAACCTTGAAAAACCTTCCAATAACATACTTTTAAAAGAGGAGATACTTGTAGGCACATGCTTATGGGTACCCCCTTTGGCACTAGAGAGCTTGCTAATTAAATATTGAAGCAATTGTCAGGTGAATTATGAGCCTTAGGCAAATACTGCTGTGGGACTGTTAATTCTGCATGCAACCTATGAGTGAAAGCTAGGGACATTGCTTCTGCTTGGGGCTGTTGTGCTTAGGGCTCCCTTTGAATAAAAGTGTCCTTGAGTGGTACGGTGAGTCAAGGCTGAGGTGTCTTTATTTCCTGGCATCCTGACAAACAATGTCAAATGCCACAATATTATGCTAAATGTGGTCATTAGTCAAAATGTGTGAAGAATTATCAATATTTAAATCTAATTTGCTGTAGTCAGTTGCAGTTAACAACAATACCAGCTATAGCTTTAGCATTCATTAAGGGGACACTGTTAATATAAATCCACATCATACCATAGCAAAAAAAGTAGGATTCCGTTTTTAATAGTCTACTGGTGGTGGATGCTTTTAATGGTGATGTGCATACAGACAAACATCAAGCACTAATTGGTCCCTTAGTATTTAACAATGAAGTATCAGCAGCTGTCTTACATGCCATATGCTAATTAGCGTTAGTAAACTTCTGGAATAATTGTCTCCATTGTTCTGCGTCATAATACTACATCTAATTGTACTTCAGAGATCATTGGTTTGAAATGGACCATGGCTTATTCTGTATACCATTTGTAGCTTGATCAGCAATTCTGCCCATACAGGAATGAAGAAGAACATTCAGAAAATTCTTAGAAAACACTTAGTACTATATCATATCAACAAACGCTAAACTATAGCCAGCATATAGGCAAAAATCTAATGTGTTTCCCAGAGCATTGAATACACATTAAAAATGGATGCAAGGCTTGGTATCTTTCGGTAGGTTTCAGACAACCAACATGCAGTTTGATAATGTGATGGTTTGCGAATGATGCAGCCAGATAATTCTTCTGTTGGGACAGAGATGCATGATGAACAATGACGACCGTTCCTGATTCATTCAGGAACAAAGGATCTGTGGGGCTGATAGAGACACAAAGCTGATAGAAAGAGTGATTCAAACAGGCTTACAGGGGAATCTAGCTTGAAGTAATAAATTAAGGAACTTCTCCTTTATTGGTCTGTCTTACTCTATTGTTTAAGTGAAATATTATGGTATCATTTGAGAGGACAGAAATCAGGAAAACAGGATTCAGAACAAGCCCTGAATTCAATGTATCTTAATAATCTGAAAGAAACAAGAATTGCACCACTTTGTCTATGTGTGCTATATTGTAACTGGAGCAAAGAGTGTAAGTGGAACAGAAGAGAATATCTAAAGTGAAAGGTAGGCATTGGTTTGTTAATGGGAGGAATCTGAGATAGATAATCATCTGCTTCTGGAGCCAACAGTTTGAGTTACTGGACTTGAAAATGAGAAAGAGTGTCAGCAATCAGGTTCAAGTTATCTGGAAAATGTGCAGCTCTTATAATGAACTGGTTGCAGACTGATAACCAAGTGATGTGTCTGAGGAATTTCATAATATGCAAGTAGAAAGAGCAACCTTTATTAATGATCTCCACGATTCCTGTATTGTCTGAATGAATAGGAATGAATTTATGAGCCCATGAGGAACCCCAGAGAAATGCAACAACCATCACTAGATACATTTCATACAGTGCCAAATAGGAAGGGATAGAGGTGAACTCGCTTGGCCATGAAGTAGCAAACCACTTTCCTCTAAAAAAATTCCCCAAAGCTTTGGGAAGCGGCAGCTTCCGTGAAGTGCTGTACATCTTCAGGAGGAAGCAGACAGGAACTTTAGTAGTCATTTGGGAAAATTGTGCTTGAATCTTGAAGCCAAGGCGACAGGCCGCACAATGTTCAGGAACAGTGACCACAGTGAAGTAAGTTGCAAGATCAAAAAGAACATGCTCAACAATAATACATATATCATTTGCAGCTTATTTGTAGTGCATTGTTGTTTTGTTTTACTAAGAAGCAAATATCGCTACCCTTATAAAAGATGATCACAAAGTTGATCATAAATTTGCACAGTAATTCTGCAGTTTATCATGCTTCTCCTTTGCTTAAACTACGCAATTACTATGCCTTACTTTTTATTTGCCAGTCAAGAATGTGGCTTTATCATACTTTCTGATTTACTGTTCCTGGCAGTGCAGAACCCAGACCCCCTGATCAGGGAGGCATGACCATTTTTATATTTTATCTATTTATTTATGTATTTATTTATTTATTTACTATTTGATTGATTTATCTTGTTATTTACTTATTTGCCCTCATCCTGTTTATTGTCTTAATATTGGAAACTTTTTTTTTTTTTTATTTCTCCTCAGATTTTTACTTTTACATTGACACCACCCCTTGGTGCCATTGCATTTTGGTTGACAGAGGTCAATAGTTATTTAAAGTCATAGGTATACACTTCACACTGAAGTGAATGCATAAATAGTTATGGAAAAATGTTTGTAATTTTACTTTGTCATTTCTGTGACATTTTATATCCCAGCATGTTCTGAATTATTTAAATAGTTACTGGAAAAAAAGGGTCTTTATATGGAGACAGATTACCACTGCATCTCCTGTGGGGATCCTTTATTTATAGCCCCATAATTTGGGACCTGAAACACTGAAATTTAGTATCTCAGTTGTTTCAGTGGCATTCAAATTATGTTTCTGAAATACTCCAATGTTACATTCAAAAACAGCTTAGCTGTCCAGTTTGTCAGTTTAGGGACTGTGAAAGTTTAGTTAGAACGCCATGTGTGAGTTAGGGTTTTTTTTTTTGTTTGTTTTTATTTTATTTCTGTAATTAATAAAACCGCATGAAAGTGATTAAAAAAGCAACTTTTGTCTCTGGGTCTGCATAAAAAGGGAAAAACAGTGAAATCTTTATATATTTGTATATATAATCTTTCTGATCCAAGAAACGGGTATCAGAAAGAAAAAAAAGACTAAGAAAACAGATTCTAGTTTGCAGGAAATAAAAAAAATGATGTTCAACGGCAGCCTGAAGTATTTTGTTTAGTGATGTTTAGTTTTGGAGAAAGTGAGTATTTATTTTCAGTAGACTACTTGGGTACACTGCATTGTCTGAAAAAAAGGTTTCAAGAACTAAAACGTAAGTGAGCGCAAGCAAGCGCTGTGTGCATATGAAGATCACAACCGTGAGTTTACAGACGGTTAGCAGGTAGAAAGCAAGTGTTGAAACAGTTCTATAATTAATTATAAAATCAAGTCACTGTTGTGTGTGTGTGTCTGTGTGTCAAATGGGAAGACACTTCACTTTCAACAATGAAGACATGCAGTAAAGAAACACTGCTGTACACGCTCAACACGGCAGGCTGACCACATGTATGTACACTAAATATTCATAACACATTCCCATTTGTATTTCATTCTTTTTCCAGCAATATTAGTTAGTTTTTATGACAGAGTATTTATATTACAGTACTTGGTGCTGAAAGACACAAAGATATAATTCTGTGCTTTAAGGGAAATGCTGAGTTCACTGACAGGGCTTCAGATCGATGATGCTTTGTCATGAAAACAACTTGACGGTATCAAAAATACGCTGCCATAGATGATTTGACATGAGTCGCTTGGTATGAAAAGACCTTCACCAAAAACAATTATTTCAGTAAATAAAAAACGAAAGCACCGATCAATTAAATAAGACACAACTGGGGGCAAACTTTGCACTCACTTTTTTTATTCATGTTGAAACTTGTTCCTACTGCATTGAAAATGGGGACAGAGATGGCCCCAGTTTTGTTTTGTTCCACTTGGCCACTTGTATCTTCCATCTTTACATGGCTGATAATTTTTTGTATATAACAATGTACTTTTTTGTAGATATCACACATTCATATGGCTAATGTGACTGAAATGTTTTTTTTAATATATTTCTACATTGATTTACATAGCAGCAATACACAAATGTATGATTATTTCTTCACCATAAAAGATGTTTCTTTTCCCAGAATAGTGTGCTTGGCGTATTAATATGTTTTGCTAACTACTACATACAGCATTTGAAACAAAAAAAGAAAATCAATACAAATCAATCACAGCCAGTAGGGACAGATATTTTTGTTTGCCTTCCTAATTGGATATAAACATATTCTCATGGGAAAAATGTACAATGTTAGTTTCATTTGTGTAAGAGATACATTCTAGCTTTAAATATGTGTGTTATATTGTAAGCAGTACACATTTGAATGTTAAAAATAACATAATAAATAACATTGCAAAACGAAACATTTTAGTTTATGAAAATCATTGATCTTTAATCTTTTCAAAGCTTACAAGAGAAAGGTCCACGGGAGAGGAGTGACAAAAAAAAAAGGAACTAAAATAAATATTTTAGGAAATTGGCCTCTGGCATGGCCCCGTTGAAGTTAGTGTGCTGATGTAAACCTAATCTTGGAGAACTGAGCAAAATTTGCATGGCGTTTCAAGATTTTTGCAACAGATGGTGCCTGTTAAAGTAAGATCTGTGAACTTTGGTTGAGGAACAGATAAGCTGTAGAAGTGATAAAGTGTACCCTGTTGTAGTGCTACAGATGTAGGCACTAGCACTGTGAAGATCATTGTGAGGATAAAATACTTTAGCAGCCATTAGAAGAGCTGTGCTCGAGCTGGGGTTCAGGTTGCCAGTGAAATCCTACCACCTGCCGGTGGGGAGTCAACAACATGTGATATTGATTTAGAAAGTTACAAAAAAAGGTACATGAAATGAAACTGCAGTATGTTGGTGTTTTGCCTAGGCCTGCACCCCCTTTCAGTACCAACTAATGCATTACATGCATTTAAACTCTATAACACGAGACAATAATTATACATCCCACGAAGATACAGCCAATATAAAATACAATGATAAACACATTTCAACTTTCTTCTTAATACAGTGGTGGGACTAAATACAGTACAGAACACATCTGCAAAGCGATGGATGCTTTAATAAACAGATCCCATTGGTATTACCTCTACTTTGCAAGTTTCTAAAATCATATTATGCTGCAAAAAATCCTATTAAAGTTATTAAGATGTATTCTGTTAATGTAATTTCTTTATTAAAATTACATTAACAGAATTGTTTATTAATCAGCATTAAGACCTCTGCTTCAGGCTTATCGTCAAATTTGTCATACAATTATTTTTTGATGTGTGTTATAAATCTTGGTCATTTCCCACTTGTACACATATAGGATCTAATAGGAGACAGCACTCTCTTGTGAGGTGTCATTTAAAGCTCTGTCTCAGACGGCAGATGAGTATCGAAATACAGTGTGCTGATGTGTAAGCTGCCGTGAAATCCCATTGTTCTCAGACCACTGATTTATCAAACCCAACCCGTGCAATATGAAGTTATATAATACCAGTGATTTTTCACTTGTTTGTTTTATATAGAAACGTTTGGGGCTCATCACATGAATACCTGGTGCATATACAACTAATCTCAGGACAATGCAGGAATGCATCAGCTAGACAAGCTATGGATTAGGACCTTTGGACATAATGCCTATTAAAAAAGGCCTGAATGATTTTTTTTTTTTTTTTTCTAATGAAAAATAAATATAAAAATAAGTAATTTAAATGAATCATTTTAAGCTTTTTCAACCCCTCTGTGACATGCATAATTGCCACAGTCCCATGACTACCTACACTCTCTACCGTCATTACAAACAATTACAAAAGAATAGCCAATGAATTCCACAAGCCTGTCAAGGGCAATATGCATATGTACAGATGAAGGGGAAGATAATTCAAAGAATAACGAGGGGAAAAACACACGGTGTACCATGTAAAGGAGACGTATTGTAGGTGTTTTATGAATGAGAAAGTTACTTAAATTCTTATTACAGTAAATACTTCTAAGCACAGTAGAAATACATTATTGAAAAACTTACCAAACACCTATTGTGAGTACAAATAATACAATAATACAGTATACAAAATGCCTTAAAAAAAAAAACAACCCAGAATGGGCTCATGTAAGATTCCACCCACCTGGTAAGGTACCTCCTGCAAGGCATTTCCATACTGTCTCTCAAACCAGTCATTTGTTTTCTGTAGCCCTGGTAAGACGACATTTTCTTTTACCACAAACAGACATTTATGGGTGTTTATTTATTTTTTAACAAAATGTAATCCCAGCTGTTTTGCCAGTAAAACATTTTATTTTTGCTGGTTAACATAAAAAAAAAAAAAAAAAAAAAATCTCTAATGCATTTCTAGGTGTAGAGTTATATTTAATCATGTACAGAACATGTGCCAAGCATTATTCAGAGTGGAGCCCACCAACAAATGTGCATAGAATATGCATCATTATTTTTAAAAACATTTTTTTTTTTTTTTTTTTTATGCTGGCCTTTCTGGTGTTAATTCATCTTAGTGTCAATAATACAAGATAGCATGGGGTACATTATTGACTGCATAGTAACGGTTTGGCCAGTTATAAAACCTAAAGAAACACACAAAAAAAAACTTAATTTGTCAACATTCCCATCATGCTGTAGCGTGCACGGGCTGGTAGGTGACGTAATCACATGCAGAGACATATGCCTGATATACGCTACTTGCAAAGGGGCTGGCTCTTTTGTACCGTGGTATCAGCGCAATGTTTTAGTGTGAGAAGTCCTGGGTTCGTGCCCACCCTCCACCTGTGTGTGGATTGCCTTGCCCTGTCTGATGCGCCTGCCTGTGGGAAACCGAGAACGCTACAGTATTATCAATCTGAATGTGCTTAGGTCATGGTGGCCAAAAATGTTTTGTGCCAGCCAGAGACGTGTAGCAACACATTGTAGCCTGTCCTCTGGTTGATAAGGGACATATTCACAAAAAGTTTCATCACTGTTATAACAGCCATTCATGTCTTGTAGCTTTGTGTTACGATAACATATTTTACAGCACTGCATTATTCACAATGCTCCTCACCAGCACCACCAATATAATGAGTGTGCTGCTGTTTCCTCAGGCACTTATATGTTGCAGCCTAATTATAATAAATGAACCCTTATCCTCAACGCTGTTCTGAGAAGAAAAAAAAGGAAGACTTTTTATCATCCTACGAATAACACATTCAGTCAAACCTGCTAATATGACTACCTTTTAGAAAATGCATTAACGGGATTCATATGTATTTAATTGGGCGCTAATGCTTTATGAATGTAACTCCATAGTTTTATAATGGGTGGGGGGTGGGGCAGAGGCTTAACACTCTCCACTCCCTCTGCCAATTTCAGGTTCAAGAAGCACAACATAAGTCAATGTAATCGGTCATCCCTAGCCAGGACCCCTGTAATTACAACACGCAGGGGAGAATACATCAATGCCTGTGCTGTTTTTTTGTTTAATTTTTTTTTTTTTTTTTGTTCATTCCATGCAGGAATGTTTTTTTTTTTAAATATGAAAATGACAATGTAAAGTGTTCTGTCCAAGTAGTGTTTTTTTTTATTATATTATTATTATTATTATTATTATTATTATTATTATTAGTGATATTTTTTCCTCTCCAAGTTCAGTTTTGAACAGTTTAATTCACCTACAGTGGGAGTCATTCAAATGGGATCCTGTGCAGAAAAAATGCTTGGGTAGGGGGCACAGAATCACTGTTTCTCTTACTCTGCAAAAGTCAGACTGCATCATGATAGGATAGTAATCTGAAGGATAATTTTATAAATGAGATGACTGGTATTTTTTGTTGAAATTATATTGAAATAGTTCACAGTCTTTTTTATCTCAACACATATTGTCTGCCTTTTAATATGATGCAGATTTCCACTTTTGAAGCACATTTGAATCCTTGTATTAATATTATTTTAGTTATATCTTCAAGTGTTTCATTAGTCTCATGAAATATATAGGCAATAATGGTAAATTCCAGTTTAACACCCGACCTCTTGTGACATCATCCAAGTACACGTTCCCCATACTCTGCATGAATGACATCTACAAGCACACACCCTGAGAAAAGATACAATACCACATATTAATATTGAGTATATTTTGCAATGCACACTCATTGTGATTTATAATTTAAACAGAACCTAAGCTACATTTAACATATATATTTTTTTTATTAGTTCTAAAGATATTTACTTTTTAAATGATTTTTTGGAGCAAATGTATAAATTTCTCACCCATATTATTCACTTTAATTCCAACATTAATATCACAACAACGTAACATTAGTTTATTCTCTCACAACTTGATTCCCTGCTCCTTAGAAATGGGAGACTGTGAACAAAAACAAAGCATCCCTGGAGGTATAATGTAAGGGCAATGCCATATCAGATTGAATGGTTTATAAACATCTTGTACAATGGACTCCATAACTCAATATTGATGGTATTCTGATGTTTTCCCAGAGCTGATTTCATTTGTTATCAATACTACATACAAAAGTCTGTGATAAATTGAGATTTAGAAAGTTTATAGCGACATGGTTTAGATTAGTGGTTTTGAACCTTTTCATCTCAAATACCCGTGTCTCCAGCAGGGACCATCAGGTGTACCAGTAACTATGTGCCATTTTAAATGGCTATCGTAAAACAGAGACCTACCCGATTACAACCGGTTTTATTTTTTTGTCTGTAAGTATCACCGAAGATATAACGGCTTCATTTAATTATTTGACAAGAGTTCACCACAAATAACAGAGTTACACATTAATTTTGAAAGCTCAGACTTGTTCAGAGTCCTTTTCTTTGTTGGTGGTTCAGGTGTACAAACAGATTGATAATTAAAATAGTGATTAAGTGAGTATTGTGGTTAGGGAATCACATCGTCATAAAAACAACTGCCGCTGCGTACCAGTGGGAAGCTTGTCACGTACCAGCACTGGTACGCGCACCTTAGGTTCAAAACCACTGGTTTTGATCACTAAAATACTCTACTGTTTTAAAGTGTATGGCCAGAAGTAAAATCATTTAAATAATCTTTTAGTGGGTAACACTGGTAATATAAAGTAATAAAGAAAATTGTAACATAAAACTGTGTACAAAATATTAATAGAGTAAATCAAAGTGTACTGTCTCTGTGTCACATAAAAATGTTAAATGACTTCAACATGGCAGCCATATTAGATCAGCAGTCAATACCACACATTTTACCTACCACAGAGTATGTAGGCTTACGAGTACTGTACATTTAATATGATATCTCATTAGTTAACGATATCCAAAACCTTGAAAATCAGCTAACATTGATTTTTCTTTCCAGAAGAGAGAGATTAATTGAGCATTATTCACAGAAAGAACCTTCTTGATACATTTTACTCAAGGGTTTAAATAAAAAATCTGGATAAAACAGGGCTTACATTTTAATTTCAATGTATTTCTTTTAACATACAGTTTGGTTTTTTAGGTCACACTGTCTAATTTGGCTCCATATAGACCTTCTTGCAGTTACTGCTAGTGGCAGAATTAAACATTTAGAATTGTAATTTTCTGTGTTGGTTTGAATTCTTATGGAAAGGGGTCTTGCGTAACATTGATGTCGGCTGTGTGGATTTGATCCAGCTTTAAGGTGGGAGCATTCCTCACATAATCTGAAGAATGGCGAATGCAAGTACCAACACAATATCTCACGGGGAGAGGCCCAGAGATTGCCATGTGGTGAAACTTGTGGTGCCAGCAGGAAAGACAATGACAGGAACGACTATGACTGCTGCTGCACTCACAGCCCAAAGAGAAAATGTGCAAGGAACAGTAAGCACATAGAAAGCCATCAGTGAACAAGTGTCCACTCTCATACGCTTGGCGTATGCACACACCGGCTAAGGACTAGACAGACCTAGTTTAAAAGCAGCGACCTAAACAATTTGAGGAGGGAGGGTTCCCTTGCCCAGTTCGAGAACATGCAGCACTGGTAAAATGTTCAGCACTGGCCCAGAAGAATCTATGGCAACACAGGGGCTCTGTCTTGTCGGCCCTGTGTGGATAAGGGCTACCAACATTGTTATAAACAATCTTTGAAACAATTTTCCTAACACAACCCTGAGTTGCCAGGTATTGCACTTAAACCATTAAAAATATGTCATCCCTGTAGACTGAGTATGACAGGCTAGTTCTTTTTATGTCTATGATCTCACTACTTATAACTGTCAGCTGTCATTTCTAGTGCATCTCATGTTTATTAATAGCTTATTAATGTAGTTGGAAAGGAATTAACAAAACACTTGATCTACTAGTGTTATAACCTGTCAGCTAAAGTACAAGCTTCCTCTCATTTTAACCAAGAAAGTGAGTGGGTGGGAGTGGGGGGGGTGGGGGGGTAGACTTGATGGGCATCTGTTTTTTAGATCTTTGATCCCTTCACAGGATTTCCCATATATCAGGTTTTATTTAATCTAATGCTTCAAGGTGAAAAGTCATGATATGAGTAAGCCTTCAAAAAGAGATGTATTTTAAAATGCCAATCAATTTTTAATCATCGCAATAGCAATATATGATGCTCGCTATTCTAAATTTAGAAAAAAAAGAATAATTGCTGATCGGCTAAGAACATTTAAATCAATAAGGCCATCTAAATTATCCTCTAAGAGACCAGTGAGCATGCATTGCAAATCCAAGACTGCAGGATCCAAGACTGTCTATGTACTGTTGTGCTGTAAATCCGTGCCTTGGAAACACAATAAGACCTGTGCTGCCTCCAATGCAGACACATCCCACAAGTCAATCTCCTGCACAGTGGTCATATAATTGAGCAAACCATTCTCCTCTGGCTCTCCATTCTCAAACACAATAATCATTACTGGACAGATGAAATCTTGTTCCATCAGTGAACAAAACAAGTGTCAAATGATGGAGATTCCAGTCTGTAAGATAAAAATGTATTGGAAATATAATATGAGAGTAAAATGTATTGGTTAAAATGATGGAAAAAATAAAGCATATGCAGAAATGTATGGAATGAAATATGGTAAACAATTAACCATGGTAACATTGTAAGATATTGGTTAATGGTCAGTGGCACTTGAATGGAGTAACAGCTAAAGGACTACATTCTATTGGTAATTAGTAAGATAACAAAAACAGACAGTAGTCATGTATGCCCAAAGTCATATGGTATAACAGTCCGGCAGTGAGGTGACCAGGCTCTAATAAATCCAAGATCATCATGGATCATTAGTGAATCAGTCTGAGGGCTTTCTCCAGGGGTTGAGGTAATCTGATCAATTGTCTATTTCTGTTAATACTGGGGCATGTATTGCATCTAAACACTGTTTAATGCAGAATCGTTGTAAACATTGTTAGAATTTGAAGCATGATTTGGTCTCATTCTTTAGCGTAACAAGGTAGTGTATTCCATGTTTACCTTAATTCATAAACCTTACACTGGCAATTCTGGTGTGACTCTCTACTACTCTGTGAAGCCTTAAAAGTCATGGTTAACAAGGCAGTAACAACGTTCTCTGGGTGTTGTGGGGTCTTGATCTTAACCTCAAACCAGACTCATGCCAGCTGTTTCTCACAGTTAGGTTGCTTATGTTTACTCCAGTTGCTGTCCTGAAGTGGACATTGACAACCACAATTCCGTTTTTAATTTGCTGATTCAAGAGTGCTTGTTAATTATTAGCACGTTCCTTCTTTTGACAATTATTTAATTTCACTGTTAAAATAATACAACACAATACATTTTTTTTGGTTAAAATATGCAATTTAAATTATTTACACATTTTTTCAAAGGTCATTATAACAAGATGGTATTTCATGTGCTTTTCATTAGAAATACAACTTATTTATTGTTTCTGTTTTGATCCAGTTTCTTCTTTGTTTTTGATCTTATACCTGTGAATCAATATACAGTATTAATATGTATAGAGGTTCACACAGTACCACAACCCCAGGTATCTTTTCCAATCTGCTTATTTATTACCCCCCCACCCCCCCAGCAACATCAATGCCATCCATCTCTGTTTGAATTCAAGCTGCATTCTATGTGGCAGGTGGAGTGGCAGGTTTATTTTTACGTTGAAAAGATGACAGACAATATTTAGATCCATTGCAAAAGGTAATTTAAGACATTAAAGCATTAGGATGGGTTGCTGTGTGTGTGTATATATATATATATATATATATATATATATATATATATATATATATATATATATGACGTGCGTTTTAATAAGTGTTTTTGTGATTAAAAGTTTGAATAGCAATAAATAACAATATTGTATACATTATACACTCCTCAAATTGCAAGTGTTCTTTATTGCTTACTTATAGCTGATCCATCATTAACTATGAAAGACTAATTGCTGAAATTTGTGTAGTTTGTTCCCCTTACAATTCTAGTTAAAGTATTTCTTTGTTTATCCTAATCTAGAGAAGCAGCTGGATTTCTTAGGAGGGTAAAGATGTATTTTTCATTTTGTCAGTTTGTATAGTAATCTAAATTGCAGATGATACTGATTGCTGCACATTGATATCTTCTTTCCTTAAAGCTTAAATCAAGTTATAACCCACAGTAAGCCATATTTATGATTGTCATTCCAGTAAATGCATAGGACTCATAGTAATTATTGTAATTCAGGGTCATGTTTAAAAGGAATTTTATTTCAATTACCATTCCATTCCAGTATTTCCTGGCTGGCTGTAGGCATGTCAACCAATCCCTCAAGCTTTGTGTCATCTACAGATTTTACAAGTTTGCTAATTATCCCGTAATCTAAGTCAGTGATGTAGATAAGATACATCAGTGGTCTCTAGCACAGATTGATGAATGGTAAGTGTGTGGGTTGACCAGGACACAAGATTTCATAAAGAACAAGATTTATTTTTTATTTATCTATCTTTTTGCAGCCGCTCAACAAACAGGAACAGGGAAAATGATGTGACTGCGCCACTCGTGCATTATGGCTTAAAACCAACTAGTGACATATTATTGTGTGGTTATATATTATATACACATACTTTTGTGGAACAATCCCAGGTAGGCCTTCATCCAGCAGTGGATTGAAAAAGCCTGAAGATGATGATGATGATATATAGATACAGAGAGAGAGAGAGAGAGCGAGAGAGAGATGGGGTGTACCTGCGTTGACACATGATGGGGTTTTTAGGAATATGTTTACTGGTTGTTCATGGCCATTTTTGGATCCACATTTGGGAGGTCGGGAGTAAAAACGGATGCCAATTTCCAAATAATTGGACACAGATGCAGCTGGTTAAGCTGATATAAAAGGCAAACGAAATTTTGTTTAAGGAGGTTGTGTAGGAGAAGGTTATGTAAGAGAGAGGGGTAGCGACTACCAGGAAAAGGATGTCTGGTGTGGGTTTAGGAAAAGAAAATTAAAACAAAGAAAGGTGTTGTTTAAAAGATATATGGTTTGATTTTTACAGTGTAAAAGGAGTAAGCCTTTCCTGCCTTAGGTTTGAGGTTGGTTAAAGAAAGTGTTAGTAAGTGCTCCAAGGGAACTAAGATTGCGTTTGTTCGAGTCAGACTTTCTTTTATTTGCAAAAGGCAATATTGAAGACTTCAAATTCTGAATTTAACTATTATAGTTCACATCTTACGAACATCAGTGTTTCTGAAAGCTTCTCACCCTTTTCCAACCGTTCAATCCCAGTTAGTTTAAACTCTGTAGCGTATGTGTTTATAAGTCCTTTTTTAATCCTGTTCTTAATTTTAGCGATTTAGTAGGCTACTTTTATCTGTTCCACTGTTTATTTTTGTCCTAACTTTGGTGTCTGTATAAAAGCCATTTTTTTCCAAAGCGTCTCTTGGATAATGCAGTTCATAGTGACCAAGCATCATGTTAAATCAGTTATAATAATAATAACAATAATAATAATAATCTTTATTTTATATAGCACCTTTCATAAATAAATAAATATCGCAAAGTGCTTAACAAAAGTGAAAACAGAAATAAATAAATAATAAATAAATAAATAAAACATACAAAATATGTTAAAACAGTTGGAATTAAAAATGCAATGACAGTAAAAGTCATAAGAATGTCGATTTAAATAAATTAGTTTTAAGGCAGGATTTAAAAATAGAGAGAGACTCAGAATTACGGATCTCAGAAAGAAGTGTGTTCCATAGCTTAGGAGCATAGGAGGAAACAGCCCTGTCACCCGCTGTACGCTGTTTAGTCAAGGGAACAACCATAAGGCCGGCATCGGAGGACCGCAAAGCACAACTGAGAGTGTAGGTGGTAACTAACTCAGAAATGAAAGTCATCAGCAGTACTTTGTAGTTAATGTGGTATTTGACCAGTAAGCAGTGTAATGATTTCAGTATGGGGGTTATGTGACCACGACAGCAAGACCTCGTCAGCACCCTAGCAGCAGAATTCTGAACATACTGGAGCTTTTGAAGGGTATTCTTTGACACCCAATAAGTAAGGCGTTACAATAGTCAAGCCTGGAGATACAAACGCATGAGCAAGCTTTTTTGCAGCAGACAGCGACAAGACAGGGCCATGTGGAGCAATGTTCTTTAGATGGACAACTTGGTAATATTCCTAACATGCGGCTCAAAGGTTAAGCTAGGGTAAAAAATGACCCACAAGTTTCTGATTTTAGAACAAAATTCCATTATAACCCCGTCAATGGTCATGTTTTGACAACTGGATTTCCGCAGTTGATGCAGGGTTCCTAATAGCATCACTTCAGTCTTGTCACCGTTGAGCTGCAGAAAATTTTGTTTCATCCAGAGCTTGATGTCAGCAAAACAGTTGGTGAGCACAGAAACAGCCAAGTCAATATCAGGTGTGGTTCACAGATAAATCTGAGCATCATCAGCATAAATATGGAAATTTACATTTTTCTAAAATTTGGCATATTGGAAGCAAATATATGCTAAATAAAACTGGTCCCAGTATGGAGCCCTGAGGAACACCTGAAGAAACCAACCCAGTAGTAGATCTAAAACCACCCAAAGAGACAAAATGCTTTCTCTCCAGGAGATATGAGTAACTAACCATGGCAGTACCAGATATGCCGAGCATGTTCTTCAGCTGGGCAAGAAGGATATTATGGTTCACAATGTCAAAAGCAGCACAAGATCCAATAATACCAAGATGGAGAGGGCCCCCGAGTCAGAAGACAACAACAAATCGTTAACAACCTTGACTAGAGCTGTTTTTCAGTGTTGTGCAACTGTCAAAAGCCTGACTGTAATGGTTCATAAAGTTTATTTTCCAGAAGATGATTATTTAATTGTTGTGCTACAACACGTTCCAGAACTTTAGATAGGAAAGGAAGGTTTGAGATAGGCCTATTGCTGCCCAGATTATCAGTGGGAAGATTAGATTTTTTCAATACTGGTATGATAGCAGCAGTTTTAAATGAAGAGGGTACAATTCCAGAACTCAAGCACTCGTTAATGATTATAGTCACAAATGGACCGAGAGTCTGGAAAAAGGAACGAATGAGGAAAGTAGGAATTGGGTCTAGCAGGCAGGTAGCGGGTTTATTGTAAAAAACAATTTGGTAAGCCCAATGACAGTAACAGGAGTGAAACTAGCCAGTGGAGTGCCTGTGCCGTTTAGCTGTGAAATAAATTAGCGTTTGCTTTTTTGAGCCTGTCTACGCATGCGCGAACCTTAGAACTTAAAGGCAAGGTTAAGCCGTCGACATTCTGTCTGTGTACTTTTATTCAGAACAGCCTGTTATTGCGATGTTTCCAGTGTGTCTAGTAAATTGTTTTACTCTTAATGTTGTCAGCGTCTTTATTAAAAACTACAGTATATGTGATAAGCATTGGAAACACATCGTTGTAATAATAATAACATGTTTTTCATATTATTTAATAATAGATTAACTTTAGGCTACATAGTTTTCACAGTTTATATTTAATCGCTGGCTACATTATATTATATTATAGGTTTTATTTGTACATGTGCTTGTAATATAGTAGCAAGTTATAGCGAAAGAGAAATAAATGCAATACGTGCATTATTTTGTATATGGGTTATGACAAACAGAAATAATTTATTATTTGTCGTGCGATTTATTTTTATGTGCAATTATATACTGCGGTCATAAGACAGTGTTGAAATCAACCAGTTTTGAAATGCCGGTCAAGTATCAGACACTTACCTCGCAATCAAACGCTTAATTTGTATAGATAGTTTCCCTGTTTCAAGCAGTGAAATTCTTTACTCTGAGAGATGTAGAACTGCACAAGAATAAAACGAAATAATACACTTTCATACATTTCAAAAAGAATGAAAAATGTAATATTTAATAACTGTAAAAACTGTAAAGATTCAGTAAGTTATATTGGGGGGCATATATTGTGTACAGCTTATTCTAAGATATGGCATAACGGTGTCTGTATTAGCGAGGGACTACTGTACCATATACAACACTGAAGTTCCAAGTTTGCATTCACCTGGTTAAATGGCACCTGTACTGTATTTACTGTAAAACTTAAAGTGTGCACGAGTTGGAAATTTTACAGTGAACCTGTTAAATTTCGCTGTTAAATTAGTTTTAAAAGATTGTTTCCTTTAAAAAAAGTGTAATAAGCAATGTCATGTCTCCCCCACAACCTTCCTTATATATTTTTGCATTCTAATGGCAGTCGTCATGACATTTGTGTTTACTCAGAATACAGCAGGCTATGCATAAACTAAATAACATTAGATACCTGATTAATGATTTTGAATGTATGCTGCCATGGGAGATGTGTTGACAAATCTGCCTTCTGTATTATTGCAGTTTAAAATATAAAAGGAAGCAGACCATGGTAGATGTGCTTATTTAATTATCCAGCTAACCAATTATATATTATAAAACCAATTATCCCAATGTAGTGTGATCAAGGGAAATCATGTATCTGTGGTAACAGGAAGAAATTACATAGAACGCTGTAATAACCCCACAATGTTGTATTTATTATCATAAATCCAGTACAATAATCACATTGTTTTCATCTTTGTTTATGGTAAATATCACAGTTTTGTCATGAACAGCCTGTGCAGAATGTGGCAGCATATAAGAGAGTATGGTAGTTTGCTGATATTTTTTTGATATGTAAATAGAAGGCTGCTATACAAATTATAATTTAATTTTATACCAGCACCATTGTCATCCACAGTATTTGTGGAAAGACAAGCATATTACACTACTGCCTCTCAATTTTTTATTGTCACAATACTTTATTTTATTTGCTAATACACAATTATAATGTTGTATCCTTTTCAGCATGTTCAGAGTGTTGTTTGTGCCTGTTATATTTATAACACACACAAAAACATGAATCATGAATTCATATTATTATTGCTTCAATAGTCATCAAAATACTGGTTCACTGTTGTCATACCTGCATTTTTAGGAGAGTTTAGACCAAACTTGTCTATGTCTTCAGATGGGACTATGCTACTAATTCTGAAGTCAGGCAATGTTAAACTTAGTAAAATACATTAATCATACAACAAAGCAAAATGCCACTGTCCATTCTCCTAAAAACAGCGTAGGTAGACTTTTATACAATGTATGTATTTAGCACTGAATCAAGTCTTTTTAAAATTTCTTTTAAAAGGTGTGATTCTGCCCCCTATGTGAATTGAGAACCCTCTCTTCCTTATTATAAGTGTTTTTATAAATATAATTTTAATACATAGACTCTACATTACTGCTATGTAAAAATGTGATGGCAGCTCACAGTAAGAGGTTAGGGGAATCATTTGCATTTGCTTTAGTATCACTTGGCACTTTTTATAAATGTGTTTCTCTATTTTTAGTTAAGGTGTGATTAGTAAAAAGAGTTATGCATGTATGACTAGAGGTGGTGTGGCACACATCAACCAGAGCGCCAGTGAAATGTCCAGTTGTTTTGCATGAGCATAAAACATGTGAAACATTTATCGACTATCAAAAACTAATGAGGACTATGACCTCAAATATATATATATGTGTGTGTGTGTGTGTGTGTGTGTGTGTGTATATATATATATATATATATATATATATATATATATATACACACACACACACACACACACACACACACACACACAGTAAGTATAACAGTCTGTATGCATCAAAGCTATATGCTTTATATTGGCCCTTATTCACAAGGTGTTTATATCTTATATAAGTTGCCATCTATGTAAAAAGTAGCTTTCGTCTTTTAATAAAACTGTTCCGAGGAGGCAAAACTTCCCAAATATGTCTCATTACATTGTGATTTCAATACTATGTAATGGGAATGTATTTATTTATTTGTAGTTAATATTTGAGAACTTGTATTTAAGTTTCCTATTTATTAAATATTGTATTTCACTGTTATTGGATTGATTTCACGTTGTTTGTAGTATGTTGATTTTATTATATTTGTTTCACTGGGTGTTTCCCACGTTCTTCTTTTTGAACTGCCTTCCCCTTTTCCCCTGGTGTCCTCTCTTAATTAATTAACCTCTCTCACCTGGACTTAGATCTAAAGGCTGAGAACTTTGTTTGGAGGGTAGTGCTGGGAAACCAAACAGAAAACTGCAACTGACGACCTGCACACAGTGTGAATTGGAACAAGACCTAATGATAAGAACTCTCAGAATCAAAAGATGAGCCATCAGCTTGAGATTTTGAAAGCTGTAGTCTGACCGTCTCGTGCCACCGGCGACTGAGCTCAGAACATGTATTATTTGTTATAAAGTATTAATACTGGCATCTACTGAGTTGGTTGATAATATTGGTGCTCTGTTTAATGCAACTGATAAATGGATATTGTTTTAACTGTACTATAATCTGGTCCTCTTGCCACCTGTACTGTTTGTATGGGTATGTTTTTTCTTTTTTTTTTTTTTTTTTGTCACATACTTTTCAATGTTTATTTTCGTTTTAATTTAATTTTAGTTTTGTTTTGGAACAGTAGTTATTGCCAGAACTCTGCTTTAGATGCATATGCTATTCAAAATCATACTTATTTCAAGTAGGGTACAATTTTTAAAACCAACTGACTTAATGCCAGCTTAAATTTGTACTATTCAGCACATAATGAACTACAACTAATTTGTACTATTCAGCATATATATATATATATATATATATATATATATATATATATATATATATATATATATATATATATATATATATACACTGCTGTGCAAAAGTCTTAGATATATTGCATTTTTCTACTTTCATGCATTATGAGCATCAGTAATTTACTCAAAGCATCCACTAGTGTTTTCTATTATTATAACAACCTTGACTTGCATAAAGAAGGAAAAACATTGAGTGAAATAGTGTGCATCACTCGATTTGCAAGGTGTGGTATCTGAAGTATAAGGCCCAAGACTGGAAGGCCCAAAAAGCTGTCTAACAAGGATGAGCAATACTTGAAGATAATATCATTAAGGAACAGAAAGAAGACAAGCGTTGAATTGACAACAGAACTGGCAGAAGGTCCATCAACAGTCCGAAGCACCTTTGACCATTACTCCATAGTACAATTTCTGTGTTCTTGTGCATATTTTAGCCTTTCAGTCGCGTTCCCTTTTCTTAACAGAGGTATTCTTACTGCAACACATCCTTTAAGTCCTTATTTCATGAGTGACCTTCGTACTGTTGATTTGGTGGACAATGACAACAATATATATTCTTATGTTAACCACCCTGTATGCACTCACATTATAGAGACTATGAGTTGTTTGCATGGACTAATTCCATACCGATAAAATACATCCTTTCACACTTATTATTCCTCCTTCTCTTCTTATTGGATTTTGAGATAACTAATGTTTTGTGTTTTCCTCTATTAGCTCATTTGTTTGCTGCTTTAAATAGTTCCTTAACCCAAATTTGACTTGTACTAATCTCCCTATTTTTATTCTGTGAAGCTTAAAAATGTAATACATTTCTTTATTGTATATCTTTTGTACTACTATGAGTATGAAATATACTCATATCAGATGAAGTCACCAGAAATGGGCAGGGCTTAAACCAGCCAATGCAATTCATTTATAGTCTGCTACCTTTCTAGCACTAATTTAATATGTTTAAAAAATAAGAGTAATATGCTTTTTACTTATTGTTCATACTCAAAACCAAAACTGAAAATCATAACAAATACTCATAGAATCTTAGTATTTGTGTTACCCTCTATCCCTTTCACCAATGACTTATACAACTCACCTGGAAAAAGAATAGGATTTAGGGTGCCTTTCTTCATACAGACCCCAAGGGCCAGGACTATGTGTCGTCTTGGCACATCAGGTGACCTGGGTTAAAAATGCAATATGTATAGGATTAGCCTATAGCTTTAATGAGCTGCAGAACAGTGACACACTCTAACAATACAATCAAATGGCTTGAATTCTCTTTATTGCAACTGTCCTGTGATTAACCTTACAGCTCACTATGGTTGCAATCCCTTTTTAAATGGGCTGAAACGAATGACTAGGCATAACTGTGTTCATACTGTATATGCACTTTACATTCAGAAATAAACCCTAACTTCCATGCGCATTGAACATTGACGCATCTAGCTAACAATAAAATCCAGATATGAATGATGACTTCATCTTAACCTAGTTTCATATTAGATTCCATACAGAGAGAAATATCTCCCGTTACTCACCCAGCCTTGCTTCCAGAGAGAAAAACTGAACAGGAAAGGGAAATCAAAAGGTGGGCAAGGAAAGATTTGACAGATGATCCAGATGCTACATAGACAGTAGTTGCACTTCCCTTTTTCTTAAACCAATAAATGGTTGTGAATGCAATACTTTCTTTTAAATCATAAAATGCTAGGGTGGATTTGGTACCAATGTTTGTGTGTGTTAAAATATAACATATTTGATCCCATTGCATATATGTAAGTAATTTCTGCATTGACAGCTCCTTTATATATATATATATATATATATATATATATATATATATATATATATATATATATATATATATATATATGAATGCAGAAAATCTTAAAATGCAAACCTTTCTACTTAAACTTGCACTAAACATACCAGTTAACACTCTTTAATGTTTTGATTTGTCTATTGAAACATTACATTTAGGTTGACTGGCAAATATCTGTGACCTATTTTTTTATATGAGTTTTCCATGGAAATAGGAAAAGTAAATGTGCTTTTTGAACACCCACACATGGAGGATAAAACCAACAAACAAAACTGTTGAAATTTCTGTCTTCTCTCGGATCATTTTCTTTTTATATAACTTGCAAATATAAAAGTGATAATCCATCTGTTATTACCAGGCTTAAGGGACATTTTGGTTGTACTAACACTCCAATTATCACCCAAATGCTGTTTATTGCCTGGTAATGCATTTTGTGTTAGGTAAGTATGCTATGCACAGATGTGCATTATTGAAGCAAGCTAGATTACATCTTGTCCTCACCCTCAGGTTAGTGTTATTAGAAACATATCTCTGGGAGCACACCCAAATCCATAGTGTGAATAGCACCTTCAGTATTAAACGTGGATTTAATCAAATCCTCAGCATGGCCACTTAGCAGTTTCATGGAAGTTTTCTCCATAGCTGATGCTCTGAACCCAAGATAGTAAAGCGCTAATTAAAGAAAATAGAAAAAGGACACGAACGCCAGTATCTGTCAGTAATTGGGCACATGAAAGACAGAGCCAAGGTGCCCTGCTTTAGCTGCTGCTTCTGATTAGGCTCTAATTCGAATGCCTATATTTCATACCGCGTCAGGGTGCTGTGGGAAAGGAACGGAGTCCCTCAGACAAGTGTAGGACCTGCTAAGAGCATCAAAATATTGTTCTCCTTGGCAGACCTAATTCAGAAGCACCGGCTATATGAGCTCTGGTGCTGACAAAAACCTGTTCCCTTCAATTTGAACACATCAAGTCACAGCCAATGGAGGAAATGAGAAACAGATCCATTAGATGTGCTAAATTGTGAAATAAAAAAGATGCACTATGACTCCCTAAGCTTAGTGGAAATTATACAGAACGTCTGAGGTGCACAATTAGTGGTGGATGTATGCCTAAATACTTTTAAATATGTCACATTTTGTCTCTTACACCTAATTAGAAATCATTTTGTAATGAGTAGTGTTCTGGAGAATTGGACTGTGAATATCATTAAGCTAAACTAGAGTTGCATTCATGGGAATTTAATGTGACCGCCCCTCATCATTACCACAGGCACATTGAGTGATCAAAGTGAATTTATAAGCATAAACTAGAAACCGGGGACATAGCAAAATAAAACTGCTGCATTTTAGTGAAAATAACTGTAGCATGGTCAGTATGGTCATTCAGGGGAAGAAAGCCATTTACTGAAGAAAGCTGACAACAGTTTCCATGTGTAAAATCATGGAGGCAATCTTTTTACAAAAATAAACCTTACAATAAACTGTAATATATAAAATTCTAATAATGTGACGGTGGACAGATCTGTGTTCTGATCGTGTGTGTGTGTGTGTGTTACAGTTCACGTGTAAAATGGGTAAATCTATAGATTAACCGGTAAATTAGTACATTTACTAGCTCAGCGGTCAATATATAAAATAACTAAGGAGATGGTAGTTAATGCTACGACATTTCTTTTAAATTAGAAAATAAAGTAACATCAGGAAGCTTAAAGCCAAAAAAAAAAAAAAAAGGATTTCCGTAAGATCTGTTATGTACTTGTGGAAATTAACTTATTTATTTATTTTTCTCCAGTCTTATTTTTATTTTTTGTATCTTTCTAAACTTCACAGCATCCCTTGCATTATTATTATTTTTGTTATTATTATTATTATTATTATTATTATTATTATTATTATTATTATTATTATTATTAATAATAATAATAATAATAATAATAATAATAATAATAATAATAATAATTATAATGATAATTTAGCAGAGACCATGTATTCATGTTTTGTCCTCTATACAGATATGGTTAGAGGCCGATTTCTGGTTTATTTCTAACCATTTTATCCCCTTTGTCTTCGCTTAATGTACAAAAAAAAAAACCACTTTCCTGATTTTTTTAAAAGCAAAATTTAAACATAATAATTAATGATATCTCTTCAGCAAAACTCATGCCTCTGCTAAGTGTGATTTAGTATTATTAAATTGAACTCATTCAGAAAAATTCATAGATTAAGTGCACGCAGGTTTTGCATTTCAGTGAGAGTCATACAGTGTGCTACGTCATTTTTCTGCTAAAACATTATTTTGTACTGTGAATTGCTGTTGTCAGACAGTGATCATGGATGTAAGTTAAATAGATCGTTAACTACCATCTCCTTAGTTATTTTATACATTGACTGCTGAGCTGGTAAATCTACACATTTAATCTATAGATTTACCCATTTTACAATGAACCATAACATATCCACATAACAAAAGAACATCATTAAAACTGTCTCTTTTTAACTTTACATGCTGCATGGTAATTATATTTTATCCAAAAGTCTTGTTCAAGCTTCACCATTAAACCTTGCTCCCTTGGTTGTATGCACTAAATAGTATGTATGATCAATGTTTAGCTAATTGACTCTAATCCATCATTCTGCTAGCACTAATGGTATATTTAATATGCACAATCAATATTCAGGAAGATAAGAGTAGGCAGTTGTCACCAAAGCTAATTTGAGTAGCAAGTTTTATGTTTTGTAGTGTTATAGTTCACAGCATTCCTTGTGAATGTGTGAACATTGCTTGCTCTTCAAACATGCAGGGTGAGTCTATGTTGTGAGGGTGAGGGTCTATGAAGTCGACAATCTTTCCTGAGGACTTAACAGGTAGCACCACATCTGGGATTGCTGTGGGTTAGGGAGGCAAAAATGGCACAATGTCACAACAGATCCTACTAGCCAGGAACCAAGTGGGCTCCAATGGTACACTTGCAGGGCTGGTCCTTGCCCAGTAATGTGGTTCAGCTGGTAGGACCCCAATTGGAGACAAGGTTCTCTTGTTTCTGTTAACATGGGTGTAGCAGGGCGGTAGGAAAGCCTTGCTTAAATGTATTGTTTGTTTATTTTTAGAATGGGGTCTCCCTCTCCTCCCCTGTGTTATTTATCTATTATGATTTATTTATTTATTGTATATATATATGACGCCGGAACGCCGTGTGTTTTGGTATATATGACGGCGGAACGCCATGCGTTTTGTTTTGTTATTGTTTTGAAAATGTATTTATTGTAAATGATGGTGGGGCCTTATGTTTTGTTTTTGTTTTTGCAGCGTGGATGGGAAGTCCATCCATGTTAATTAAAACCACATGGTAATGTGTGGCTGTCGGCTAGTGTGTTGTTAAACTAGCCGGCAGTCACACAATTAATAAACTCGCGCAGATTGTGGCCGAGGAGTAATAGAATAACTACAAGCTAGTTAAACCCCTCAGCCACGGTATTTAAGCCTGCAGCTCCACCTGCTCTGGGTGGTGTGTTCAGAAGTGGAGAACGGGAGAGTGAGAGGAGAGAATTTTAAAATAAAGATCAGTGAAGGCTATTGCCCAGCCTGATCGTATTTTGGATTTGTGTTTTGTTTAAACCTTTTATTTTTCTGCTCTGTGAGCAAGTTTATTTTTGATTAAATATTATATTTATATTTGTATTCAAATAAACGTGTGTCGCGTCTTTTTCAACTGCAGTACTTGCCTTTGTGTGCTTCCTTCTTCTGACCCACATCCTCCTGATGTAATTGCATAGTAACAATTGTACATTTTCTGAAAAACTTTCATTCAGATGCACTTCGTTATTTCTGCCACCAGGTGGCAGAACAAAGTAAAAAAAAATCATTAAAATAACAACAGAGCCCGCTGTTGCCTTCAAATACTGTAAAAACCTGTAGGTATTTTTGGGGGTCCTAAAAAGGGGGGGAGCGGCTTATACACCGGTGTGACGTATAAACTGTTTTTTAAGGTAAATGCTTTTGGAAGACAAAACCCTAGCAGGTCTGCTATTACTGTACTATTTTTTTTAGAAAATAAGAAAATATAAGAAATAAGATCAATATTCAATCTGTAACATGTTCAATGTTATACAAAACAATGCTGCCATTCCAGTTTGTGTTTATTTCTAATAAGTTGCAAACGTGTTTCAAACGCAGTAGTCAAACTAAACAGGTGAAAACAATGGCTTTTGTCATTTGCAAGTTTTGTTACGAAGTTTATTGTGAACCAATAAAATTGTTATTTATGAACCTAAAATTTGTCTACATAACTCGCTGTAACAAATGCGTTTGTGCATCCAGCTTAACCTTTAATGAATGTACAAAAGCACAGACTGCAAAAAGTTTGGCTTTCTCAAGAAAACCACTCTGTTATCTCATAATCACGAGATCATTTATCCCAGGATCTCGAGAAAACAGATAAATTATGCCAGAAAAATTGAAGTAATCATGAGATAACTGAATGGTAATATCGAGATCTTGAGATAAACAGTCTTGTGATCATGAGATAACGGGATGGATTTCTCAAGATCACAAGATACATTATCAAGATTTGAGTGTGTTTACACGTCTTTTTACCAAGGAGACAGCTGAGTGACACTGACACTGGGGGTGTTGCTCACAACATGCCTCTGCATAAACCAACTCAGAAGTGGTAAATCTTGAGAAGGGCACTGTTAGGATGTGTTATACTAGAATGACTGGGTTTACACCACTGTAGAAGTCGTAGTGGCGTGTGATGTTATGCAGGAAAGCAGGCACACTACTAAGAACTTTAACTATTAGCATCTAAAGTAGCAGACGACGAAGACATAGCATTATTATTATTATTATTATTATTATTATTATTATTATTATTATTATTAATAATAATAATCAGCAACCTTTTGGCTTAGCAAGGCTTCAAGCTATCCATTGGCCTGTCTCACCCAAGGCGATATAACCTAGAGAAAGGTGTAGCCCAGCTAGCCGCAATACAGATATCGGACAGTAAGGCCCCTCTGAAGAGGGCCCAAAATGTAGCCAACCCTCTGGTAGAATGTGGGGCTACCCTCCCAGGTGGGGGCATGCCGGCACTATCATACTCATTCGAGACTGTGTCCACACAAGATAGCAAGCACAAGATAAACAATTTATAAAATACTGCCATTTTTTTCCCTTATGGTGCTGCTCTGACTACCGGAAATAATTACAGAGGTAAATATCAAAAGATTCCTCACCCAAGATGGCGGTTTTTCACTCTATATATATATGCAGAGTAACAAAGAAAAAGGTTTGAAGGTTTCAACCAAAACAACTAGAGCCACAAAACACACTGTTGTGTGTTAGCCCCTCAAAAGTGGCAAAACCCATTAACACATTTTTTTTTTTTTCTGTCTAGGGACTTCTCTGCTGCAGGGCTGAATTAGACACAACAGGTAAGTAACACTTTTTTTTTTTCCTTTTGTGATGCAGTTAAAGATTTGTTTTAAAAGTTAGAGTATTTAACTAAAGCACAGTTAAAAGTCCAATCAAATTCATTGCTGGTTTTACAATGTGAAGGACCTTGCTCCATCACAAACCTAAAAAAGATTTCTAATAGCCGCTAAGCTGCCTCACAGCTGTCCTAAAAGTGACTAGTTTAACAGGGTATATATGTCTATTTTGAAGATATAAAACAAAAGTCTGTAGTTACTGAATGCAAAATAAACAAAGCAAGCTGCAGTGTAATTCAGTTTTAAACAGGAAATTAAATATTCAGAGTAAATTGCCCTTAAGCACTTATGTGATATAGTGACAGGGGTGATCTGTCATAATCTGGGTACACATTACTCTGTAATGATAGAAGAGGTGTGCCACAGCAGACTGTTGTGGGTTTTTGACATCTGAATGTAATGCAATTGCTGAAATGGATTACTCAGACATGCAGGTGCAGGTTTACCATTGATCACTGGAAATGAAAGCATAATTCCAGTGGGGCTGAACTAAAGGTATACAACTTTAAGGGCTGCAAAGAAAGCTAACCATGTGTGCCTGTATTACTGCATTACATTTCAATTAGATGCAGCTGTCTTAGGGCCCAGCAAGAGGCAGTGCATCATTAAAGACCAAGAACCATTAAAATGTGCTTAGGCTTGGAAATCTATAGACAGAACAACAGCAAACACGAAACAAAACTGACACTGGGTTACATGTTCAGTATATACTGTATTTATTAAAACGTAAAACAATAAACCCAATTAAGAATGCCGTGGGAGTGGAGTAATGGTGCACCAGTCAACCATATCAAGAGCTCTGCATAACACTGGCCTGTATGGGAGGGTGGCGAAAAAGAAGCTGTTACTCAAAAAGTACCATCTGAAAGCACGTTTGCCAGAAAGCATGAGAGTGACCCAGCTGCGATGTGGGAAAAGGTTTTATGGTCAGATGAGACCAAGATAGAGCTTTTTGGCCAAAACTCAAAGTGCTATGTGTGGCGCAAGCCTAACAATGCCCATGCCTCAAGACACACCATCCCTACAGTGAAGTATGGTGGTGGCAGCATCATGCTGTGGGGATGCTTCTCATCAGCAGGGACTGGGCATCTTGTTACAATAGAAGGAAGAATGGATGGAGCAAAATGCAAGAAAATACTGCAAAAGAATCTGCCAGTCCGCTAAAAAACTGAAGCTTGGGAGGAAATTTACCTTTCAGCAGGACAATGATCCCAAGCACAAGGCCAAAGTAACATTGGAGTAGCTCAAGAACAAAAAGGTGAATGTCCTACAGTGGCCCAGTCAAAGTCCTGATCTCAATCCCATTGAGAATCTGTGGCACTATTTGAAAATTGCGGTCCACAAGCGTCATCCAACCAACCTGAACAACCTGGAGCAAATCTGCCAAGAAGAATGGGCCAAAATCACTCTGACTGTGTGCAAAGCTGTTACATACTTACCCCAAAAGACTTAAAGCTGTTATTGCAGCGAAAGGTGGTTCTACCAAATATTAATGTGTGGGGGTTGAATACTTATGTAAGCAAGATATTTCAGTTTTTTATTTTTCTTAAAAATATTTCCCAACATAAAACCAATGTCACCTTACAATAATTGATTTTGAGTTTGTATGTTTTAAAAAAAAATATCAAACAGAACGAAATTTCAATGTACCATTTGTAATTCAGTAATATGAGAGAATTGGTCAGGGGTCTGAATACTTTTGCAAGCCACTGTGTGTGTGTGTGTGTATATATATAATTTTGGTCCGATTTTTGTTCAGTGTTTGGAAAACTACAAAACGGTATGTAATTCAATATGCTAAGCTAACATTATTCAGCAGGTTTCTTTTGACTTTATGAAGCACCATTTATTACTTCTATAGGGTGATGCAAAACTATTGGCTAGAGCTGTATATTTTGGTTGCAGCCAAAATAATTTCAACCTGTGGCTTTGTTCTGAGATACCCTTGTCGACCATTCAGAGAGCATTATTATTATTATTATTATTATTATTATTATTATTATTATTATTATTATTATTATTATTGTAGTAGTAGTAGTAGTAGTATTATTATGCTATAAAAAGAAACATTTTACCAGATAAAAAACTAAACATGATGGCACAAAAGTAAGCACAAAGGCTATTTGTAACTACATATTTTCCGATCAAAGTACATCATCTGAAAGTGACACTGGCAGGCAAATCGGCAAAATGAGCTTGAATGTGATGGACAGTCACATTGATGTACATTAATGATTTGAAATATGCTGCTGGGTTAAAGGTAAACATATTATGCAATAAGTAAACTCAATTGCTTGTTTTTAGGAGGAAGCATTGAAGTAAGTAACAAAACAACATTTAAATGCAAATTGACACATTGTCTCAGGTCTGGTCTGGATGGCAGCCCCTAGGGCCCACAAGATCATCTTTGCTACATAGTTCTTAAACAATGACATACCATTTTGAGGTGAGAGGTTTCTTCTACCATATTCCAAAAAATAAATATTTTGTGACTGAGGTCTTAAGCAGAAGTTTTGTTTTGTAATATCTGTATGCATTAAGTATATGCAATTATCATATTGTTAGGTGTCATTCTCACTCAATTTATAGATGGGAGGAACCAGCCTCCCTTAATGGATACATATATTGAATGATTAAAATTATGAAGGCATTTGCCAAAATATGTATTTTAATAGCCAAGGTTACTAATTTTTCACTCAAAAATTGCAACTGAGTATTTGCAATAAAATATCTAAAGCACAACTAGGCAATGTATATGTTGTATTTTACACCATCACAAACTTTCAAAAATAATCTGATCAGTCTGTTGCAGAAAATATGTCACGATACACTGCTGATTTGGATTCCAAGAGTCTATGAAATGAAACTGGAGCTTCACCTGTAATGCAACTGAGAAAGCAGCCGCACACCCAATCTGAAGACAATGGGCCTGATACTTTAAGGCTATTTTAAACAAGGTTTGGTTAAGGACTGTTTTTTAAAGTCCATTTTAATAAATGAAATCAAAGCTTCAAGTTCATGAAACCTAAAAAGTCACATGGCTTCAGTATGACAGCCAAATTGGGTCAGAGGTTAACATTTAGCATCCAGTGTGTATAAATATTAAGTACAGCTATGGCCCAAAACTTTTGCATCACCCTAGAATTATCACATTTTTATTATCTAGAATGAAACCTGGCGAATAATGTTACATTAACATATCAAATTACATACCACTTTGTAGTTTTCCATATACTTAACGATAAACTGGCAAATTGAAAAATGTGACACTTCAGGATCTAACATGAAAACACACGATTTCCGAAATGACGTCACAAATCTTGACATGTGTTACTCAATTAGAAATAATCAAAAGGTGAAAATTAGAAGTTGTAACGAGTAGATTTAAGTTATATTAGCATGATATTTACATAGATTTTGGAACTTCAGATTAAGCCATGGGGGAGAGCCATACTTCCATGGAAACCAGCTCAGCCACATTACACTTCATAAGGAAGGTTTTGGCAGTCGTCAGATAGCCAACACAGGTTATGCCTTCCATAGCACAGTACCTAGGCGACAATGGAAAGAAGTTGGAGTGAAGGCATCTGTGTGCACAGCATTACAGATAGCCCATTCCAAAACTTCTGTGTGAAGAAATGTCTACCTCCCTCTATCCTAAGTCTCTCCACTTAATTTCCAACTGTGTCTTCTGGTCCTGGTTTCTGTTCTGTGCTTAAAGTATGGTTTGAGTTAACTATGTCGACTCCTTTTAAGAGTTTAAAGATTAACTATGTACTCGACAGATATTTATCTTAGCGTGCCTTCTCCAGTTCTACTCTCCCATTTGGTACGTGGGTCTTACATTTTTGGAACAAGCATGTAAAGCTTTACATTTTTTGACACTGAATTTAATTTGTCACATTTCACCATAGTTTTGTATGCAGTGTAAAACTTGATGGATATCCTGGGTGGCTGTAGGCAGGTCAGCAGCTAATTTTCTCCCCATCTTAGTGGTTGCTGTAGAGAAAAAACATGAATGGTCCAAGGATGAAGCCCTGCGGCATCCTACTGAGTACACTGCCCCAGTTAGAGGTTTGCCTCCTTAAAAATGCCCTCTGCTTCCTGTGTTTTAACCAGTTTTGTATTCACTTTGGGGAGTCAGATATGATCAGTTTGTTTTTGTTTATTAACGGTTTCAGCTGTTTTTGACATCCAGTTGGGTTGTGGTAAAACAGAGATTAAATTTTAAAACTGAAAAACCGAACTACATTTGTCCAGATCAGGGATTGAGACATACCAATTGATTGTTTTTTTTTTAACTGTGATAAATAAACTTGATACAGTGTTATTGCATCACTCTTACCAATGTATTATACAATCAGATTCAATTTAGAAAGAATAAAATAATGTATTAAATGTATTGTATTGTTGTAAGTGGCAAATCACAAGCAATTCACATCTGCGTAAAACTGCAGCTCATTGTTTTAGAAATTGCAATTATTTAATCAACATACTGGCTTTAGTGATAGAGGTTTGCCAGCATTTTAATATAGCTTCTGATGAGGAAACCCTTGACATTTAAAATATCAGAGATTTATGCTGTCAGCCCCCTAAAAAACATGCAAAGTTCTCTTTTAGTATGCTGGTTTATCACAACCCATTACTATATACATAGCCAACTGTATGACTCACTTTAGCTTCTCCAGTTTCACATTGGTTTGGGACCAACTAACATTTTATTTTCCTTCAATACTTTTGTATGTGTCTGTTTTAGTTAGTTTAGCATCATTATTTGTGTATTAGGTCTACAAAGTGTAATTTAACAGATGCAACAGGCTCAACTTTGTTTTTGTTTGCTTTACTAAAAACTTCCAGCTTCAGCTTCTTAGGATGCATTTATTTAAACAAAAGGTTTGTTAGGGTATGTGGGCCAAGTGTTTGCTTATGCCTGCTAGTACTAGCACCAGTAGCTTTCATTAACAAACAAAAAAAACACCACAAGAAAAAAATACATTTTTTTTTAATTTATTTTTTAACAGAAAGAATCCTTAAAAATATCTTAGCTTTGTTAAAATTAAAGCACTGTTCTCTTACAGGATGGACAAGATATGCTATTGCTTTGCTTTTAACAAAATGCATTGAAAGTACACCTTAAAGGGTACATAAGGACCTTTTTATTTTATTGTGTTACATGTTATGATGTGTTGCTACAACTCTTTATGTAAGGTGTGTATTGTTTTTATTTATTTATTTACATTTTGACTACTTTTTTAAACTTTTAAATTGCATTCCCTGCCTCAAGATGGCTTCCCACGTACCCGCATGGACCTCTCAAAACTACATTTCCCATCATCCTCCTGCTCACATAATACGAGTAATACAGCAGAATTCCTCATGCATTACTCTTAGTTAGAAAAAAGAATTCTGGCTTGTCATGCTACTTAGTAGAGAATCAAGAAAGCCCTGATGCCCTGGGCAGGCATACATCCTAACAACCCCTGGATGAAACCTCCAGACAATGGCAATGGAGGTGGGAGACAACACTGACAGGTCTCCAGTACTGGAAAAACAAAATATTAAATAAACATACTGTGCATACTGTTTCAATCACATAACCGGGAATGACACCAGTAAGCATGAGATTAGAGTGTGAAATCCTCAACCAGAATACGGGGTTACAATATATACGTTTTGTAAGAATTGCACAAACATACAGAGGTCCTTGTCTTCACCCTAAAAAAAAAAAAAAAAGAAAAGAAACTTTGCATTTTCCTGATAGTTCTCAATATCTCAGAAAGTTAAACACAGTATTCGGAGTTAATTTACCCATACAGTTCTGGCAGTGATTCTTATAGCACGGTTCATGGCAGATGGTAAAACCACAGTGGAAACTAGTTAAACACTACCAGGATAATATTCTATCCCTTCTGGTTAAAAAAAAAAGTCTTGAAACCAAATGCCATTATGGCAGATTTAAGATGCACTGAGAATTACAAATGAGTGATTCATTCAAGAACCTGGTGTTTGATATTTACATGGATTCATGCTTAACACCAGAGCCCTGCCTCATAATTGGAGCTGAATCCCCAGAGATGGAAAGTAATTGCTCATTTTGTAGATGTGGCACTTGTAGATCAAGGAGTGATTGTAATATTTTTATTTGCAGCTTGCACTATGCTCTCATTTTATCAGATCAATTTATCTACATTTGCCGCATGTCAACATTGGCACGGTTTTCTGTAAAAAAAAAAAAAAAAAAACTGAACCTCAACCTAAATCTTAAGAACATTTCAGTCAACAGATTTAAACTGGGCAGATTGTTGCCAACATATATTTAATTGGATGTTAACAGAGTAATAGAATTTGACTTTTTTTTTTATAAACACCATTGCATATGTAAGGGGTTCAGAGGAAACTGTACCTCCTTAAACAAATTAATACTACGATGATTACTAATAATAATTCATGGTTTGAATAGAGCTGAAGCATGAATATTATCTAATGTATACCAGTTATCTTGTTGTATGTTTTTATAGCAATGTCAGACAAACATTTAGGGAAGTTAGTTAAATTAAGGAATAAAAACAAAGTAAAACAGAATTGGAAATCATGTTTCAAGATGAAAACGTGATGTTTCAAACAGGCACCTGACTATTTTTTGTAACTATCGAAAGAAGTTAACCCCTCCTTTTAATCGCTGGCAAGCAACTCCAAAACTTTTTCTAAACCCTACATATGATCTCCTTAAAAACTTACAACCGTAATAAAAAAGGTAAAAAAAAAAAAAGTGAAAGAATATATATAATGTATTTGTGAAAAAACTGAACACGAAATAACAATCCGCTGGACCAGAGTTTAATTCAAGAACGTTGAAGCTGCGGGTTCTTTTCTTTACATGTAATCTAAAATGTTGAATTCTGGTAAACCTTTACTATTGTCACAACTATCATTGTGCTATAATTCCCTTTTAGTTATTATAAGCAGACTACATGTTGGTAAAAGTTCAGCACCCTCCTCTAAATACCTACTTTTGCTTTCTCGGGGTTTGTTAAAAACATTAGGCCTGCCACTTTTTCTGTTACTTTCATGGTGGCCGATATAGTCTTATTAAATGGTGCAGTGGTGGGTTTATTATTTTAAACAACATGTTTGAATGAACAAACACAAAGTACAAGTAATACAATTACATTTTTTTTTCACATTCACTGTTCCTAAGTTTTAAAAATCATGTGACCATTTGCACGTTTGAACAAAATATTAGTTTCTCAAGCAAGTACAACAGCTTCGGAAACAAAACATCACTAGAAAATATTTCATGTTTACCCATTTCTACAGTAATTTTCATAACCTTGTTTGTAACCAAAATGTATTACTCCCCGATGGCTGATCTAGTCAATATTTTGTGGTTGTTACATAATTGCATGTCAAGGATGTCCAAGTGACAAAGCTACAGACATCAAAAAGGCGTCCATCTTGGCCCCAGGCTGTTCCTTCACAAGCTAAGCTAAGATGACTGCCAGCCACAAAACGCTTAACAGAGATACAGAAATTAAAGGAGGAATCTATGAAAAACACCTAATTATTATTATTATTATTATTATTATTATTATTATATTATTATTATTATTATTTATTATTATTATTATTATTATTATTATTATTATGTGTTTTTTTTGTCTTTCTTGTGATTGTGAGGTCTAGAATTACAAAAAGAAAGAAACCCCAGCTGTGAGGAGAGCAGAGCCCACACACTGGAGGATTTTTTAATGAGACATAAAAGCTGAGACACCCGGGTTTTATTGGGGATTGAATCATTTAAATGAGGACACTGTCTTCTTCCCCAGATGATTTAGAGAAATATAGCAAGTGCTAGTTCCTTTGTGAATATTTTTATACTGGTTACTAATTAAATTGATACGATAATAAGATTTTGCCGAATGTTTTTTCTCTGAACATTTTGAGCGACTTAAATAACATAATACAAAAAAAAATACCTATAAAATGTCAAGTCTTCCATAGATGCAGTTATCATTTCTATTTAAGAGCAGGATAAGGAATGCTTATTCTTCCGAGACAACCGACAAATTCAACCGTCTATTCAGGGAATATCAATAGAAATGTAAAGTGTATATATATATATATATATATATATATATATATATATATATATATATATATATATATATATATATATATACTAAGCTTTATTCTGGAGGCCTTCATCATATAACTTTGATATTGAAAAAGGCTGAAGATGATGATGATGATGATGATGATATATATATATATATATATATATATATATATATATATATATATATATATATATATACATGCTACAGCGTTTTCAAACAAAAAAAAAAACAGTTCTAACAGAAATAAACAAATCAAAAACCAAACCCTTTTTCTGGTCTTAACTAAACTGGTCAACCAATATTAACTATAAGGAGACAGGCTACTCCTTTTAGCCCTCAAACAAACCCACGGTTTATTTTCTTCCTTTAAGTTTTCTTTTACCAGCACTCACCATGCTCTTTTTCCCCTAACCAGCACACCTGCAGGGTTTTAAAGGCACAGCTGATCCTCAATACTTTGTCTGAGTCATTAATTATACACCTTTTTCCAAAATGGTGACGTGGTTCAGACTCCTCCACCACGATGGAGTGCACATTCCCTATCCCCAAGGTCCTAAGCCTCCAAATTTATATATAGCCACAGAGTGCCAGTGGGGCAGGCTGAAACAAAGATGGAGTTGCAGCAACAGCGGCAGCATGGGGGTGTGGTCCTGGGAGTACTGTAAATAGTTGCAATCTGTTGTTTTGTGTGTCTGTGTCTATTGGTCTGGGTTACACCTGACTTGCATGAATGTATTACTTTATATATGATTTGTCTGATTGTCAGCAACCAGGTCCTCAAAAACTGTATAAAAATAATATGACGGTGCCGCTGCCAATCGACTATAAAAGGAAATATATCAATAATGAAAGGGTTAAACAGGAATGGTGAAGACCCACAACAAAGGATCTCCCCCTACCAGTAGTATCGACTACGCCACTTTATGTTTAAAGAAAATAAGCTTGATCACCCCAAAGACGACACCAGAGGTAAGTATCGTACAACTTCAATAAAAAGCAAGTATCATAAACATTTACACATCCTACAGTTTCTTGTCACTCTCCTGGGTTATGTCGATGGAGGATGTGGAACCAGTCTTCTACTCCCAATTTTGGTATCATCAATCCTCCTTCCCACAGCAGGAGGTGTTACTCCTCCACTGAACCCAGCCTACAGACAACATATGCCCCAAAGCCAAAATGTTTATCTCTCTCACGAGCACCAAGTGGATTTGCCCCCAGAATATTGTGCAGCAATCCGAGGAGATAGTCCAAACAGGTGCCTGGTTTCTATTCTTATAGAACAGTGCATTAGTCATTAAAAACAGTCACAGTAGTGCAGTAATAAGTTTGTTCAACAGCTCCCTTATCTACTATCATAAGTAAAATAACAGGTTTATTCAGCAGCTCCCCTATAAGTCATCATGAAAACACTAGTACAATAATGTGTTTATTCAGAAGCTGCCTTATAAGCTATCATAAAATAACAAAAAAAAGGAGATAATTAACTGTTACCATGGCACCATTTATCATGTTCTCAATTTTTTTTAGCTAGCTAATAAAAAGTTAAAACCAACGAACACGCTAGTCAACAAATCGGTATACTCAAAAAACTATCATAGCTGTTTTTTTTAAAACTAATTCAAAGTCAGGTTCATAATTTAACTTAAGGAGTAACAACCAATATTGTGCAGTTCATATCCTGTCCGCACCTCACTGGTGTCACAAACAAAAGAAGACAAGTAAAACCCGGTTCACTGATGGATCCTCCTGTCCAAAAAATTCACACCTCCCAGCTAACTTCATGAAAGGGTCCCCGAATTCTCCCTTTCCCCTTCTCTTCTTTTGGTGTGTGCTGCATTTTCTCTTTTTGTTTACAGCCGACAACTGCTTTCACCTGTAGGTGATTGTCTCATAACAGCCTGGTGTCTGCTGTCTCCTAGGCAACCTAGTCTCTTGGAGAAGTCTTCCGGGTTGAAACAAACTCCCTAAATCATGCAATAAAAACAAAACATACACTTTATCAATTGAGCTTACAAAAATAAATTATAAAAAAAAAACATAAGTGACAATGTAATATTGTGAAAAAGAACCAAACAAACCACCATAGTGCAATCCAACTCATACAAATACTAATAATCCTTATTTATATAATTGTGTACCTTTCTTCCCGACGTCACCCGTGACAATAGCACTACGGCCTAGTTCAGTTTGTCTGTTGTTTTGATTAATTTTAAACACTGTTTCCTCCAACTTTGTTCCTCCACCGCTACTGCTATATATATATATATATATATATATATATATATATATATATATATATATATATATAGATAGATAGATAGATAGATAGATAGACAGATAGATGCAAAATACTCTCAGTCAAACATTTTGTTTTCTCATACTATGAGAAATTAAAAGTGAATTTAGTTTTGGTCCTCCGTGTTGACGATGGTCCAATTTAGGCTTTGGACAACCTTTATTGTTGTTTTTTAATATTTTTTCTTCAATTTAAAGCGAGGAAAATGGTGTATGTACTGAAAAAAAAAAAAAAAAATTACAACATTATAAAATATATACTGCGTACTATATAAAGGAGTAGCCACACCTGACCCTTAACCTGCCTGGCAACAGACACATCAAGATTAAGGTTAATTATGAGTGGTGGAGGCTAGCCGCAAGCTTTGTCATGTAGCCAATACAAATGCAGCAAAACCTGACTGACAGAGGGTGATTGCAGATGGAATGCACACAGAATCCCACCCATTTTGAGGCTAAATGACGTTGACTTTCATTAGCGCCCTCGCCTACGGCTCGGGATGCACAACTCCAGTTGAGGTCAACTACTACACGGTAGAGCCCACATCGACGGGCTCTATCATTTAAATAGTAATACTATATATATATATATATATATAAAATTTTATTTATTTATTTTTTTAATGGAAGGTATGAGAGAGTGAGAAATTTGGTGGGACGTATCCAAATTGACTTACCAATAGTATTGACCATGCATACAAAACACTGATAATGACTTACTGCACACAAATGCTAATAGGTAAATAAGTACCGACTCACCCATAAGAAGGGGATGATAACCCTTACAATTCTCCTTTCAGTGGGCTGCTAACAATCAGATTGGCTGTGCTTATTGATTCTAATGTTTTAGAACTAATGGTGTTATCTTTCACACAGGGATACAAAACATAGTAAATTATTTGAAAAGTCAAGGTGTATTCCATTTGATCTCTTCCTTAAGGCAAAATCCACTCATCTTCCTGCAATAATGGAAATCTGCACAGACAAGGAAATAGGATATTTTAATGAATATTATCAAAGCACTTGAAGCAATTCTGTAAACATTAGGGAATGGAAGAGTTGGCATCTGTGCCACAAGAGGGGCACCCCTTCCTTTACTCCTGAGGCTAACTGTTAAAAAGCACTTCATAAGTAAGAAGCATGGGAATGAGCTTTCTAAGTTCTTATTGATTGAAATAGAAAATACTGTTGAAAAAAGACACAGAGAGGACAATTGATACTGCTCTGCTAGTTCCCTTCTACTGGTAGTTTTTTTTTTTTTTTGCAAAGAACTTTACATGTGGGAGATATCTGTATTAGCCTATCATAATTTAATTAAAGTTCATGCTGTCGCTTGAACTTGATTTCATAAGAGGTTTACACTCACTTCATATGTATGCCCCCTTGCTTTCAGTAATTCTATTACAAACACTCACAAAGCTGTTTGGATTCCTGAATCATTGACTGTTTCTATTGTGCTTCATGGTTCTGAAATCCATTTTCAGCTACTGTGTATGAATCAGTCCAGATGTTCAAAGTAATTTTACTTGACTGTGACAGCAGATGTAAATACAATAAAAACAAGTAATGCATTTACATTACAATTGAGCCAATGAAGATTCTGACACCTTTAATGCTTTGTGACATGTTTGAATGTCTTTTATTTATTTTTTTTGACAGGACGTAAATAGATCCTTGTTTTGATCTCAGTCATATTCATTTTAAAGTAAGACATTGTTCTTTAATATGATTCACCTTTAAATCAAATATATTACAAAATGAATTTCTTTTATTTGTATACAATTTCTGGTAACAATAAGCAGCTTCAATTTTAAAGAAACCACCTGGTAGATGTTAACGAACAATTACGTTGAATCATTTGGGGTTTTTTTTGGTTTTTTTTTCAAATTCTCAAGGCCTCGTTCCCAGAGCCAGAGAGTGGTGAGGAGCCTCCGTCGCTCCCAGATCCAGAGAGGGGTGAGGAGCTGCCGTCGATCCCAGAGCCTGTTAATATAGGTTGTAAAGTGGTATTGTAATATGGTGATAATATACTGAAGATTATTAAACTTGCTGAAAGCACCAATGACTAAAAACTTAAAGGACCGCCTGATATTTCACTTTCATTTAAAAGAGCAATAGAACAGAACGAATACATACAAAGCCAGCTGTTAGCTGCTAAAATGACTGGGTTTCTTTTGTTTTCAGCTGATCCTAGCAATTCTTGCAAGGCATCATGGGAGCTGACATCTCTCAAGGAGCAGGAGATGAAATCAGGTGTTCCTCACAGAGGGAGCACAATTTACTATAAGCAGTTTTATAGCCTCAGCAAAAACGTTGTTCCATGAACAAAATACAAACGAGGATGTTAACAATGTTTCAAGATAAATGCCTCACTTTCTTGGGAAATTAAGCTGAGTTTTTGTGCAGGCCTTGCAGAATGTGTAAACTGAATTATAGAGCAATTCGCTGTGGCTTTTATGTGGTAAATATGAAGCCGCGCTAAAAAGTATACAGACTGCAGGGGAGGAGTGAACAAGGTTGTTACTGCAGAAACGAGCAGATATGAAACTTTGCTGTGGGGCTTTCTCTTACAAACATGCCTATTTCAGTTTCAGAATCATCTATATCTGTTCACAGTAAACCACAGTGGGTATAAAATGTTGACTGATCAGCAGTATAATGGGTTGCTGACAGTAGAATCTAGGAAGATATGAAAACATGCTGAAAAAGTTATAACCAACATATTTATCCTAAATATTTGGTGCACAAAATCTGTGCATCCATGTACAACTACTTATTCTAAAGAACATTGGTTCACTAAAAAGTCAGCCTTTTTTTGTTTTCTATACTGCAATAACTGCTTTACAGTCTTGACACAGTATAAAAACACCGCTGTGTAGGCCTATATTTATACATTACTGCATAATGCTGTACAATCTAGTGACAGAATGCTACACATCATGGTGTAAAATGTGCAGAAGAAAAATGGTTTCATTCACCGCCATATGTAGCAGTTGTTTAGAATTTAATTAGAAGGAGGAGAGGCGATGAGGAGTATCAATCATCCTGTCTCTAGTGGGAACTTATTTGTGGGTAGACTGGAATCAGTAATGATAAAAAACAAACTTGTTTTTACTACAGAGACTTTTGTGGGCAAATTCAGTGGAGAGTGAATTAAGGTCATAGATGGAAAGAGCTTACCAGCAGAGGGAGAAGAAAAAGCTATTATCAAGCCCCCACTGCTTGCATTTAGCAGAATGCAAGCTGCTATTAAATAAGCAACCTGTATTATAAGCAGATATTTGAAAGAGTCAGTTTCATCAGCACAGTCTTATTTACAGGATGGCTATGAACTAGTATATAAAATAAATTGAAGCTTAAACCATGTTCTTGAACTGATGGCATGGGGGCAGTCCATTATCACAATGTCTCTGTTTAAATTAGAAGCTGATGATTCTCTTCAGGAAGCACACTCTTGGTCTAATAGTGTCCACTGTCCAATTTTATAGTGGCAGTTAAGAGCACCTGGAGGATCTCTACTTGCTGCGAAGGAATGAGGACCAAAAGCCCAAGACAATATTCAAAAATTGGTGACAGCATATAACAAGGGCAGTCAAGCACCATACTAAACACATTGTGAATTCTGGTGACTGACCCCAATTTCTTAGCATTCGTGTTTAATAGGGTAGAAAAAAATGTAATATCTGTAGTGTTGGAGGCATTGGATGTAGGTATTTTCAAACTAGGACTCTTCTATAATTAGATTGATTTCATTAGATCCTATCAGGTGTTTTAGTTGACAGGTTTATTACAAAATCACATATTAAAAAGCACATTGGAATGAAGACCTGCTTCACATCCCAGCTGTGTGAAGTTGACAGTCTTTGGTGAGGACTCCAGAGGGAGTGTTGCATTGGTCCTAAGCTCCCACGGATTAGGGAAGTTTTTCCTCATCACTCTACAGCAGACCCTACTGGCCAGGTGACCAAGCTCAAGTGGACACTTGCAAGGCTGGTCTGTATCCTCTATTGGCTGGTAGCTTGACTACATCTGCTCTCAAGCTTGCTGTAAAGATGCAATTAGCTTGATTGTGGGATCGGATGATGCTCACTGGCCTTTAGTTCTACTGATCTGTTGTGGGAATTTTCTGCTGTGAGTGTAATTGTACATTCTAAAACATCTACTCAGTTCTACCACGAAAGTGACCTAATAGCGCATTAATGTTTATTTAACAAGGATTTAAGTTTGCATTATGCAGATGTGTTATTATTTATTTCCTAAAAACAAGATACTGCAAAAAATTGACAATTCTTAACACCAAGAAACCTGAAAAATATTTTAACTTTGTTAAGCCGTGTATGTCTGATGAAGCAGCACACGTAACTCGTGGAAAAAGGAACACAGAAAATATCTGCCAAAAGAAAATAAAAACCATCCTCCTGAAGACGAGTGCTTTTCAACAAAGCAGACAAAGCTTATGTATGCAAAAAAACTAAATTAAAAGCTGAATCACACACATTAACACACATTTAACTTCTGAAGTGGTGTCTTTGAAGTAATATTAGTACAGTACTATTAAATCAGACAACTAATCTAAAAAAATAAAAAAATAAATAAATTTAAAAAAAAGAAAATCCACAGAAAACTATCTCTCTAATACAAAAGATGTCAGACAATGGTGGAGCTTGCAACACACTGAGACCTGAGATCATAGCAGTTTCCAAATACTTTTCATTATATTTTCTGGGCTTATATTTGACTGAAGTACCCACTTTATGATGTCAACCTCCTTTGCTGCATGGGGTGCAGCATGTCTCCTGTCTTAACAAAAAATTATTCGGAACACAGAATATCAAATCCCTAAGTTCAATATTTCTCTTTGTTAAATGCAGGAAACTCGTCAGAAGTATACTATCATGTTACATAAACCAGAATTAAGATAGGCAAATAGTAATAACAGATCATTGATATTATTTCTGAAAATACTGTAACCCTAAAAAAGTATTTCAATATAAGAGTGTGTCTATTTGTACTATGAATAGTGATACACTAGTTTTTCATGAAAATACATTATATTTCATGTTTGAAACGGCAGTGTATCACACAAAACTGTCCTTACATTTGCAATGTTAAACTGAAGAGCAATTTGAATTCTGCAATACAATTTGTAAAAAGCAGATTTAAAGCGTAAACTTTTAGATTTTACAAATGTAGGTGTTTAAAATGGTGGTTCTAGTGCAGTGCAACTTCTGAATACCACTAATTTAGTAAAGTCTATGTACTGTATATTCATTTTTGTCAAATGAGTTGATTTACCTTTTTAATAAGCATTTATAGCACTGGTATTGTTATTGTGTAAATATAACTTTTCAAAGGAAGACATTACTGTTTTTTTTTTTTTATATGATAATCAAAAGATTATTGGATTTAATATTAAATATTAGGTTTTCTTTGCTATTTCTTAATTCGGATGTGTGCAGCCAAGGTTCGGGGATAGAATAAATCCAGGATGAATACTTTCTGACGTAAATCACATCTGTCTGTTTTTCATGAGCAGTAACAAAGAAAACCTCAAGGGATGTCCCTTTTCATGCATTTGGTAATGGTAAGACAGCAAGGCAGGTTGTTAAAATGGCAACACTCGCATGTTTATCCATCCGATTAAAAAATCTCAAATAAATATGAACTATATCATTCGTAAACCCCAGAAAGTCCCCTGTGGAATTACAAAACAAATCTTGCGAAAACCAGCAAAACCAGTGTTTAGTAGTCCTCAGGCTTTTCACGTGAGAGCGAAATCAGTAACATTAACAGATTGCCCAGTGCTGAATGAATGAGTATATTAAAAGAGACACATTTTCCAAACACTTAATTAAACTAATGAAATCACAGGTGAGGATATATAAACATGTACATTTAACAGTAATTATGTGTTTTGATATTCCAATGGTACCAGTGGCTTCAGGTCAGAGATTAAGAGGTTTTCTGTTTTCAGAATGTAAGTAATATTTTCACTACATATTCCTTCCCGTGTCACTGTGAAAACCAGATCACTATTCATTGAATTATTTATTTAACAACTGAGTACCCATTAAGGGTCTTACAAAAACACAAACAGATTGTGTCAGTCAGCCACTCAGCAGCAGCAGTCACCCAACACATTACAATACAAAAACACAATTGTGCTAAGAGTACCGGGGAAAAAACACCATAAGTAGTTTATGAGTTACTATGAAGGACATACAGTCCACTGCTAACAGTGACAATCACAAGAAGTCTCCATAAAATTAAATCTTGCATTGCATTGCAGTCGCGCTATGGAATATATCGCCACAATGATAGTAAGCAGTTTGTGAACTCATTGTTTACTCATCATTTTGCCAAATCTGAAAAAGACAGATCTGCTACAATATGTGAAATATATCAAGGAGGAGCTTTGTTATTTTGTAACCATCTGGAAATGTTAGCCCTCAGTTGTGAAATACAGGTGGGATGAGTTAGTTGGTTTTAATGTTAGCTTAAAACAGAGGTGCACATAGTTTGACGTGGTCGATTTGTATTAGATGTCTCAATGACACACATTAGTGTGTGGGAAAAAATCATCAGCCTGTCACTGCTACTGCTTTTGAGTGCCCTTTTACACGTTCTGTGTTCATGTATTATGAATGTAAGGATTAAAACAACTTAGTGGATGTTCTTTATGTTGCTGCTCGTAATATATGACACACTAGCATTTATAGGGCAGCACACTGGTTTCTAACACAAGCATGGCATTTAAAATTGTATCATCCAGCTTCAGAAAAACAAAAAAAAGTGTACCAGGTCAGTACTGACTTGAATTTTGGCAAGTAAGTCATATGGTAATTATTTGGTTGAAGTGTCTTTGCAGGTCTCATGGCAATGCTGTAAATTGTAAACACTTGCAGTGGTGCTATAGTGCACTGTTGGGTATTAAGTTGTTCATGTTAGTCCAATCGCCCCACTCAAACTGGTATTTATAGCCTGTTCATGCACGAATGTCTGCTGCTTATATCATGTTCTTCTGCTCTTACAGTGGGCAGTACCCCCCCACCTCAAGAGACGAGATAATTGATGTGAACTAAATAAAAGTAATATAGTAGGATCATAGAAGCAAATAGAGATTTGCATCATCAAATGGGTTCATTGGGCACAGGCATTAAACAGGAGTATATACAGGGACAGCCTTAGGCTGTGCGGGGCCCTAGGATGTGATGATTAAGAGTGAGGTCCAGAACATTAAATGAATGCTGCAGAAGCAACGTATCTTACAGTTAGTATATAGGTGCATCATGTAATCATATGCACCTGCATATGCTAACATTAAGATGCAGTAAATAATATTAATGATATTAAAATGTTAATGAATACTTGTTTCAGTTAGTTTGTTAGACTTTATCATTTTATATAATTCACAATTTCAAAGCACTCAGAATTCCCGTGTATATCAAACATATGACGTATTAACTTTTTCTAAAATGACCATGCCCCTGTAGGCCTATTGAAAAATAGTGTAATGGGTTTGACTGGTCAGCGGCAAGAATAACCACGCAGAAATAGATAACAAAATAAATACTAATAATAACAAAAGAATCCCTCTTTGACACTTAACACTTTTTAATGTATTTATTTATTTATTTATTTATTTATTTATTTATTCGCAAATGACATCATTTTTTTCTTTTCATTTTACATTGTAAATTACGTAAGAACATAAATTACAAAGACATTTTCCTAGATTTAGTGGCAAAGCCCATTATAAAATTCTAAATTTGTGGAAACTTCGCTCTCATTTGACAGTATAGCCAAATTTGGGGATCATTTTTTAATCACCGTTGAGCGCAAATGTGAATTTCATCCTGGAAAAGGTGCACTCGCCCAAAGCAACCGTCACTGTTGGCTCATCTATTCCCATGCATATGCTGCACTATTTTCATAGGACTCATACTTGCAAAGGGCCTGGTTGAGCGTGGGGCCCTGTGGTAAAGTGCCCCGCCCCTGGGCTATTTATTTGTGTTATATGTTACGTGTTGTGTGTTAATGTTGGTGTATAGTCATTGGTACACGGGATATAAATGGGTCTGTGGAACACAAGTTGTTTAAAATGTATATTTGTATTTAGGCATGAGGACTGCAAAGCACTTCACGTGCAGGTAAAATGTAATAATATGTGAGCACAGGGAATTGCACTTTTATTAATTCACGTGCAGTTGTACCGAAACTCCAATTCAATGATTGATTAGCAAATGAATCTCGGTACAGCTGCATAAAAGCAGCATGTTTTCACTCACTCGGGGTTGTGTGTTCGGTGAGTGGAGAACGGGTGTGGAGAAGGAGAGTAAACAAAGTAAAATAGCGTAGTTAGACCTGTCTTGACTCACCGTGTTTGTTCAGTTGAGTGAGAGTAAAGAGTTTTTAGCGTAGTTATCGCATCAATCCTGGACTCCCAAGTGGCAAACAAGTAACAATCGTTAGTTCAACCTGTCTTGAACTCACCGTGTTTGTTGTCTGTTTAGTCTAGTCTTTGAACACAAATTTAAGTGTTAGTCCGGTTGTGTTCTTCACATCTTTGTTTTGACGCACCAAGCCAAAATAACTTAATTTGACGTTTGCAACGCGTTTAAGTGTAGCAGCTGCATTGACCGTCATGACAGCGCAATTCACATTTCACCTGGCAGTACTGAGTGTTTCTTCCGGTGACGTCACCACACACCGCCATCCGGGGGATTTCCTACCCCCTGAGGGATCTAGGCTGATATATATATATATATATATATATATGATATATATATTATATATATATATATATATATAAAATTACACACACAATATCTTACTTCATAACATCTACAAGTGATTTAATTAGCTGTGTGTGAGCTTTCAGAATTTGTATGTGTTTCAAACTGCACACAAGAAGAAAATATTTTATCTGGAATACATTATTTTATGCACATGTGAAGTGTGGGCTTCATATTATTTTCAGAGCAGCATTACTGTATTGGGGCAGTACAGACCATTCTGTTTGTACTGTGTCACTTTGTACACGTCATAAAAGCTGTAATGGAAAGACGTGATTGATGCATAAACTTCAGTGATGCTGTAAAAAGTTCATCCAATCAAATGATGTATTGGATTAGCAAATAACTGCCCTTGAAATGATTTTTGCAGCACACCAAGCCCTGCCGATACAAGGTGAGTGTGGGGAATATTGGGTTGGCAGGGAGATGGTTAATGTCCTCCCTGCAGAAACATGTGGGAATGTGGCTGGTGAAGTAAATTGAACAAGTGATGATGATTAATTAGGCTCCAGTCACAGGTGTATAAACAGGGTAATCGCGGGTGTGTTCATTTTGCAATTAGTGTTTGTGGTAGTGGTAGTGGTAATGGTGAAGATGAGTGTGCTGTGCTGTGCTGTGTAGTGCAGTGCTGTGCAATACAGTGAGAAATACAGCTGCTATTCAGTGGAGTTTTATGAAGCTGTGTTTCATTGGAAGCCGTGGCTCGCACTCAAACCGCAGTGTTTAAAGTATATGTACTGTTTTATTTCTTTGTTTCGGTCACCATGCCGCTGTTTGTTGTGTCACTGTGTTTTGTTTATTGTTTAATTATTTATATTAAATGTGCATTATTGGTGCTTTAAACTTGTCTTGTCTATGTTCTGAGTCCTAAATCCCTTGCTTAGATAGATGCAGGGTATTAATCCTTGAGACAGAGTAGTCGCTTGCTGCGTGGGTGCGTGAATTCACTGCTAAGTGACAGGCAGGAGATCAAGACGGAGGTTGAAGTTGACACACCCCGCTGGCGAACATATCAAGTCAACACACTGAACAGCTCACGTGACACTATCAGCAATGGCAGTGCATGGAGCACATACAACAGTGTACGAAAACGTTGATAGGATCTGCAATATCTGAACTAATCTTCTGCATCTTGTAAAGTGCTTTGTGATGGTGGTCCACTATGAAAGGTGCTATATAAAATAAAAATTGAATTGAATTGATTACTGTATGTGCATTTGTCATAATATAGCAGTAATCATGAACATTATACCAGTGTGCAACGTAGAAAGGAATATGGCCTCTATCCGGCCACTTTTTTTTTTTTTTTTTTTTTTTAATCTCTTTGACTTCAATAACATCTAAGATATAAGATGAATAATTATTTTTATTTGTGTGTCAAAATTGTTCTCTTCAATTTTTTTCCAATTGTCCAAAAATGGCTCCCGATACAAGATTAAAGCGTAAATAGACTCCAATTGAATTTTCTTCTTTTTTTAGTATTGCCCCTTACCTTGTTATGATATTGGCAGTCATTGTGAGTGGGTCTTATTGCAAGTACTCAGATACTGTTGTTTTATGTCTATGTTAGATACTGCTTATGGTTACTAATATAAAGTCATGTAGGCTATTGTAACCTACATTACATATATCCGGAATATACTATATATATATATATATATATATATATATATATATATATATATATATATATATATATATATATATATATATATATATAGACTATATAGAAAGTCTACACCCCCTTGAACTTTTTTCACATTTTGTTGTGTCAGTGCCTCTGATGCATTTAAATGATGATTTTTTTTTTCCACTTGTCTACACACCATACTCCATGCTGTTAAGGGGAAAATATATACATAAATTAAAAATACAAAACTGAAAGATCATAATTGGATAAGTCTCCACCCCCCTGTGTTACTACTGACTTAATAGTTGTGAGTCTGTTGGGATAGGTCTCTACCAACTTTGCACACCTAGATTTGGCAATATTTGCCCATTCTTCTTTACAAAACTGTTCAACCTCTGTCAAGTTCCTTGGGGAGCGTTGATGCACAGCAATCTTCAAGTCACGTCACAAATTTTCGATTGGATTTAGGTCAGGGCTCTGACTGGGCCACTCAAGGACATTTACCTTTTTGTTCCTTAGCCACTCCAGTGTAGCTTTGGCTGTGTGCTTTGGGTCGTTGTCATGCTGAAAGGTGAACTTCTGTTCCAGGTTCAGCTTTCTTGCAGAGGTCAGCAGGTTTTCCTCAAGGACTTCTCTGTACTTTGTTCCAATCATTTTCCCTTCTATCCTGACATGTGTCCCAGTCCCTTTTGATAAGAAACATCCCCATAACATTATGCTGCCACTACCATGCTTCACAGAAGGGATGGTGTTCTTTGGGGGATGCGCTGTGTTGGGTTTGTTCCGAACATAACACTTTGCATTGAGGCCAAAAAGTTAAATTTTCGTTTCGTCAGACCACAAAACTTTTTGCCACATGGCTACAAAATTTCCTTAGTATTTTTTTGCATACTTCAAACGGGATTCAAAGTGGGCTTTCTTGAGTAATGGCTTCCTTCTTGCCATCCTACCATACAGGCCAGATTTGTGGAGTTCTTTGGATATTGTTGTCACATGTACGCTTTGACCAGTCTTTGCCATAAAAGCCTGTAGCTCTTGCAAAGTTGCCATTGACCTCTTGGTAGCCTCTCTGATCAGTTTCCTTCTTGCTCGGTCATCCAGTTTGGAGGGACGGCCTGATCTAGGCAGGGTCTTGGTGGTGCCATACACCTTCCACTTCTTAATAATCGTCTTAACCATGCTCCAAGGGATATTCAAGGCCTTTGATATTTTTTTATAACCATCCCCTTTCAACAACTTTGTCCCGGACTTCTTTTGAAAGCGCCTTGGTGCTCAAGTCTTTGCTTTGAAATGCACTACCCAGCACAGGGAACATACAGGAACTGCTGAATTTATCCTGAAATCATGTGAATCACTACAATCTAACACCAGTGGAGGCCACTTAACTTGGTGTGTGATTTTGAAGGCGATTGGTTACACCTGAGCTAATTTAGGATTTAGGAAGGGGGGTGGACACTTATCCAACGAAGCTATTTCAGTTTTTATTTTTAAATAATTTTCTGCAAATTTCTAGAATATTGTTTTCAATTGGAAGTTGTGGGGTAGGATGTGTAGATAAATGAAAAAAAAAACACAATTTTAATGCATTTTAATTCCAGGTTATAAGGCAACAAAAGTTGAACATTTTGAAAGGGGGTGTAGACTTTCTATAGGCACTGTAATATATATATATATATATATATATATATATATATATATATATATATATATATATATATATATATATATATATCCTGTTACATTTAAGGAATGAACCACTTATAATCTTAATATTAATTCCTGTTATGTATGAACCACTTAGAATAATACTAAGAAAATGTCATTTGAAACTACCTACTGTTGCTTTATTCCACCTACACCATGCTTACAAATCAGACAAATGACATGTGGTTCACTACAGAAGGATTTAATTGTATGTCCTCTATCATGTAATATTACAGCTAAGCAATACCCATTGTAAAATAAGTCCACCACTCACATTTATGAGCTGATTGAGAATGATGCTATTGTACATGCAGTACACTGTTTCATAAGTGCACAGAACATTCATTGTTGGCTTTAAATCACATTTTACAAACATCTATAATAATCCTGCAGAGTGAAACTGAGAATCCTTGGGAATGTACAATCATTCCGCACACATTTCTTCAAAGGGGTGTAACAGCTTGGCAACACTGTTGGGAGTTAGCTGCAGTGTAACTGCAGCTGGTGCTGAGAATTGTCCTTTTAAAATATCCACATACTTAATCAGGGAAAATCTTCCAACATCCCCTTCCAGTCACTGTGTCAGCAGTCATGTTTATGGCAGGGATTGCTATGTTTTACTGGAACAGCTGTTGAAATTCACTGAGGATCTAGCAAAGCTTTTTTTTCTGAACAAGAGCTGAATAATGAATCGACAGTAGAAACGAATAACTCGCTGCACAAACCCTTGTGCTGTTCAATCCTAACCCCCCCCCCCCCAAAAAAAAACCACAGGCACGAAGGAAAAGCAAATGAGCTTTTTTAATAATGTGTGTGTGTGTGTGTGTGTGTATATATAGCATTTGCATTGTACACCCCTCCTATTGTTTCATAAATGCACTCCACGTTCCTAATATAATCTTCCATTGATTTAAAGTGCAAAAACAAAACAAAAAAAATATATTGAATTTGTACTGAACTGCTGTATGATGGAGTAACAGCACAATAACTGTAGCAATAACTGTAGATTGTGCTCTGTTGGCATTTGTAATTCAGTCTTAGAAACAATGTATTGTTTTACAGTATTGTTTGAGAATCTGAAAGAATATTTAACATGGATTTTAACGCACAGTATACAGTAAACCAGAGATACTTAATTCTAGTATAATCCTTCTGATTGCCTTTCAAACACACAGATAAACTGACATTTGAGCTCACAAACACTCTGGGGAAAGCTCACTATAACATCCCAGCATTTCCTCCCATCAGCAAACAAATGCCTTTTGTCAACTGCGTTAATGTATTGTTCAAATACATTTGTAAATACAGCAAAACCTGTACAATCCCGTGCCGCTTGGAAAAAAAATCATTTAAAATAAATAAATACTGTACCTAAAAAAAGTGAAATGAAAAAACAATTGAATGCTTTAGATACTCAGCATAATAAAAAGCAAAATCTGTAACCTGTTATTTGCACAAGCCTTTTGCAACCATTGCCATTGAAAGACATTCACTGTTCGTACTGCAGCTGCATGCAAGAGTAAGCTGCTTTAAGTTGGCATGCAGGGTTTTTGCAGTGTTGATTTTAAGTAGGCATGTGTATTAGTGGCACAAGTAAACTGCCAAGAGCCAAAGACAGACAAAAACAGTCTGTAGTGACCTATTCATTACCAAATCTTGATTCCAGTGGATATGCAGAAGACTACAAAACAGACTAAGGTACAGGATGACCAGTTCATCCCATTTGCTGATTTTAAAGTATCGTTCATAGCCTGTGTAAAATGTTTAGTATGGACTGATTGAGAAAGGCAAACTTTCTGATTAATTAATCAGATTCATGCACCTAAGTGAAATCTCATCCCAGTATCACTGGTCAAAAATTATACATGATGCGTTCTTTCTGATACTGTAACTTGCTCTGTGACAATTCTATCAAATATGACCTCTTCCTCAATAAGAAAGAACAATGTTTGAGATGGCTAAATCTTTGTAATATTCTGATGATCAGCCAATCTTTAGTTTAAATGTTTAGCTTTTAATTAGTTTAAAGATTGGCAATAATTGTGTGGTCAAGGTAATTCACTTTTCATCAGAAGCCTCTCACTCAGTTGCATCTCAAGAAACAGTCATTTTAATGTCAGTGGGTCTGCTCAAAATTGTGTCATTCCATAACTTCTGAACCACTGCAATTGTAAGTTTTCCAGTAAAAAGGATCTCCAAATAATGAGTTTTGCCATGTCTTGATTGGTCAAGGAGTGACACACATTTGTAGGTTTGTGTGGAGCCTTCTTTCAATCCTAAATTGTTCTTACTGGATGGCTAACAATGTATGTAGTCTAAAATATTTTTTATTGCAATACAAGGTGTTCTTGCTGAGGGGATGATTTTTTCAAAGTAGATTCCTGTAATAACAGACAGCTGATTGGCATCTACATTTCCTGTTGATGGGGCCATTAAGACCAACCAGTTCTTCCTCAATGGTTGATGTTAACTGGAGGAAAAAAAAAAAGAAAAACTTAAAACACACTTCGCTCAACAGACTTGGTATATTTATTTCATGCAATTTCTATTAATTACTCCATTTACTACTGCCACAATTACTTGAGAGTTATTCCCTGGAAGAAAGGTCTATGCTATATAGAAAACAAATGTCTAATGAAGTTTATAGATGTATTATGGTATCACAGTTGTCAAAAAGCAAACCTGTTTTAAGGTAATTATTGTCAGCTTTGTTCCTTACCAGGCATCGCACATTATACTCAAGAGCAATGGAATCAACATCAACTGTTTAAAACTCACAAACGTATTCTAGTTCTGTGATACAAATATGTAGCAGGTATAATTAAATGAATATGATGGTTTAACCTGTCAAAAAAGTATAACGACAGCTTTAATCATTACACAAACTGTGGACTGTGAAAGCCATCATCTTTAATCATTCTCCCCAAAACTGTCCTTGTGCAATGCAATCTTCTGAGACAGCTGTGTTGTTTACTGAAGACTTAACAAAGGAAAAGAACATCAAGAAGTTTGACACAAGATAAAGTGCGCCAGTATTCCTGCAAGAGAAAACAGTGAGAAATTCTAAACAAGTTCAAGTTCCCTGCCTTTCCTTCCATAAATGACTTAATATTACCCACTATTACAACGTTAATTATGATCAATGTCTTTTGCTATTGAGTACTATTTGTATTCATATTTGTAAAGCTGTCCCAGTATGTCAAAAACTCATAGTTGTGACACCACTATTGGTAGAGCAGTGAAAAAATTGTGTTCTTGGCACTAGTCAGACAGAAAGTGGGCCAATTAAACCAAGCTGAGCACTGCTAGAGTTTAATGAACCTTGGTGACAAGGTTGATGGTGAAAAGGCTGACCCAGTGACCTGCCTTGTTGACTGCCCCAGAAATTTCTGAAAAACCCTTATCCACTGCTCTAATTGGGATCAAAGGTCACAAGTAAAATTGTCAGTGACTTCATGTTTTAGTTTTGTTCTTTGTAAACACCATTTACAGCCATTGTTTTAATTAATACATTACTTTATTGTTTGAAGAAGAACAAGAAAAAAAAAATGTAACAGTTTTGAAATGTTAGCAGATTTGTAGAGAATTGGGTTCTACTTTGAAAAAGTCAAAACCACCAATGGTTCATTTACACCATGTTGTTCAACCTTAACCCCTGTTCACAGATCATTTTAATTGACATGGTATGGTTTGCTTTACATTTCCAAATCATTTAGTTTTAAAATACAGTCACTGTAGTTTTAGGAAAATCCAGTCACGGTCAAATGATATGTATTTACCCTGTCTTAACTCTAAAATAAATAGCTTGTTTGTTTCATATTTCAACAGTTAAATCTTTTTGTAATGGCAATTATCAGTAAAAAAGAAATTTGTAAAGAAGTAAGTGGTGTTTTACTTTAGTGGATCCAAACATTTCAACTCAACAACTAAACAAATATTTTACAAAGAATGTTGCACACCAGAAAGATGGTATTAACAATAATTTAAATGGTAGGCTATTGAGATTAAACTAAAAGTTAATTATCTAACATTGTAGTATTAGTAATTGTACTTATACAAATGATAACAAAACAATAAGCTCTCTACAAAACAATACTAATCAACCTTATTTTTTAACTCATCAATGTCAGGTTTCACAGCTACCGTGACTGGTCACCCCTAAAATTTGTTACGTAGTTCTATAAGGGGTTACTCTCCCACACACACACCCCCTCTCCGCAGACCACTATAATAACTGAAAAAACTTAAAATTAAGGGTTTTACTGTAAATGTGCATAATACATGATTAACTACATCATTAAAAGATCAGGAAAATTGGGGTTAATTTTTAGTTATAAAATTCTTAAACATATTATTCATAAATCACAATGTGAAGATGCATGGTCTAGGATTAGTTGCAGTTTTCTTCATTAGTCAGTAAAGTTCTAAGGGATGGCTTCAGTTGATACAGGGAAATACAACAAGTGGTGTTTCTGTCATAACAAAACATTTTCTAAGGGTCACATGCTGAAATCAAGGATTCAAGTTTCCATCTGTATCCCCTTGAAATGTCTTGATTCCCTTTATCAGGAGACAGGATAGTGACTCCAATCAAGTTTGAGTGGATTAAACAACAAGTTATTAAACATTTTTAGTTGTTATAGTTTGTCAGTCCCAAACTGTTGTGACATAATTGATTTTTCTTATATATATAATTGTTTTTAAACTAGGGAAACTGTGATAATGATCATTATTTTTTATTTGTGGACTACAGGAAGGGAGTAATATATATATAATAAAATGGTGTAGGTTTTATGGCAATCAGTCTTGTTTTAGTGCCCTGTCTGGGAACTTTTGTCATGGCTGGCTTTTACCTTCTCCCATTCCCATGGTGTGTTTTACCATTATCTGATTTTCCCATTTCAGGAAGACCTCTGCCTACAGGTTACCTGAGTGAATCTTTTGTATATTTTCAATTAAAAAAAAAAAATTAAAAAATCCTGAAATAAAATTACAGCCATCAAAGTGCTACATGAAATAACACAGATTTGTTTTCAAAAACTGCGAGGACAGGCCAGCCCCTGAAAACAGTGACTGCAGGAATCAAGATGGACTTGCTCACCTCAGTAGAATAAGCTGTCATTCAAATACTACCACCTCGTCAGCGGAGGAGGACAGCACTGTAGTTAGCTGTATTACTAAATGAATAGTGATGGTACAATTTAATTGAATCATGTTTGTTATGAACATTTGCAAATTATTTATTAAGCGCTGCATTTCAAGAATCGTGGTCCTGACCACAGTCAAGGAAAAAATGAATATAGGTAGGTCTTTTCGGTTTTTATTTTCCAAATCTCTGCCTCCCTTTAAATGTTTATTAGTCATTGTAAAGCTGTGTCTGCATCCTAATAAAGATAACCCTATTCATTACAAACTGGGTTTAAGATTTGAAATGAGAGATTTGCTATCAGTGTACATGATATTTTTTAATATAACAAAAGCACAACGATAAACTAGGCGAGTGCAAGAACGAAATGCAATTAGGATCAGGGGTGAGCCAAAATACACAAGAACAAGGGACAGCATGGCAGAGCCTTACAAATATACAGTGTAATAAACCTTAAATGTAACACATTGGTGTTTTTCCATTATATGTCTTTATACTGTATGTATTACACACTTAAAATAAAATATATTCAATTATTATGCAGCAAAATACAATAACTGACCTGATGTAACCAAAAACACCACATAAAAGCACATTTTTGTAAGTTTTCTTTTTCACAAGCTTTTCCCTTGAAGATCTGAATGCAGTTTTTGTATGACTGCTGTGTGTATTAAATACTTTTGAGTTTTGTGGGTGACAAATGCACTGTATTTATTTTGAAAGGGATTACAGTACCTGCTCATGACAAGATGTAACACATCTAAATATAACATTACTTTTGGACCTGCAATATAACATTTAAACATGCATTATCTATTCTAGCGCCAACACTCCAATTTTAGAAAAACACTCATTCATCTGAATGAGGACGTTTGCCACCAGCGATATTCCATAACATACAAAACTCGCTGAAAGCCAAAAGCAGCATCTGCTGACTGCTGAGGCGTGCTTTTAAATAGGCCAGCTCGTTTCTCCTTAAATCTGATCCAGGAGGATATTCAAATGGCATGGTCTGTGATTTGTTTCGTAATGATATTTATGCCTGTTCGCCTTGTACAGACTACAGAGTATATGCGATTTGTTGCAGTTGAGACACATGTTTACCGCTGTTTTCACTGAAAGCAAACTCTTTCTCCCAGTCTGGTTTAAAGCCTCATAATTTAGTTTATTACTCGTGGAGGGTTTTCTCAGTGCCATTGCCTCCACGAAACGAACGAGCACTTAATTCAAACTGATGAAATTAACTTTCAACCGCACATCTGGCTTTCAGTCCAGGTGATCGAAATATGAAAGTGCCAGCGCTCAGCTTTGAAAGACATCGCGTGACGAAATGTCCTTGCAGGCTCAAAGAAACAGACGAGAGAAAAGAAATAATGACTAACACAAACGAATACAGAGAACAACAATAACAAACGTGTGTTTATTTTAACCTTTTTTTCTCTTTTCGTTTTTGCTTATTATTCTTTCTTCAGTTCATTCGAGCCGCAATATGTGCGTCACACTGCATTTCATCCGGAGCCGCACTTGAACTGCCCGGGAGCCGTAGTTTGGCCACCTCTGGTTTGTACTGAAGCTAAAAGTGGATTTTATGCTCATTTCCTTGTTATTAATGATATATTAGTAATTGGCATTGCAATCTTGGAGATGTGAGTAATGTTGTACAAGCTGGCAGAACGATGAATCTCCCTTATAAAAAGAATGTTATGAGCCAATATTATAGTCTAACCATTATTCAACTTAATTGCTGCATCTGTTAACATTCACTGCAAGCTAACTTCCCTCACACAGAAGGCACACACACTATTGAAATTGATATAGACTGCTTGGTTGAACAGGGAGGAAGACTAAATATTAGTTTTAATTATTTGTTTAAAGGCATACAAGTGCCAGCTAACAGATTAAAAAATAACTACATGACTGAATAGGACTGATGAAACTTGACATACGGCATAAAGAAGACCTATCCAGTTATCAATGGAATATATTAAGGTGAAACAGATAAGCATGCACATTCATTGTTTCCTTTACAATTGAACATAAACAGCTTCATTTTTCCCTTTAGAATGGTGCCTATTTTGCAATTGACTAAATGCTTAGTGTTGTATATTGGGTTTTGCACTTTTCTTTATGAACATGGTAACAGCAGTGATGAAAGATTATCTGTTTACTATTTTAGGGAGAAACAAAAACAAAAACAAAAAAAAACAAAGCTTCAGAACTGCAGAAAACAAACAAGTGAATGATAAATAACCATAGGTTGCATCTGTTGCTAAACAGGGACATCTAGAGGATATAACGTGTATAGCAGCCAAGTGGTTGGAAGGAAATTATATTCCTATCATTTAAAATGAACCAAGGCTGAGAGGCTTATTTATATAGACCAAATTCACTTTATTTACTATAAATTATGTTATTTTCATATTGCATGGCTCTTAAACTCAAGTGAGTTAAACTCTTAAACTTGTTTAACTCAAGTGACTTTCCCATATAAATTATTAGGGGAAGCGGAAATTCTAGCCTTATGTATCTTACAATAAAGAGATTCTCAAGCATACTGAAGAAATGTATACCAATCCGAAACCTCCAGTTGGAACAGACCCCCATGACACATGCATAACATCATCATACTAACTCGATATTCAATCTGTTCTGATAAAATTCATACAGGTACAGTTTGTTGCTACTTGAATCCCAAACAATTTTTCTGCTGTGAATGGTTGCTTTGTTGTACTCTATACTTTAACTTATAAACTGGGGGAGAAAAAAAGAGTTGAACGATTACAATATCAAATTAAAGTCAACATAAATCTCAATACTTTAGCAACAGATCTGGAACCATTCGGAATTATGCAAGTACAATAAAAAGGTAAGCAAGGGATTGTGAACGAGTGTAGTGCAGTGCTCAGGTGTACAGGTGATGTAGGTCCTTCAACAATGACAGACACAAAGTTACGGTTTAAACGGTACTTTTAATCGTTCTTTTTTCCTGATTTGAGACAGTTAAATAATAAGGCTGGTTCTACCCAACAATGGGTATTTCCAGCATAAACTAAAAGGGTTGCAGTACCAATAGAATAATCCAAACACAAACGCGCACCACAGACACAAAAACCCCATCTCCAGACTGTAGTTGCTCTTTGTACAGGTGCGGTGCTCTCAGCAGTGATAGTGTACATTTACAGGTCCTGGCTTAGCGCTGGCTTCTTGCTGCAGCTCCTGGCTTCGTTCTTGCCGTCTGACAAAACACAGAGTTCATCAAATAGAAAAATGCTCTACTCACATTTCAACTGTCCTTGTTTCCTCCCATTAACCACAACAAAGGAACTGATTACGTACGACATCACGTCCCCCTAAAGTACCCTAAGCCCCGCCCCCTCCGATAGCTAGTTCAGTCACGTCTCCTCCAATTCATGACTGACACTTTGCTTACCGTACCCTGGTACCAATGCTCCGCCCCTTTCCTGAACTGCTAAACCATTCAGTACGAGGTGCACAGTTACTGTTGTACAATGACGAGCGCGAGATTGTTGATTCAGATTCATTCGATCTCTGTCACATATTTATATATGTAACGTATTTCTGCAGTTATCAGAACGACAACTTATATTATAAAGCTTTGATCAAAGTGTTTAAATGGTCCTGGGAGATCTGTAACCATTCCTCAATGATTACCAGTGAAGTTATGGTCTCTGTGTTGGTCCATAGCTGTCTAATATGACAGGCCTGGGGCAATGTAGAAAGTGTGCCATGTGTTCTTCAAACAAGTCGGCAACATCTTCTGTGGTGTGTTTAGGTGCATTGCCATTTTGATACCATCTGTCTTTGGAAGGGTAGTAATGTAGGGTTATGAGACATTGAACGTCTGTGTATGAGGGGAGCACAACAAGAGTAGTGAACAGATAGATATTCACAGACACTTACAGACCTATAACTCTATTTTATATTGTTTAATTAATAATACACAACTTAAAAATTCCAGCTATATTGATTTTCTATTCAGGACCAACCTTTATATTGTCCATTGTCATTTTAAGAGGCAGACCTCAGTGGCTGATTGTGATGTCATTGTAGTTGAATTGACTTTGCAGTTGACGGTAATTCCGAGAGGTGCCTCATAGGAACATAAGAACATTTACAAACAAGAGGAGGCCAAATGGCCTCGATGACTGATCTCAAAACTTTATCAAGTTGGGTCTTAAGGGATCCAAGTGATTCTGCGTCAACAGCATGACTTGGTACAGTATCCCCTCACCACTCTCTGTGGGAAGAAGTGTCTCCTACCCTCTGTCCTAAGTATTGGTAAGGGTTAACTTTGTCAACTCCTTTTGAATTCTAAAGATTTTAATCAAGTCCCCCTAGTTCTTCTTTGTTCTCGCCTAAATATAATAGTTTGAGGTTAAAGCAGTGAGAACTTGAAATATACTTTCTCTTCATTAATATTTTATTTAAAACTGTTAAATATTGGTCAATTTTTCCTGTCTATCAACCAACACCAAACAAATACATTTTTTTAAATGATGGGGATTTGATGTCCAGGCAACTATCCCACCATTACATTGTGGTAGTTTGGCCCATGTATTTTACCCCAAATGAAACTACAAACAAGTTTTTTTTTTTTTTTTTTTATTATTATTATGTTCCTTTTTAACCTTCAGTTTCCCCAGTTTTGTGTTATATATTTAAATGTGTCATTTGACACCTCTAACAGATACATCTAGATAGAGTTAAAATGTGATTTCTATAGTATATATTTTACACTGTGGACTACCAAAACATGCATTAATGGAATAGTTGTGATGGTGTTAGATGGTAGATCTTCAACATGTAAGAGAAATATTACTGTTCTGTTTTTTTTTTTTTTTCCCAAAGTTCATTTGCTATTGCATGGCTTGTATCTGGACATGTTCCAGGTGGAATGTTTTACATTATTTAAAAACAATCAATTCAATATATAAAGCAATTGCACAGAGATACATTGCAAAGCTAAGGATAACTAAAAATCAGAATGTGAACCGTGAATAACTTATCCTGCAGGCAGCGATATATGTGCCCTGTATAAATTATAACACCGTGTAACAAATTTTTTTTTTTTTTTGGTTCCTGGGTAGTAAGTGTTATTTCCTAATTGCTTATGCCTCAAAAGTATAGAAAATGGCTGTTATTCCTCACAAACTTTGCTTTTGTGACCAGGACAGTGATATTTTGAAATGTACCTATTTTCCAGAACATTCCAGATAGATTCAGTGCTGAGTAAACTTGGAGTAACTTCTAGAACTTTCTAGAACTTTCCAGTAATATAAATAGTAGTATAAATACAGGGGCCTTAAGCCCACCAGTTCAGTTTAGTTCCAGCTGCCTAAGTGGATACATATCTGCATTTTTCTGAGATGGCATCAAGAGGCTGCAAGCATACGGCAGACGCATTTTGCAGTCTGCGGCCAATTTATCAAGACAAGAGCGAAAAAGTACTCCGTGGAAGTATCTGCTAAGATGTGTGAGGCCTATAAGGCATATTTCGGCATGCCTGTCGGGGATCAAGACAAACCCTGGGCACCTCATTTCACCTACGAGCACTGCAAAAAAACTCTGGAAGGTAAGGTTGACAATTGTTGCTCGGAATTTTATGTTATAAAATTTGTTAAAATTTTAAAATTGTAAAAGTTTTTAATTTTAAAATGTTTTACAATTTTCAATGTTATTGAAAAAATATATATAAAAAATGTTGGAAGAATCTCTTACACATTAGTCATGGGAGAAATAAATGTATTTTTGTAGGATGGTACAGAGGGGAAAAGAGAGCCATGAAGTTCGCTATCCCAAGAATTTGGCGGGAACCCACTGACCACTCAAGCAACTTCTGCTTCTGCATGGTGGACCCTTCCAAACATCGGACTGGCAAGAATGCACCGGCTGTCACGTATCCAGACCTTCATTCATCACCCCAGTGCCACACTGCCATGAGCTCCCCATACCCACTCCTCAGGAGAGAGAACAGCCGTCTTTAGAAGAGAGCAGTAAGTCAGAGAACGAGGAATATGTTGTAGATCCAGATGACAATTTCGGAGGTGGAGCTGAGGAGAGAAACTCATACTACTCCAACCAAAAAGACCTCAACAACTTGATTAGAGATCTTGGTCTCACCAAGTCCAATGCCGAGCTTTTGACGTCTAGGCTCAAGCAGTGGAACTTGTTGGATGAAAGTGTGCAAGTCGCAGATCAGAGGAAGCGTCACCAACCTTTTTCCAGCTTCTTCACCCGTCAAGATGGGCTCTGCTTCTGCCACAATGCGACCAGTCTGTTCAAGGCAATCAGAATCGCCTGTAACCAGAATGAGTGGCGCCTCTTCATTGACAGCTCATCCAGGAGCCTCAAAGCCGTGCTGCTCCATAATGGTAACAAGTACCCGTCTCTTCCCCTGGCTCACTTGGTGTAGCTCAAAGAGGATTACAACAGCATCAAGACCTTGCTGGACGCCTTGAAGTATGATGAGTACGGCTGGGAGGTCATAGGAGACTTCAAAATGGTGGCATTCCTGATGGGTCTCCAAGGCGGTTTTACCAATTTTCCCTGCTATCTTTGCCTTTGGGACAGCAGGGACACCAAGGCGCACTACCACAGGCGGGACTGGCCACAGCGGACCGAGTTCTCTGTGGGGAGGAACAATGTCAAGTGGGAGCCACTGGTGGACCCCCGGAAGGTGCTGATGCCACCACTGCACATCAAATTGGGCCTTATGAAACAATTTGTCAGAGCTCTAGATAAGGAGTCGGCAGCCTTGAAGTACATTCAAGACTTCTTCCCTAAGCTGTCTGAGGCAAAGGTCAAAGCCGGTGTCTTCGTTGGACCACAGATAAAGAAGATCCTGGAGTGCAATGAATTCCCTAAGAAGCTCACTAGTAAGGAGAAAGCAGCTTGGAACAGCTTTGTCGCAGTGGTTCGGGGCTTCCTGGGCAATCACAAGGCCAAAAACTATGTGGAGCTGGTTGAGACTCTGGTGAAGAACTACGGCACAATGGTCCGTAGGATGTCCCTCAAAGTCCATATCCTTGATGCTTATCTTGATAAATTCAAGGAGAACATGGGAGCGTACTCGGAGGAGCAAGGCGAGCGCTTCCACCAGAATATAGTGGACTTTGAACGTTGCTACCAAGGAGAGTATAACGAGAACAAGATGGGAAACTACATTTGGGGGCTAATTCGTGAAAGTGATTTACAGTATAATCGTAAATCTCGAAAAACTACTCACTTCTAAATCTTTTGTAGTCATTTTTGTATTACTTTAGTATAAATACATGTTAATTTGGATTCATATGTTGTTTTTTTCTGATTTTATGTGAACGAAAAGACACAAATTTGTCCATTTTCTCATTGGAAATAGGTCAATTTCAAAATATCACTGTCCTGGTCACAAAAGCAAAGTTTGTGGGGAATAATAGCCATTTTCTATACTTTTGAGGCATAAGCAATTAGGAAATAACACTTACTACCCAGGAACAAAAATTGTGTTACATAGTGTAATCAAAATACAATATTTGTGAGGTAGACTTTGTTTGATCAAAAATGTTAAGACTTTCTCATGGGATGTATGGATATTTGAAACTGTTATACTGACTGTATGTTAAAACAGCCTTAAAACTCATATTCACCTCATTAAAAGCAGGGAGGACAGACACAAGGATACCCACTACATAGGGGCTTCACTCATGGATGTTGTATTGTTTTTATAGAAGTACATAAATCTTTTGAATTAACAGGATTTGTAATTTTGAAATAAAACCCCCTTTGACATGACATTTGACATTTGTGCGCTTATTCCAAGTCCCTCATTATTTTCTGTATGTTTTTTTTTATATTAAGATTGCAAAAGTTTTTTTTTTTTTAAACAATTATATTATTATTATTATTATTATTATTATTATTATTATTATTATTATTATATTATTATCCAATGCCTTGAAGGTTTTGCCTTGAAAATTACATTGAGATTGTATTTTAAGAATTAAATAGCAGGAAATCTTAACACTGCCGCCTGTTAACTTGAAATACCTGTTTGTTGATATTAATAATGGGATCAATAAATCACCAGCCGTATATCAATATGGGGGAGTTAATCTTTTTGCTGCCAAAATGAAATGGAATCATACTTATTGTACCCTGCTGTGCCACGGTAAAAAATTTCAACTTTACATTATTCTAACAAATTCTTTAAGCATTTTACCATCACATAGCGGTTATTGATATAATGTCAGAAGACACACTTCAGTCTAAAAAAGACATCTGAGTTAAGTAAAATACTTACTGTATTAACCGGTCTCCATTTAACCTGAATTGATGTAACATCTCACAAGAGGCAATGTCTTATTTAAAGGCACTTTTTTGGGGGGGCGGTTACACAGTGTGAAGACATCTTGTAAATTATACACTTACAATTCTAGAATGTAACATAGATAGTATTATTAAACTCTTAAACCCAAGACCTAGTCTGTTTGGTTCCTAGTGCACCCAAACTTCACACCTAGGGTAAGAAAAAAGGAAACTGATCAAAATCTTTCGGTTGCTTAACTGTGAACTTTAGAGTGAGGACCTGTTTATGGCATCATCTGTACAAAAAAAAAAAAATGAATACTATGAACTCTGGTCACAAAATGTTAACTCACCATGAGTTATTTAATCTGTTTTAATGAATGAAATATTGAATTTGTTATATTTGTTATACCTTCTCCAGGCTGTTGTTAAAAAAAAAACATAAACAGTCTAGGAAAGTTTTGTAGAAATAAAACTTAGTTTAACTCATGAAAACATGACTTTAAAAACATATTTTGTTTTATGAAGTTTCATCACAATTGAATTTGTGTGTGACATGTTGTCTTCGACAGCCTTCCTCCAAGACGAATAATAAGATAGAAGTTATGTTTGAAACTGCTTTGAAATGGCAGAGGCAGCTACAGCAAACAGTGCAGTGATATTAGTAAAGCAACAATGTCACTGTTTGAGGGTATTGAAGTTGTCGGCACTTGGGATTATATATTATAATATATAGGATTATGTATTAGACCTGCTACACGATATAGTACAATATATAGTCTAAATGTATCCTAGCAAGCTTACACAGATGTCCCTCACACAATTTCATCAAGCAATAAAAAACACTAACAAAAACAAAGAGCTCTACATTTTATTTAGTCCATATTGAAACACGAAGATCACCAAAACCCTATCTTCAGTGATATGCTGTAGATCTTCATAAACATCATAAAGCCTTAGGGAGGTTATTTCTTGGGTTGGTTGTTTAGATTTTAAGCCAAATTATTAGAATTATGATGATTTTTTAATCATATAAAACATGTTTTTTGACAAAAAATTATTGAAATTATATGATGCGATTCAGGATTTACAAACCCATACATACATCATTTCTACCATTGCAATTTTGGCTCCCTTACATAAATTCATAATATATAATAATTGCTTCTACTAAAAAAAAAAATCAAATTTGGAAATGAATGCATTATTTAATCTCAGAGACAAAAACTGTAAACACAAAAGGCTCTCCTGTTGCACAGCCCATCTGTGCATTTGATGGCTTCTTCTGTCCATCAATTTTGTATCTACATTACTATTATTATTGCACATAATGACAGTGTTACATCACTGGAAGGATAAAAAACTGTATTGACTTCTTACATACATATTACAATACAAGTAAACAGGTCATATTTTTTGGTGACAGTCCAGATAATTTTAAATAGATGGCTGTTGATTGGTGACTGCTAATCATTTTTCACTTGGTGTGATGATGTCATCAATAAATGATTCCTCTCTATACAGGATAAAAGATACAAAAAACAGACTAATGGATACACTAAAGCAGAATCATCAACAAAACATATGAATTTATGTAACAGTGAGTTTAATGTGACCATCAAAAGAGAGCAAGAAAACAGTCCTGGATAGAAAATTATGAAGAATATAAAAAAAACATGCAGCCCTTTTTTGTTTTTACACAATAAATAAGCACACTAACAAAACTGTTACAGCTATTCTCAAGATATGCAGCATTACCTAGCAAATGTTATGGTTGGAAGAGTGTTGTTACTTTCTTACTAGTAAGTCCACAATAAAGAATATCACACTGTGCTAGAACTTACACAGCTCAGCAAAACCTGCTTCCAATACTCTCCACAACTACATTTACACACTCATAAAGTAATAGCTAGGCAAACTTGATGTTCGTAATTCAAGAACAATGAGAATGCTCATGCTCTAGAAAAAAAAGAAAAGTACACTGTTTACAGGATACAGTGTTTACAAAGTCCCTTTGCATGGAGCACCATCAGTTTTACTGTATTTTTATGGTCACATAGTGGCAGATCAATATTTCAAAACTGTGGCTGATAAGTAACATACAGTATATGCAATTTCAACACTGACATGTGAACTAATCTAACATTACACTGAGACATGAATTAAAGCAAAGCGTTTTGAAAGAAGTTTTGAAAAAAGATTTCTTACAAATTTCAGCAAAGTGTCATTGTGACAGAGAAAGAATGAATATTGGTTATAAATCTCCCTCCCAACCTGTGAGGGCGTTGTGTAAAGGGAACAGTGTGCCTCAGACTGGATGGTCTGACAATATATTCCAGGGAAAGGTGAAAGTTGGCCATCCAGAAAGGGGGCAGAGCCACAGTAAACCAAGTCACCGCCCCCAGACGGGAAGCAATGTGGCAACTGTGGATTGGAGGAAAGATGGTTGTTTTGTCGTGTCTAATTGTACTCGTTTGTTCTTATTAAATGGCTAACACGTACCAGGAGCTGTCACTAAAGGCCAGCACCAACCCGGACAACGCTTCACCACTGTACACAAATAAATTGTATTTCACCACTTGCATGTTAGGACTCACTTTGGACTGTGTTTGTGTCTTGTGTGTGTTTATACTGTGTTTATTATTTTGGGACTGTAACCCATGGTTTAAAGAGTGCTGTGTATTGCCTGGGATTATTATTTACGGTCGCCACACAACCTGGTTTACAAATGGGAACACGTAAAGAATTGTTTGGACTGTCAACTTTGTTGTCTGTCATCTGTTAAGCATTACATCACTTCTACACCTGCACAGTATGAAACACCTTGCCACAGTCATGAACTGAGAAAAAAAAAGAAATGTAAACATGAAAAATCAATAAAAGCCTTGTAACTTATTGAACAATCATATCAATGTGACAGATAAATGATTGCTATATTGTCATTTTTAAAGAACCCACTGGCCACTGCCACCCTAAAATATAAGCCTGTTCTATGGTAGACTTCTTCCAACCATATTTGTTGCCTGGGGATAAAAAAAAAAAAAAAAAGAAAACTACCAGTGGGATTAATGTAGACCTAAAGGACTGCAGTATTTACTGTACACCAGGTGCTGTTTTGATTATTCCAATTGGCTATGCAAGTTAATATATCTTAACTGGATACATTACTGTAGCAAGCTTTTGAAGCAGGAGGAGAAACAAGTCTGAATCTTAAAGATATTCACATTCCTTTTCATTTGTTATAGATGTCAACATTCAATTAGATGGTGCTGAATGCACTTGGTTGAAGATCAGGCTTACTCTTTTCACAATGAGATGGACTGCATGCTACTGAAAAGCTATCGCTGAAACTACTCTGTGCTATAAATCTCCAACACCTTGAAAACCAAAATCCCTCCAACTAAATGGCGACCATTTAATCACTGTCACCGCTATGTTTTCTCTTGGTTATCTTTCAGAAATCTCTATGCACAATGCTCAAAGCCCAAGCTCAACACTTAGATTGGTTGACAGGCAATTTTTTGTCACCATTGAACAAGTATTTTATATATAATATATATATATATATATATTAAGGATCCCTATACAAATGTTAAAAGATGATTTAACTTTCAAAAAAAAAAAAAAAACACCCAAATTCCATTGTTTTAAAATAGCTTTGTGTTTACAAATACCCTGTTTGGGACAAATACTTGCGATTTTTATATAAAATTTATGTCACACGTTTCAAAGTCATACAATATGTTTGATAAATGTTTTACAAAATTTGAAAAACTTTTTTTTAATTTAATAAGAATTCTTTTTAAAACTTGAATAACTTGTTAGTTTTTCTCTAGATGTGTCCACAGGCTCGACTGACAATATATATATATATATATAATATATATATATAGATATATAATATATAATATTATATATATATATATATATATATATATATTTATATATAAACAAACAAAAGATCTTGATGACAAATTATTAATTGATAAATAGATAGTAAAAAGAGACCTGGGTCAGATCAGGTACCCTAAACCTTAGAGAGAATCCCTGCATACCTCTTAATTTATTCTAAACAGAAACTAGTCTAAACATAGCATTTAAGTGCTCATAAATCTGGAAGGTGCAAACACTCCCTGCTTATTGATTTAGGCCACATTTGCACCTGGGTCCTGTAGGTTCATTATTAGTGACCTTAACAAGAATAATGCATCTCAAATGTACCACAGACAATAGCTTGAGTGATCAAAAGAATAGTGCTGGTGATGGATGTTCATGCACGTTATCCGCACCTGGGATCCAAATGACCTGCTTTCAAATAGAATTGGAGGTGATAGCCTTCTAGAAGAGCACTGACAGGCACCACCACTTTGATGGTGACATCAAAGCATCCTCTCTTAGATCTAAAAAATAGTTATCTGCCTAACAAAGCAGTGTCTGTGTCAGACATATTCTTAAACAAAACATCCTGAGTGCTGAAAGAAGTATGGCAAAATGCATTTGTGTTTTCAAGAGGTAACATACGAGCCAAATATTAAATGAACAAAAGCATGGAGTAAAATAAATCACATGCTCTTGTTTTTAATTTTATTTTTTAAACAAAAACAAAGCTTCCAGTTTAGCTGTAATGTGAACATGACTTCAGACTTTAAAATGTTGTAGTCAGGAGCCATAGAAAAAAAATAAAGTCATATAAATCATTTAATTGGAGGTGCAACCATTAATACAGGGGTCTCCAACCCTGGTCCTGGAGAGCTACTGTGGCTGCTGGTTTTCGTTTCAACCAATCTCTCAGTTACTTAATTGAACCAATTATTGGCTTAATTAGTCATGATTAACAGGTGTTCCAGATCTTTAGCCACTTATGATGTAAAGACACCTATAAAACCTACTGGATAGGGGCTCTCCAAGACCAGGCTTGGAGACCCTTGCATTAATGGGTAATAACTGATTAGTACATTCTCAGGTTGTTATCCTGAAAAAGTCACATCACTTTAATTGTGGAAACCAAAAAGTAACCTGACTGTAATTTGGCAATCATATCAGGTCAGAGGTAAAGGTCAATGGCACATTTTACCAGAGACGTGTAGAACCCATTTCTATCAAATGCATACTATACCTTTAAGAACTTAAGTGCCAATTGAGAACACAGGCTGTTCGTTAAGTGTTCTGATTGTTTTCTCTTTGTAGGCAAAAAGCATTTAAACTGAGTCAACCCTCATCCCAAGAAAGGTTTTTGTGAACAGAGTGTGGTGGCAGTGGGCGATGCGAGGACTATTGGTTTGTTTTATGGCAAGTGCTTGAAAACTGGCTTCTATTTAATTGCCTTGAGACATTCTCTCTGCTTGTGCCGGTTGCGCTGTTTTGTATTACTGAACAATGTGTACCGTGTGTGTTTATTACTGTCTGTAACTGTATTTTAAGGTTGTTGCAACAACAGGGAATTGCTTATTCCAATACTACTGTGTGTTGATTCTAATACAGACAGTTTGTTAATGTGAGAGCCTGACCACTTTAAAGTACCTGTTGCTTGGTGGTAGTTAATGAATTATTTTTAGTATTGGTGCACCTTTTATTTTTGGATTGAGATTATTTTTATTTTTTTGTGTGTGTGTGAATACATATTTGAGATTTGGTTGCTATTTTTTTCATTTTGTATTTGTTTCACATTTGATATTTTGGTTTGATCGGGTTTTGTAGTATGCACTGCTGCTAAGGGCTGAGCCTTTTTACTCGTCAACTGATTGTTGCTGAAAAAAACAATTGATGCTACAATTAAACTATTTCTGTTAAATTGAATAGTTGCCCTTTGTGCTAATAACTATTAATTGGTCTCTTGGTCATGTGCTTGCGAGTGGTGCTGGTAACTTTTATAAATCCTTGATCAATAAAAAAGAACCTTAATGAGGATTTTACAACTCGGTACATTTTCTAAATGGGTGTTAAAAGCTGTTGCGCAAGTACTGTCTGAAGACTATGCCAAATGGTTTTGGAGACTAGAAGTGTTGATAGTGAGCTGTACTTACTAAAACGTGCAAGCAGCTGGCACTCTCTCTACATTTTCAAGTTTTCTTTTCAGAAATTAAATGTGTACCAGGGAAAGGGAAGAAAACCAGACCGGCATGTCAAGGACAGTGTGCAGGTGTGAGCAGGGACCTTTAGTTCTGTGAAATGTATGCTGGTCTCAGATTTCCTTCTTGCAGTATAAACACAGCTGAACATATCTTTGTTTACAGAGAATGATGGCATTTGATGCCAGCATGTCTCCACCTAAATACATCTTCATTGAGGCAGGCTTCAACTTGGCAAAAAGATGCAGATGTGGCCAAAAGATAATTGACAGTGTGCCACTGTGGAGTGCCTGGGCAGCGTGGAAGGTGCATCACTGTGTGTTGTCATCTGCCAGCATGGAGTTGTTTGGCACATACAATACAGAGCCGCTGCTCGTTTTCCTCAAGTAATTGCACAATTGCCTTGTCCCACCCAATACAGCAATGTTGGCAGGAAGAGAGGCCACAACATGTTTCCATCATGCTGTGCTGGTGCGGGAGTGGTTTGATGCACATCCCCGTTTCTCTGATGTACCTACCACCTATTCCCCTTTTCTGAATCCTATCAGAGTTTTTCTCCTCTTTGGAGGTGGAAGGTGTATGACCCTAATCCCCTTCTCCAAGCCATGGATGAGGCTTGTAATGACATTACGGCAGAAGTTTGCCAAGCCTGGATTCGTCACGCCTGATGATTCTTTCTAAGGCGCTTGGCCAGAGAGAACATTCACTGTCATGTGGATGAAAATATGTGGCCCAATAGGAATGAACAACGATGTTCAATAAACATACATGTATATATTGTTACTGTAAGTTTAATTTTGTAAATAGTACTGTATTTTGTGCCAATCAAATATGACCAATGCATTCTAAATTATTTTTGTGAGTTTTGTAATTGGGTGAAATATTTGGATTAAAAAGAGGTATTTTCTTTTGCTTGAATACTTAAACACAACAGCTGTAATTATTTCTTGATTTGGTGCAAGAATTTGGTTATTCAAGCTGTATAATAAAATTTGTCATGGAAATTTAATTTTGCCACTGTGTGAAGCTTTTTCTAATCGAGTGGGTGGTTTTGGTGTTTGTGTTAACTGTTTTGAGAAATGTGCAAATAGTTTCTGGAATCTTGCTTTAGCCATTGAGAAACTGTAACATGTAAACTATAATTTGAGCTATAACATTTATTTTAAAGATTGAAATAATTTCCTTTTAACAACAGTCTGGCCAAAAAAAACAGCTTTGCTAAATAAGTGAAAGTAGGTTAAAAACACAAATCAAAGTAAATTTTGGAGGCTTTAGCAGTATTGTATCAGCAATGCTAGAAAACTCCTACAAAAAACAAACCCAGCACTATTCTGTAACATCTTAAATGGAATGTGTTCTATTTAATTTTATAGTTACACAGATGAGCACACCAACCATAGTAATGGCAGGTATGCAAAGAGAACGCCATCACTCAAAGCAGGGTTAACATAACTCTCTCAAAATATTAGTTTATTATTATTATTATAGCAACTGTTTCACATGGCGTTTGTGTTTTAATCGTAACTGTGGTTGTCTTCAACTGTGTTTACTACTCATGGCGGCTAGGCTGAAGCTCCTACGAGCCCCTTACTCCTGCTCTCAGGCAGAGTAATTTACGCGTGGTGTCACCACGTCTTTTGCCTTTTCAGAATGCAAATATCTTTGGGAACTCCTATTTTTAGCTAAACCACGCCTACTTTTAATCGAGCGCTCTCTGACTCTCATTCGTTCCAGAATGCGGTCAGTTGCTTCGACCCCGCGTAAACCTTTTTTCGAGCGCGTAAATATCCTTACGAGGTGTATATGTCCTTTGAGAATATGCCCCATCATGTTCGTGACAAATTAGAGTAAACAGCTTTGAGAATCTATATCATTGTTTGAAAATACGAAAGAATATGTATCTACTCAGGAGTGTAGTGCTGGGGGGTCGCAGGGGGGCGCCGCTTCCGTACTTCACATGTAGAATATTGAAATGTTATGCTCCTATTAATATATGGAGATATACATGTGTACAACCCATACAAATAAGCAAAGAATACATAACCGTAAGAAACCCTTGAACGATTTAAATAATGAAAAAAGTTTGAATATATCATGCCTGGTCTGGTACAACAGATGTGAATAATGTATAAGAGGTGAAGGGAACCTGTATCAACACTGTGCTGAGCTGTCCGTGTTTTACAATTTTATGTAATAATTGGAACAGTTCTTATTTTTAGACCCATATATAAGAAATAATGTAGATAAAATAAGCTAAACATTCGTTTAAAAGATAAAACTCAATCGCAACAAGCAAATAAAGTGTCCCTGTGCCATAAGACACCTTTTTTTACCAAACGTGTGCACTTCTGTTGCGGCTGCAATGGGACAGTGAGACGAGTTGATTCTGGACCAAACCATTCAACATACAAGAAGGGGGAGTGGGGGAGTGGGGGAGTGTTACGCATAGGGTTTATAATAATGACCGCGTTTTAATCACGTGTGTATTAGTGTATGTAACTGGCTATGAAAATATGTACAATATTTCTGTATTTATTTATCTTTAATATAAATAGCTGTAAGTCTAGTGGCTTTACAATAATACCTCAATACCTGATTGTCTGAATTTGTAATCAATTGGTAGCCCTTTCAAATACCGTAACTTAAAGTGATGAACTGCTGTTCTGTTGAGTGGATGAGGAAGCAGGGACTCCAGGCCATGTGGTAGGGTGAGAGAGCGGTGGGGTGTAGATATAGCACTACAGCACTGCTCAGGATACCCATTCTAAATTATAAATAATGCCTGAATACAAATATAATGATTTCAATTAATTAATCCCACAGGTGCCCATGCCGGGTTTACACTGCACGATTTTTGCAATCTGGAGACGCAGTGCCACTCACACTTACCGATTGAACTACGATTTCTCACTGTAGATTATTGCAAGCTACACACACTACACGAGATATCTTGTCGTGGACTGCGCCTATTTTCATTGCAGAATTATATACATCATTCGGGAGAATCGTGGACTCAAGCGAGGAGGCGATCGCTGTTGTCTGTGCGTTGTTTTGCACAGAAAAAAAGGAAGAAAACGCATAGAAGATCCATTTGGACGCGCAATTGGCTTAATAGATGTGGCCAGTACGGACTGATGATGCAACTCGAGTCGAGGTGCATCCAAAATAATAAAATCTAATCTGTTCAAAAAGCGCAATACTCGCTTGTAGTACAACATATTTATTAGATTAAAAGAGTGGCGTGGGAGATTGGCCGTCAAGCGATCTTCATCAGAAAACCAAATTCCAATGAATAATTTGAAGACTTTTAAACTAATAAATATTTTGTACTACGAGTGAGTGTTGCGCTTTTGAACTGACTAGAATATAACTTTAATAGTAGGCTACTAGAAGTTTGTTATAGGTTTAAATATGCAGCAACGTAATCTACATTCTCTCAATTTTGGGATCAATAAGCTACTAACAACCAAACGAGCAAGATGGGCCGAATGGCCTCCTCTCGTTTGTAAACTTTCTTATGTTCTTATGTTCTTTCTCACACACACAGACTCACCCCCCCGGTCCCGCCCCCCATTTTTGTATTTTGAATAAATTAACAATATAAGTATACAGTAGGGGTTTGAAATGGATGTCAAGTACGAGTGACTGTTGAAATTGATTTAAAGGACAGCACACACTACACACAGTATCTGCTTCGGTGTTAACAAGTTATAACAATTATTTACTTAACAGGTACCTTCAATGTGCGATCATGATAGGAAATGTCACGTGTCAGAGAGGGGCACATCCTTTCTCTTCGTCACTATTGTTGATAGCTTGTCTTAATGGCTGCTGGCAGCATTCATCAAGAAGTCGGCCTGTAGCCCCTTACACTCTTCACGAATTGCTTTGTCAGGGACTAAAGTTTTCTGACATGTTAGAAATTTGTCGGGACGTCGTAAGAGCGTCGGGAGATCGCAGAAGCTATTAACAGGGCATCGTAGACTCTCACACTTATCGACCATTTTGTCCCCGACAACCTCGATTTGTCCCAGATTTTAAGAAATTAGTCGCCGACTCCTCAGCTCGTCGGCGATCAGCAAAAATCATGCGGTGTAAACCCGGCATAAGCGTAGAATCTGCTGCAGATTAGTTCAAGCAACCTAATACAGTCCAGTACAAAAACAAAACAAAACAATCATTATAAAATGGTTGCAAGAAAAAAATAACCTTTTTTGTTTCATAATAGTAATTAACCCTACCACAGTGGGTATTGCCAGCCACAAATGTTCAACATTTTATTTTTCTGAAAGTTACTTGTGAGTAAACTACTGATGTGTTCAGTTTTTTTCATTATGCTTTTTATACTTTTCTATGTTTTTATCATAATATGGCACAACTAACTTTTATAAGGTGTATACTCCATTAAATTGGAAAAGTGGCTTCCTACCCACATTTTGTTATACGTACTGTATATTATGTTCACTCTTGCACCATGCAGACTTGCACAATATTTGTTAACCTCTATAAGGAGAATTTCCAGCTCTTCATCAATAAAGTTTGTCAGCCTGGCACAAGATTTATGTCCCCCATCTGCCATTTTACAAGATGTTCCCTTTGGAAACCCCAGTGAGGGTGATTATCTGGTTTGCCTCATTAGCAAACTTGATTAATATACTGTTTTCAAAATGCTGGAACTTCACGCAAGGTGTTTTAAAAAAACACATACAACTCAATTGGCACTGATTACGTAGCTCAGTGAAAAAAATAAATCATGCAAATATAGATTTTAAAAGTTAAATCTTTATGACTAAAGTATTTCATCAAAACATGCTTTACATTACATTAAACAACAATGATCAGCACAATTTTGAGTTTCAGGTTTTGTCAATATTCACTATATAGTGACAGAATATTTGCCAGAGTAAGATTTAACACAGGTTTGGTAGACTAATACATGCTTTAGTAAATATTCAAATGCAGTACTACTTGTTATTCTTGACTCAGCCTCTTGGTAATCAAATTAATATTTTTAAGCCAGTTCTAGAAACAAGTGCACATCTTCAGGCATTTTCTGCAGCAGGCTGCTAACTCACACACATATCTTTGTTGTCTTCTTTCCACCAGTGTCACAAAACAATATTTTAAGACAGAACTGTGTAGCCTGTAGAAATCAGTTTAGCTAGTCAAAATTATAAAAACATAAAATGGAACCTGGAAAGCGTTTTTGAAACTGTCCCGTGATTGCTGGAATCCTGGGAGAGTTACATTATCCAGTTTGCATTTGCTTGCAGACACATGTGTTTCCAATAATGCATGGATTTACTCAACTTTCCAAATATCCAGACACCAGGAAATCACAGACAAATAAGGAACACAAGCCTTTTAGTACCTTTTAATTTGCTAAAACTTTCAATCTAAGATTTATTAAAGTATTTACATTAACTTATAATTTAGTATTCTTTTTTTCTACACTGGGTCATTGACCATTTGAGGGAGTAAAATCTGTTTTGTGATTTGAGATCCTGAGATATCATCTTCAAGCCACATGTGCTTCATTTTTAACAGTGCCTTTACCTTTTTACAATGCAGCCATTCTGGGTGGTTCGTATTGCAATACTAAAATATTGTGGGGTTTTTTGTGTCTACTGAGGTGCTTATTAGGGGTTCAGAAGCTGCTCTTCAGTTCCAGTTGCCTGTGGAGACACATGTATTGTAGGCAAGACCAGACAATGTGCTTTTATACAGTGTAAGTAAGCACCAGCACCATCTAGTGCACATCAGTCTACTTCCAGGAAAACGTAAACAAACTTGTTCCAACTTGTTCTAGCCTGTGAAACATTCATGCATGTATGCCTATGGCAGGCAATAACTGAAGGGCAGGCCCTGAACTCCAGTAAAAGTATTTGAGTATGGCAATTGCAATAAAAACTACTTAGAATGATTGTAAAGATGAAAAAAGTAAACCGGGACGTAAAAAAAAGCAACAAAATATACATTTAACATGAACATTCAATTTAAGGTTATTGACTACAGGGCAATAGTCTCACTCTGACATGTGATTAGTTCATATTACTGTCAATCCCGCCCCCTTTCAAAGGAAAGTCCTATCCTTACACTCCTCACAACAAGAGAAAGTTGAAAGTGAAATTACTGCTGAAAAGCAATTCTGTGACTTAACATAAAATTAATTACAAACCATATTTCAAAAGAAAGATGCTTCAAACACTAAAATGGTGATTAAAACATCACTGTCACTGTTTTCGGACTTTCTGAAATTTAAACAAGTTCAACTCGACGATGTGAACAAATATGATGGCCAGGATCTGAACGCAATTGTATTGTGCAGCACTCGGGAAGCCAGATGGAGAGTTGTATGCAAAAAGACTTTGATAGCTATGTGGTGTGAACTTCTGAAACATTTTCTATTATTTATTATTTATTTATTTATTTATTTATGCTGTAACAGCTATATATTTAAACAAAATATATGAAGTTATATTTACTATCCAACCTTGCCTCATTTATTTTCTTAACTGATTCATATATTAAATATGTACAGCAGACTTCAGCTCATAGTGGAAAATTAAATGCCCCTCAGGAAGACTATTGTTACCTCCAGGGCACAGTAATATAAATTGATAAATGGAGGTCCCACGTCGACGCCGAACTGTAATATGGGGGGACAGCCATTGTTAATCAGAAGGGAGACCCCGGGCTATTAAATTTTTCCGACACAGAGAGGAGAGGACAAGCTATAGATATATAGTATATATATCCTATAGATAACAATATATATATATATTATATATATTATATATATATATATATAGATTATAAAATTTTTTTATGTCTAAGGAGTCTTAACATGTTATACAGGTAAGCATCGTGGGTTATTTTTGCATTGTTGTGGGTATTTTTCAGCATTAAGCCTCTTTTCATATATATTACTGGATTGTTTGAACAAATAAGTGACAGAGCCTTGCAATTTCTTTTTCCATTAGGTTGAGAAACAATAATAATGTTGCCCAATCGTTTGTCTTACTTGCTGTGCATGATTTTAAATAAAGCTGTCAAGCTTCTACACACTGCTGTCATTGCTGTTACGCTTATCCTGAACCAATTTAACACGAATATCATTTAACAGTGTGCACGTGATTATTAATACTTCCCTTCCTTCATACACGAGCCATTTACAGTGTGAGAAACAATAATAATCCTTCATACACCATCATTTAACAGTGTTGATTATTAATACTTCCCTTCCTTCATACACAAGCATCATTTAACAGTGTGCAATGATTATTAATACTGTCTTCCTTCTACACGAGCATCATTTAACAGTGTGCACTGTTACACGAGCATCATTTAGTGTGCACATGATTATTAATACTTCCCTTCCTTTTAACACGAGCATCATTTAACAGTGTGCACATGATTATTAATACTTCCCTTCCTTCATACACGAGCATCATTTAACAGTGTGCACATGATTATTAATACTTTCCTTCCTTCACACACGAGCATCATTTAACAGTGTGCACATAATTATAAATACTTCCCTTCCTTCATACACGAGCATCATTTAACAGTGTGCACGTGATTATTAATACTTCCCTTCCTTCATACACGAGCATCATTTAACAGTGTGCACGTGATTATTAATACTTCCCTTCCTTCATACACGAGCATCATTTAACAGTGTGCACATGATTATTAATACTTCCCTTCCTTCATACACGAGCATCATTTAACAGTGTGCACATAATTATAAATACTTCCCTTCCTTCATACACGAGCATCATTTAACAGTGTGCACATGATTATTAATACTTCCCTTCCTTCATACACAAGCATCATTTAACAGTGTGCACATGATTATTAATACTTCCTTCACACACGAGCATCACAGTGTGCACGTGATTATTAATACTTCCCTTCCTTCAAACACGAGCATCATTTAACAGTGTGCACATGATTATTAATACTTCCCTTCCTTCATACACGAGCATCATTTAACAGTGTGCACATGATTATTAATACTTCCCTTCCTTCATACACGAGCATCATTTAACAGTGTGCACGTGATTATTAATACTTCCCTTCCTTCATACACGAGCATCATTTAACAGTGTGCACGTGATTATTAATACTTCCCTTCCTTCATACACGAGCATCATTTAACAGTGTGCACGCAATTATTAATATTTCCCTTCCTTCATACACGAGCATCATTTAACAGTGTGCACATGATTATTAATACTTCCCTTCCTTCATACACGAGCATCATTTAACAGTGTGCACGTGATTATTAATACTTCCCTTCCTTCATACACAAGCATCATTTAACAGTGTGCACGTGATTATTAATGCTCCCCCTCCTGTGTACACGAATATCATTTAACAGTGTGCACGTGATTATTAATGCTCCCCCTCCTGCATACACTAATATAATTTAACAGTGTGCACATGATTATTAATGCTTTATTGTCTGACTTTCATATAGCTGCATACAAGCATTCACAATAGATCAAATACCCTGTATAACCAACACTATCAGGAAAAGGTTTTCTTTTGGAGGGTCTGTTCTAGCTCATTTTAAATTTATTTTAGCTCCATCTTGTTACAATAACTGGAAATCCTTTAAAGCACAAAAATCACAAAAAGCCTAAATGCAGTACATCTTGATCAGTTCTTTTTGTGTGAATTCATGTCATGTTTAAACTGCTGTGGATACCAACATAAATAATAGTCTGTTTGGAAATTAGCCCTGATAACTTTGAGAAGTGCAGATCAATTTATTTCAATTTCATTTGAAGTTTCATAGGCTTTAGTGCAGGCTTGTTCAAGTCATTTATAAATCCAAAATGGGTATTATGACAGCAAGTGACAAACTTCACAGCATTGTCAGCATTGTCATGACATTAAACAGAATGAATGTCTCATGGTCTCTGTTGGAAAACATGGAACAAGAATTGCATAGCAGTTTTCTATGCATTTTCTCAAGAGCTATAAACACTGGAGTTAGCAGACTTAACAGTTAGCTAGTTCCAAAATATATGTACTGCTGAAAATTGATGAGGGCCAGAGTTATAGACTCTGGGCCTACAGCTTACTTGCCCATCATTGACTGCAAGCAGGTAATAAATAACAGCACTATGGGCTGGAAGGTGACCAGGCTCTAAGGTGATTTTTAGAATGCAAATCACAGTGCCCAATAGTATCTCAAGCACATTAGGAGATAATAAATAACAAAACTGTGAAGTTACAAGGGGGCCCAGTACTTCAAGGAGAGATTTAGTCAGAATAGGCCATAAGATAAGAGTCCAGTTTTAAGTGGCTGGATTGCTTGAACACAACACTAGATTTTATACACACGACACAACTCACACAGCACACGGACCCTGAAACGGGTATCAATCAGCCGGGTGTAGTTTCAGGTGATTGGCCCACGGCCAGGACTGGGGAGGGAAAAACCCAATCTGGGCTTTGCTATAAAAATGTAATGTGCCTTTAGTTCATTGAATCTTTCTTTGAATCCTTTCTTGGGCCTGAGAATTAATTTGTTTGTTCTGTATCTGGGACCTGATTCCTTGCATGTCAAAATAAACCTAACCTAAATGACTTTGTGTATTTTCTTAAATCTACTTTTTTTTATTATTATTACATCAGTCTCTTGACACAGTAGCTTGATCCTGTAGTAGTTAAAACAGATCTGAGCCATTCAAAATACATCATGTCATTTCACTTGCTGTTTAAAAACATCAACAGCTGCACAGGGAAGATTTTGTAGAAGCAATGAAAGTTTGTACTTACATGTTCTGATGCTCATCCTCATTTGGGGCACTACTGAATTCCTTCCTCATAGAAACAGTTAATATTGCTGATGCTAGAAAACTTAAATGGGTTTATATTGCTGATCAATCTTTGCTGCTGCAGTTTCCTATTTTTAATTGGTATCTTTTTTATTTTTTTTACTTCATACTGTTTGCATATTTCCCAAAATACAAGACAATAACATGTGAGTGAATAGAGTAATGTACCATGGGAGTGAATTTAACTTACAGTCAAGGAATAGTTAATGCACCAGGAAGCAGTTTCACATTTTCAACATGATTGAAGTGTCATTTGTTATCACTACTTTGATCTATCCATAACATTAAAACATGTACATAGGTGTACTTAGATGGACACAAGCTAAAACATGAATCTGCTTGACTCAGTTTCTCATACATTTACCCCATAAAACTCTTTTAAATGAGTGCAAAAATGTAGCACAAGCCATCTTCCACAGAGCAGTTGCAAAATTCATAATTTTACAGTTGTGCCCTAATTCCAACGAATGCTGCCCTTTGCTGGAAAGAAGTGGTACTGTATTTCAGCAGTATGGATGTATACAGCTGAGATGAGGACTAAGATTGTACCCTAAATCTCAAACTAGTGGGATGTGTGCCACCTAGCCCTGACAAAGGTTGTTATAATAATATATACCATTATCAGTGTCAAAGAAACAACATGAAGTCACATACGACCAATGTCTGGGGTATGTGACACATCAGTTTTTACTTAGTTGCTTCTGTGAGATTAATTATTAGGTGCTGTTTACTGCTAAAAGTCTTCAGTCCTAATGTTTAAAGCTATGGGGGAGTCTAGCGTGTCTGTATCTTTAGACCATACAATTGGTCTCCTGGCTTACTTTAATGTGAAAGAGAAAATGGCACCTCAATTTTTGTTCAGTTTTGGCTCTGTCTAATATATTTTGACAACAGTATGAAGGAGCATATTTAGAGACAGGTAGCAAATGTAAACAAATATATCTTTACTGTCTTAAGGACCAGATGGTAGCAAAACCCCTTGCAGGGCCTGGAAGGACAAAGCAGGGATTTGTGTCTCCTGAATTTGCACCATCTTCAAACAAAATACAATTTTTCTCAGGACTGGAAAACACGATTGCAAAGATTCTTCCAGCTGTATAACATTATCAACTTCTCTATAAATGTAATTGTATTGTAATTTTTATCTTGGGGATATTGGAACTGATCCAGTTCACCTGTGAGGTTCCTAAAACACATATTGATTTGATAGTGTGCGCTAGATTGTGTTTTAGTGTGTCAAAATATATAACCAAGAATATTAGTGTATAGTACAATATCTGTCATTTGAGGAAAGAGAATTTGGCCTGTGGTCTTATCCCACAATCTCTGTCACTACCTGCAAAGCTGTAATAATGTAGTCTGATGTGTTCTTAATTGCTTAACTATAGATTTTGACCAGTACATCGCCCACTACAGGGGGACCTTTCTACACAATGTTTATTTAAACACCTACTGACGATATATTACTAACTCTTAGTAAAACGCACTTGGCTGAGCCACAGCTCCCAGCTGTTTCAAACGAACAGACATCTCTCTCACGCAGCAGTGCTCAACTGGGACTGTTGAAATTGACCTTCGAACACAAAGAAAAATATAAAAACTTACAGCTGCATACCCAGATGTATCCACAGCTAGTTTAAAAAGAAAAGTGCTTGGGCCTGTGTTTCCTTCATACTCTTGTAGGGGATTGGTTATTTCACTGGTGATCGAATATCAATGCTTCCACTGAATTGTGTGCAGTGAGGTCAGTACTTTTTGTGTAGTATTTAGGTTTATTTTTGTATCTTCTGTACCATATTCCTTGCATTTCTAGGAAAGAGCAGCAGTTCGATGCTGGGAAAGTCACTCGAGAACAACTGAGTAATTACAGCTCTGGAACTGCAGGGACATTGGCAGGAGTTCAAGTGAAATCTGTAATGTTGATTGTCTGGTGAAATTGCAAATGAAAGCAGTGCCCAGTACTTGTGACCTTTGGTTTAAAAGTATGGAAATGATTCATAAAAGTTGATTAGCTCTTTTGAATTCCTTTGATTCTATAAAGCATGATTATATGGCTATATAATTATAGGATAATATTGTTTAGCTTGAAAGATGTCTCAGCAGTTTCTTGGTGTTGATTGCATCGTACAGTCAGTGTTTACATTTTTATTTGTATATCTTATGAATAAGCCATGATTTAGAGTAGGACAAGGACAAACCTTATGTACATTACCATGGATTCAGATTCATTTTTTTTGTATAATCTTAGTTTACATCACCTGATTTTTTGTGTTTAATTAATTTTTAAAAAGAAAAAAATGAGGTGACATTATTGGTTTACTTGATTTTACCTGCAAATACTGCTTCATTGATAAAGTAACTGCGGCATCAATTAGGGGTGACCTGTTTGAATATGAGATGCAGGTGGACCAAGTGGCTATAAAACTGTTTACAAAGTATAACTATTTAAGAAAAGACTGCTTCAACTCACGATACAATTAAAAAAGTTTCCTGAAGTGTTTTGTTCTTTTATGTTAACATGTCAGTGGTGTGTAAATATTTAGTAAATCTTGATATATTGGTTAAAAGAATATCATTCACTGCTCTCCCGTTCTAAAAGTCCAACATTAAAGCTTCAAACGGTCAATTTGTTTAGCAAATAATTTAGTTAAACAACTGGTTTCATTCATTGTCAGCTGTTGAACTTTAAATGATTGTGGTAGAGCTTTATCAATTTAAAATATTATAAACAAATGTAACCCCCAAACATATGGTTTTAGTTAAAAGATTAGCTGGCTGGCAGTGAAATACTGTTGTGCAACTTAAAACAACTGTGGATGTCAGCACAACACATTACAACAGTTGTACTCACTCCAGCTAGATAAATAGTTCAGTTCAAAGCCATATAATATTGTAATGTTTAACATTATTACTGTACATTTATCTGAGAATATCGTACAGCATACCACAATATTAATGGAAAGGAGTTATGTATGTAAAGAACCGTGCAACATGTCAAGTTATAATTTTTGTACTGTTCAATTCTTAATATTAGGAAACGTCCATTCCACTAGAGGTCAACATGATGTCAATGTAAGTAATACCAATCTTTAAAAAAAGTGATTGACTAAGCTGTTTGTGTTTGTATTTTGTTTTGTATTGTCAGCTGTCTTACACCACAGGGTAAGCATCTGGGTCTCAGGAAGGTAGCAGGAGTGCCAAGGAGAGTGGAATGCTGCCAGAGCCCAGAACAGGATGAGGAGTCTGCAGAAGGAATACACTGTAGGCAATGGCTGAGTTTCAATTTGGATTGCCCTCTGAAAAAGGTTATAAAGCTCCAAAAGGTCCCCAGGGTTACTTGCCCTATTCCTAGTGAGTAACCAGATTGGACTGTGAAAGAAGTAAACCTACTGCAAGTACCGGAGAGATCTGTACAAGAATAGTAACTAGTTTAATTTAACGGAGCGCAGGAAATAGGCATTTATATCTGTCCCCAGTACAAATGGAGTGGGGCATATAGAGGGTACTCATAATAATATTTATATAAAATCAAGAGGTGTATAGAGAAAAAGCAATCCGAAATAAATTACATATATATATCCTTGTACTATATTCAAACCACTTGAAGATCACCTTTTAATGACTCTCCAGGCATATATATATATATATATATATATATATATATATATATATATATATATATATATATATATGTGTGTGTGTGTGTGTGTGTGTGTGTGTGTGTGTGTGTGTGTGAGAGAGAGAGAGAGAGAGAGTTTTGCAATTTAATTATTCATTTAAATGCCATTGATTTAGGTTATCTTTCCTATAATACTTGAGTGAGATGGAGTTACGCACGTAGACCCAGTATACACAGGTCTGTAGTGTTAAAATAAGAAATAATTTTGTGTTGAACAGTTAAACCATAGTATCCAATTTTGAAGCAAATGAAAAGGCAAATACATGATGTGAATTTTAACAGGAAATAATCAGCTGTAGATTACTCACTGTAGTGCACACTGTTAGAAAAAATAACAACCTTACCTGAAGCTCTCTCAAACTTGCTACGCACAGACTGTACTAGGGTACGTAAATCATGGTACAATTGAGGGGAACTGTCAGGGACACTGGTGAGAAGACAGTTGGCACTAGATGACATGCACATTAATAGAATGGAAGCCTTTGCTGTTTACAAAAAGACATCCGTTGCCAGCAGGAGCCTGAAGCACTGAGTTTTCATCTGGCAACTCCAGTTTCTCTGGCATACAAATTCAACATTCTTTAGTATCCTGGTTGACCAATGGTGTATTGCTACTTGGAGTAGAATTGTGACTGGTGTTCAGATATGCTGTTTATGAAGCAGAAATACATTTAACATGTTTAGTCAGGTATTTTTTCTTGATCTATTAATGCAGTTTAAAAGCATAGTTTCCAATATGCTGTGCTTCTGTACAGTCCATTACTTTATCTAGTTTAGTATCAGTTATAAAATAATAGCAACACTTGTGAAACATAGTATAGGAACTTTTTTGAAAGACATTTAACATGTGTCACTTCCTTGACAGCTCCAGTTACTACTGTTGGGTAATAGAACTTCTTCACCTTGACAGAGGAAGCGTTACTGCATATTCATGTTAAATCAGAAAAGGAAACAAGAACCAGAGGCAGTCCTAACTTCTAACCGCCACAGGGCAGTATTGGCTTGGCCAGTATTTTTTAAATGAAGACCATCCATGAAAATATTTAACAGTAAAATGGCTGCTGTTTAAAGCACCAAACAGAAAAAAAGTTTAACTGAAACTTGACACAAAAAAGTGCAGGACTAGACAGTTAGTCATCAGCCAAAATAAATGAACAATGTAAAAACAATGGAAGGACTTTTGTCTATCAGTTAAGTACCGATTCTAAGCAGATAAGACGTTTAAATACAGTACCAACACAAAGAGGCCCATTTCCCATAACTAATATTGTTGGGGGGGGGACTAAATCACTTTCACTTTATACTCATAATAGAATAAGAAGTGCATTGTGCTATTACCTGTAAATACCAATTCATTTTTTTAAAACAATTGATGTAATTGAAGGAATTAAAAAGGAACTGAAATCTGCAGGAAGGCACATCTATAAAATGTTACATTTATGCAAAACAGAAAAAAAAAATTAGATTTTGTGAACCCTAAATTTGTAATATCATTTTTCATATTAAGCGAAACTAAAAAATAAATCAGCATGCTCAGTTGTTACTGTATCTCTACATTTCTTTTACAGTAATATTGAAATATTATTTTGGATCTACACATTTCTATAAAGACAGTGGCCCCTTTTTCAGGAGCTTAGCCTTACTGAAATAATGATTAATTAAATCTGGCAAGAGATATGAGCTCCACCTCTTACTTCAGGGTGCAAGAGTATGTTAGGCTTCTGAAAACCAAGCTCAAAGACAAAGAGGTACCATTACATCAACGTAACAAATAAACTGGCAATTTACATTAATAAAAGGGGACAATGACAATGTTGTGAATTAAACTTTTATTTACATTTTGTATCAGCGGATACAAAAAAACCCTTTTAAAATTTGTTTTAAAAAAATGTGCAAGAAATCACAATAGATTCTTTCCAAACAACAACTAAATAAAAATAATATTATGAAAACCAATGGACTTTGGGTTAATCATTTTCTGGCAAACTTCATACACATTGTTGTGTTGACTATAGAAAAACTGTAAACTGTAGTGATCGATTCTCTATCTATACTTTATTGTATGGCACTATCACTGTCATACTAATTGAACTGTTTCACAAAGTAATGTAAATGTATATGATTCTCCCAATTTCACAGCCAATGCCATTCATCTGTACAGTACATTTCAATTTGTGCCATTCTGTTTGTTCTCAACTAACAATTAAAAAGGCAATTTAAAAACTACAAAGTGCAGCACAAAATGTGTCAAACACTCCTGAAAGAATTGCTTTAAAAAGTTATTGTACCAAAGTGATTAGCTTGAAAAATCCAAATGGTCAAGAAAAAAAAGAAAATCAATGCGATATAGAAATGGCAATTACTGCATCTCATATAACGTAAACTTACACTCCCACTCAACAGCATGAACTCCATTTGAAACAAACAAACAAAAAAATCTGAAGTTGGCATGAGATCTGGATGGAGATTGTTTACTGCATTATATAATTAAAACTGAAACTGTGCATAACATTACAGCATTTTAAAAAATAATCAACATCCTGCATTGCAATGATAAGGTCATAGAGTAGAACGCAACACTTTAATCATTGTGAAATCATTCTAGAGCATTATGATCCAAATCAAGAGGAAAGCAAGTATGTTTATAAACTCCCAATTCCAACCAATTTTTGAAGCTTGGGTTTATGAGGGATTCCCATGCATTTTTTTTTATATATATATATATATATATATATATATATATATATATATATATATATATATATATATATATATATATATAGTGCTGTGAAAAAGTATTTGCCCTGTCTGATTTTCTGCATTTTTGCAGATTTTTCACATTGAATCTGGTCAGATCTTTTTGTGGGTTGTAGTAGTATATAGAGGGAGGAAAAAAAAAAAAAAAAAAAAACACCAAAGTTTGATTCTTTTCATTTGTTTGGTGTGCAGAATAATCAAACATGCACTCTTCAGGTGTGAAAAAGTTATTGCCCCCCCCCTAGTCAACCCAATTAAAGGGATAATTAGGGTCAGCTGTTTGAATACTTTGGTTAACAATCAGGCCTGATTTGGGCCAGCACTGACCAATATAAATTGACTAACGTTGGCCCTTACCATCAGAGTGAAGTTGTCAGCACACAAGTTCTAGAGGCACATTATGCCACTATCAAAAGACATTCCTGAAGACCTCCGGAAAAAAGTTGTTGATATCTATCAGTCTGGAAAGGGTTACAAAGCCATTTCTAAGGCTCAGAGTCTCCACCAAATCATGGTCAGAGCCATATTGTCCAAATGGAGAAAGTTTGGGACAGTAGTGAATCTTCCCAGGAGTGGCCGTCCTGCCAAAATCTCTCCAAGAGCAAGGTGTAAAATCGTCCAGGAAGTCATAAAGAACCCTAAAACAACATCCAGGGATCTTCAGGCCTCGGCTAAGGTCAGTGTTCATGACTCCCCCATCAGAAAGACACTGGGCAAAAATGGGATTCATGGAAGAGTAGCAAGGTGTAAACCGCTCACTAAGAAAAACCTGAATGCTCGTCTCAAGTTTGTCAAAAAGCACCTGGATGATCCTCAAGAGTTCTGGAACAAGGTTCTATGGTCATTCCACAGTAAGAACCTCACACCAACGGTCAAGCATGGTGGTGGTAGTGTCATGATTTGGGGATGCTTTGCTGCATCAGGACCTGGAGGACTTGCCATCATTGAAGGAAACATGAATTCTGCTCTGTATCAGAGAATTCTACAGGAGAATGTCAGGCTCTTCGTCCATGAGCTGAAGCTGAAGCACAGCTGGGTCGTGCAGCAAGACAATGATCGGAAACACACAAGCAAGTCTACATCAGAATGGTTGAAGAACAAGAAATGTAAAGTTTTGGAATGGCCTAGTCAAAGTCCAGACCTAAACCCCATTGAGATGTTGTGGCAGGACCTGAAACGAGCAGTTTATGCTCAAAAACCCACAAATGTCACTGAGTTGAAGCAGTTCTGCATGAAGGAGTGGGCCAAAATTCCTCCATGGCGCTGTGAGACTGATCAATAACTACAGGAAGCGTTTGGTTGCATTTATTGCTACTAATTGAGGCGTAACCAGTTATTGAGTCTAAGGGGGCGATTACTTTTTCACACGGGGGCACTGGCTGTTGCATAACTTTCTTTAATAAATAAATGAAATAAGTGTCAACATTTTGTGTTATTTGTTCACTCAGGGTCCCTTTTATCTAATATTAGATTTTGGTTGAAGATCTGATAACATTCAGTGTCAAATATGCAAAAATCAAACAGGGGGCAAATATTTTTTCACAGTACTGTGTGTGTGTGTGTGTGTATATATATATATATATATATATATATATATATATATATATATATATATATATATATATATATATATTACACTCACACACTATTAAACTAAAATCTAAATGGGGCACTTGGCTCTTCCCTTTCTACTTAATTCATAGCCCTCCACTGTAGTTCACTGAATCATTTTTTACAAGTTTATCAATTTGAATAAAAAAAAAAAATGGGAGATAAAAAAACAAAATGTAGTTTCTATTACATTTCTATGACAGGAACTGTAGTGGGATTATTTCAAACTGTATAGAGTACTAAAGGTATTACCATTCATATGGAGGCAGGATGAGTCCTATAATCCAGGAGCTGAATCTGTGCTGTTGTTTAGTCTTTGCATTACAAATTCGAATGCCAGAATGCAGACCGTTATTTTCTTAATCCCCGTGAGGCCATCTTTGGAGAAGACCATTTTTCCAAGGTTAAAAACTGTACCAATATAAAATTTCAGAAATACTTTTAGGATTTAAGAAGAAAAAAAAAATTGCAGGAAAAAAAAGTGGAAGAAAATATATTACTGCCTAACAGGTATATTGCCTTCACCATTTGTCGTGTTGTATACAAAAAGGGCTCAGGCAATAAAATGAAGGCTGGTGAATTGTAATAAATTAGTGTCCAGATAAAAGAGCAAGTCGTCACGTTTCTTCTTACCAAGTGGTCCCGTCACCTACCCAAAACAGACTACTGACACAAGAGACATACAGTATGGCGATTGAAAACACCTTTTCTACAATACACCTGTTTTTAGCAAACAAATCATTTTGCTTTTGCCTAATGTGTTATGTCTTTAAAAAATTAGAGAATAATGGTTTTGTGTTATACAAAAATAATAAAGTGGACACTGCAGCAGCATAAACATGTAGCCACTAAGGGAAGGCCAAATGGTTTTAAATTATGCCAATACATTTTACCACAACCAATTAGTTGTTGCAAACATGTACAAGTGTTGTCTCTCAAAATAAAAAATAAAATAAACAATACAAATGTATTTTATTGTAATGGCAGCACACTTTTCATAACCATGAATGTTTGTAAACCCTATTTCACTTTATTATAGTTCCCAAAGTGCAAGTTGCAAATAAGTTCCATAAGCTTTATTTGAGTTATATTTTTTCAGTAGTGCTTTTCCTGCAGGTAATCTTTCATTTTGTTTGGCAAAGGCAGTTTCTGAATTAGGTCTATTCGAGTGTACTGGCGAATAACAAATCGGCACAAGTACTGGAGTGAACGCACTTGCATAAACCGTGAAACAGGGTTCGTTAGCCTAACAGGATAAGTCGCAGACCCTGGCAAGCGGGATCTGGAGTAGCAGAACGCTCCATTTTCTGAGTCCTTTATAGAATGTTCAATGAGGTCCACTATGGATGTGTGCCCTTCCACATCAGGCTGTTCATAGAAACTGAAACTGCCATTGGAGTGCTCAATCCTAGTATGGAGAGTCTTGTCCTGTGAACGGAAGCTCAGGCTTAAGAGATAACGGTCATCTGAACTGTCACGAACCAAGAATGAGCCATCTGGCAGATTGGCAAGTTTTTCCTCTGCTTCCCAGCGAGTTATGGGACCCCAGTACCAACCCTGCTTGGCAAGCTTCTTTAGTTCTTCTGTGAGGCTTGTTACCACCATAGGCCCGCTGTTCTGTACCGAGTCATAGACCCTTGCTACACCAGGGGCAGAATTAGGGTCGAAGTTCAAATGGAGGCGCACCCTTTCTGCAACATGGGCATTAGCACCGCCGAAAACTGGGAAGTTCCTTTGGATCTGAATGCTGGGAACAGGAGGTAGTAAAGGGGAGAGAGGGGGTGCTTCTACTCTGGAATTTTGAAGGACCATTCCTGTGGTACCTACCAAGAGCCCATTGATGGGAGGTTCCATAAACACGTCTGGTGCCACCACCAGATCTTGGGCCACCTGACCCTCGTCCACAAGGTTGGAACTGCCCCCTACCTGTGAAACCATGGACAGCACCTCCATTGGTGAAGAGCTATCCAGACAATATGGACGGGGTCCTTCCACTGAATACATTCCCTCATCTAAAGGCATGGTGTACTGAATATAGTCCTGAGGTGTAAGTCCAATAACTACAGGCACATGCTCATCAATGCTTAAATGCAAGTCACCATTTTGAGAGTCAGGATTCTTCAGAGGGTTACTCTCCTCTTCGAACAAACCATCCATCTGGAGGGCATGGAACTCTTTACGGACACCATTGCGTGCAGGGCTAGGGCTGGGTGAGTGAACCAGGGCTTTTACCTTCACTTCCATCTTAATGCAGGTCTCCTCTGAGTTGGTTGGCCTAATGGGCCAGGGAGTGGGGCTGTAGTGATGGCTACGTAACGAAGTAGACCTTAAGGGCCTCTGAGCCTTTACATCATTAAAGCTATTAGGTGCAGAGGAAGAGGAGAAGGTATCATCATCATCTACAGAACTTACTGATGGCGAACTTCCTTTGCCTTTGGGTTTCTGTTTGGCAGACAGCCTCCTTTTCAGGGTGCCCATGAGGCTCTCACTCTTGGATCGGTTTTTGTGTCCTTTTTCATCCTCGTTCATCTCACAGCTAGCCAGATCTTTGCCGTAGCAGCCTCCAAAGAGAGACTCGTCTTTCCCAAAATCACCCGTCAAGGTTGGCTGCTGCACAACCACAAACTCTCCCTCCTCTTTGCCCTTATTCAGGTTAAAAGACTTACGAAATGTCTTAAGGCTAATTTTCTTCATTCTGAAAATCCCTCCCAAATTAGGGATTAGGGTTCTTCTTCACCTATGCTGCTCAAGGTGTTGTCCACGGCGGCTGATCATGGACTCTTCCAAAGCACTTCATGTAAGCAATGATGCAGCCATCCCCTACAACAAAACAGATGACAGCAAATCATTAGTATGCCAGTATATTTTTTAAACAAACACACATCCAAGTGTGCTAGAGGCAGAACATTGTCAGCTGTAGAGATGCCAACTTCTGAAAGGAGAAAATAGTAGTATATTTATAATTTTAGTGTCTCATAAGTGAAATGAAACCTGGAATTAAATATTCAACCTCAAAACTTTATAAAAAAACAACATCAAAACACAAAATGCTGTGTAGTATCCAATAATTAATTATTTAAAGTGAGTTAAACCTCAAAACCAATTTGCATAAACATACAGTACTGGGGAGTGTCATATTTTGCTTATTGCTGGTGTTTCTAGGTACCTATGTGAGTGATACAGTCATGACGCCCACCATGTTTCACAGAGAAGTCTGTCCAGCACTATTCACAGTAGACGTGAGATTGAGACACTCCACTTCTTTTAATGAATAACCATTCTGTGGTAAATTCCTCTCAATCTTTTAGATGGAGGAGTGACATTTTTTGTTTGATTTGTGATTCATATTTTAATAACTGATAAGGCTGGGATTTTGTCATGGAAATTTGTATTAAAAATCATGAGATGTCATAGTAGATTTGTTCAAAATCATGGAGGAAGAGGGAAATAGTGTAAAGTCACAGGGATGAATAACTTTTTTTATTACAATATACAGTACCTACAGAAACATACAATGAGTGTCTACAGAAGTAATAAAAAAAAGGAACATGAACCTAAATATTTATTTATTATGGTTTTCACAACATCAGGTTCAAGTTTTAATTATGTAAAAATCTGTAAACTTCACAGCATATACAACTATAAACAAAAATGTTAATTTTATCTAACATTTGGTAGGGTTTCTACAGGACAGCAAACAAAAGCTGTAGGTTTTACATACCTTTAAAAAATAGTATTTGAAGTTCTCACACCACATTGTTGGATTGTTTTTGTAATGCCAGCAATAAGCTAAACAGGTCTTTTCAAAACACCTTTATTTGTACACTGAACTACTGTGTTAGTGGAAGACTAAATATGATTCTCACAACTGTGCTGGACATTTGGTTTTCTGATCTGTTGTAATATAATTCTTAGGCTTTCCTGTTTATGTTAATGCTGGCAATGAGTCAAGTGATGTCTATAAACATTATGACAGGTTTGAAGTGTCTTCAGGTGCTTTACTTACTATTACAGCAACAACAATCTGACTGAAAAAAAATAATTGTGATAATGTTTATTAAGTTTACTTACTTTAACTACCAACATTATATTTATGTTCAAATGCCATATGTAATTATTAATACATTGATAAAAAGTGGGAACAAATGGCATTGGCCAGTTTTGAAAAACTGAATTTGGTATTTCCAACAATGGAACAATTAGTAGCCCTAAAGAGGGTTACAATTGAAGGCAGTGCACATGCCACTGTTTTATGCAGTAGAATAAAGCAATTTTATGCAGGCCACCAGTTAAGCATGCAGTCTATCTATGATAACAACCGACAAAGCTGCATAGGATCAGAGGATGATTCAAACTCAGAGGATTAGCCACAATAAATGTCTTGTTTAAATTAAATTGTAAAATTGTTGAGATACTTGTGTTGGAATATTGTTTCAAAAATTGTATAAAATGCAACAAAAAACACATTAAAAGGGTTAATGCGTGGCCAAAGGTTTCTCACTGATAGTTTACCCTTTCTAGGTCAAAACGGCAAGTTTCTCAGTATCTAAAATGCTTAGAGGGAAAGCTGTCCTAATAAAAGCTGAATCTCAAAACAATAATCACATGAGAATTTACTTCGAATTTAAGACATGCTTTTTTTAACCATTTTTTACTTCTCAAATAGCCTGCATCTTAATTTGAGTACAGTATAGTGATGTGTGTATAAAAAAAAAAAAAAAAAAAAAAAAAAAATCGACAAGAGACATGACTACCCGAGTACACAAACTGCAAAGTGACTGACTGCCAAGAAAAGACAACAAAGGCGTCTGCCCGAATACACAAGCAGCAAAGTGACATTGCTGACAAAACAAACAAAGCTACTGAAGGAATTAATTGGCAACTACTAAATGAAAAATAAATACAAAAAATAATAATTTATCTAACTTTTTACGTATCTGCCCTTACTCTGGTCCCACTACAGTGTGATGTGCGAGAGACTGCTGTAATTGTACATTAAACCTGAATACTAATGGAACAAAGGGCAAGGTCTTGCTTTAAATGACTCAAATGAGAATTTTACCTGCAATACAATATCATCAATAACAGCAAGTTGGTTTTTTGAAAGCAACTGGATAACTTTCACGTAGAGTATGATTAGTATGAGTATGTCAGAAAGACTAAGAAAATACATTTCGGCCTACAGTACTTTAACACAACTACCGTTAAATCTACTGGTACATTAAGGTTAACTCTTACCGTTGCCCTATTCAGATCAACCCTATATAGACTATATATATATATATATATATATATATATATATATATATATATATATATATATATATATATATAACAAATCACATATGAGAAATCAACCTATTGCCATTTAAGATTTGTCAAAGCTCCAGTTCATCTTATCTTGTGTACAGATGCATAGAATATAAGACAGTTCCAGAGTGTTTTTCTGATTCATAATACGTTTATACGTAAAGTTTTTGCAAAGTTTAAATAGCCAGAACCCACAAGGATTGCCTGAAGTGACTTGTGTAGCAACAACAGGAGGCACCCCTACATACAACATATTACAGCATACGTTTCTGACAGCATTATATTATTGGTAAATATCAGACTGTCTGTATATTTGTCCATCTATATAGGGCACTTGCATTTTTGTATGTGTCTTGAAAACTGCTGATTAAATCATGTTTAACTGTGTTAACATTATGGTAGTATCAGATTGTGTTGTAATTGTCACACATCCGTACATGCATCTTGAGAACATATTTGTTCCACGCTGTAAATCTGACATTTTAATATACATTACCATTACAGTAACATCTCATTTGCTTACCAATTAATATTGCTCTTAAATACCTGTTAACCCATTTTCATTACACGGTTCATTGTCATCTCTTCTACTATTCTGTACATACTGTCGATATAAATCATGGTTATCAACAAATCTCACTTTGAATTTCATCCAAGTCGCTTACATACTTATTTTGGTTTAACTTGCATCAATCACGTGGGGTATTCTAGAATCATACAATACATACTGACAGTCGCTTTTGTTTACGTCCCATTGGTACTTTTAGTTGCAAGGCAAGGCAAGGCAAGGCAAGGCAAGGCAAAGCATGACCCCCCCCCCCCCTCAAAAAAAAAAAAACTACATCAGATTGGTGTGGTACAAATAAGGCACAGGAAACAACTGTTATGTTGCTGCCATTTTAACAGGTGATCGTCAGTACAAATAACCTCCTTAAAACGTGTATATATTAAAGGGGCACTATTCCTAACCAAACTCAGTTATTCTTGTTTATAATTCATTCATACCCACAAATATTTGTTTTTGGTACTTCAGGTCAATCAAGTGGTATATTATTGCTCGCAACTGCCTGAAATTGCCATTAGTTTAACCCACATCATTTTTGTAAAGTATATTTACATTTTTCATCAGATCAGCGAAATTACAACCCATCCAGTCTCGATGCTGGGCCCACCAAGACTGAAGGCAGCCTGGGCTCGAGTCAGGATATTGTAAGGTATCGACTCTCCCCAGCAAAATGAATGGACAGTCACCGGTGTTCCCATCAAAATAAAATCAAGGCGACTATTTTGTATTGTAAAAGAAAGGTACGTTGTATACCAACGTAATCGCCAACAAATATAACAGGAGATACAAGCTTACAACCACAGGCCTCAACAAATACATGTCTGTTCATTTAAGTATTTATCATATTAAAACCAACATAAAATATTGAAATTAATCAAATAGAAAGTGCCAGAACCATTTGATTCACACTTTTAGTACATTGTAGACAGTTAATTGTTATTTTTTGTTTGTTTTGCCTTTTACATTCTGCCTTTACGTTAGGATAACATAACACTCACACCGAACCACAACAACCCTAACCATTACCATAAGCTTCAAAATTTTTGATTTGCATTTTTGAGGCTTACCAGGTGGTGTTTTTTTTTTTTTTTTTGAACCCACTCGACCCAAGAGGCAATGTTCGTCAAAACCTCCAGCAGAATGAAGACAAACCACAGAGCTTAGTCACCTTCATCTTCTCCCAAATGAGTCTCTTACACACCGCTGGATATTGTAAGGAAAAATTTACACTCAAGTCCTCGATTTCTTTAATACAGTCATGTATTCAGGACATTTAAATGGCTGTTCGTTTGTGTTTTTTAATTATATCGGAATATCACGGGCTCCCGCTTTTATGATACTGTGTTCTCTAAGGTTTTGTTTAAACTTTTTACATTTTTTTTTTTCTCGCTGTCTCTCTTCCTCTCTCTCGCCCCTTTGTTGCCTGTTGCATTATGGGAGAGACGGGCTGTGGGGTGGAACAAATGTTTACTCACTCTCCTGGTAAACTGTTGGAAACGATTGCAGATTATCCAATATTGTGTCCAGAAACAGAAAGATAGTATCCTGCACCTCGTAATGTATGGATCTAGGAATTAAAACCAGCAAAATAAAAAAAAAAAATAGTAAAATGACACACACCTAAATATTGAAACACTGGACTATGTGTTGACGATGAGTTTCTATTCAGTTTTTATTATGAAAACATATTTTAATCTTCATTTTCATATATATTATATATATATATATATATATATATATATATATATATATATATATATATATATATATATCCTAGTTTTTTCCAACTAAATGTCACTATTTTTGGTAACATTGCTAATATTATTTTAATAAACAAAAAATCTCTTAAAGAATAGATTTGTTTATTAAAACTTTTTTAAAAATGCGCTTGCCCACAAAGAATGCGGGTATGGGCCCGAATTGGAGGCCAACTCAAGTTTTACAAAAACATGGAAACGCAGGACGAGGGGGGCAATTAGAGAGTGCACTCAAGTTGGCTTGACTATGGAAACGAGGTTTAAGTGTAACCAAGTGTGTGTAGTGTGTTGCTTTGAAAAAGTGATTCCAATTGTGAAAGATTCTCAGGGAATGGCCACAGCTGATCTGTTTTTTCTCAAGTTGTGATTGACAGTTTTGTGCCATGCAGTGGTCCTGCTGAACCCTGTGTGTGAGACCAAGTTAAGGCAAGTGAGTGCAGAACTAAAAATCTTCTATGGAAATGTGTCCTTATCTATTGTATACGATTCTCAAATTAAGACTTAATGTGTTGGCTGGGATACATATAGTTTGGTGAGCTATGTGGGGCTGGCATCTATGGCCTGCATCACAAAGCCCAGGAAAAGGGCAAAGAAAAGAACGTAGTCAGTAATATCGATCCCCTGTGTTAGTGACATGATGATATTGATCACCACTATGACCTGTATCCACAGCACGCACAGAAAAACTGTAAATTTGACACACAGACCGGAGGACAGAAGCTTCCATATAACCCCAGATTATCATACACTCAATAAGACTGTAGTGCTAAAGAATGTTCTAAGAAGCAACCCATTCTTAAAAGATACAGTATTATTCTAGTTAAAATATCTTAATTTGAATATGTGGAATAGAATGGGTGAATCTGCTATGCAAAGCAATCTTATTTTCATCCCTGTGTTTACTTTGAAAAGGAAAAAAAAAAAATACTGTGTATACAATTGAGAAAAGAACACAGAACTGGAGAGAGTACTTAATAGAACTTGGTTTGGTTCTAGTTTTGTAAATATAGACCTGAGGATACACTTAAAAAAAAAAAAAGATATACTCGGTTTAATTATGTAAATAAATAGTAATACATAGTGTGCATCTCATTCTACACAATACTTCTTTAGGTTTGTTATTAGACCATACTGTTCGGTCTGAGTAATGTATGTACTCATTGTACACAAATAATTACACAGATCTCCCTCGCCTACATCCCCTTTAATCTTTCAGTTTAAAAATAACAAAATATAGACATGTGCAGCATTTGAAAATGCTTGCAATTAGATTACTCCGAAAGGGTAATATTTTTATGATCAAATGCTGTGGTCCACAGAAAATTGATATTGGATATCCTTTCAAGATAATTTATGTTATAGGTAGTTCATTTTTTTTTTTTTTATTTATTATCTTGCCTCATATTCCTGATTATAAATGTATGACCTCACCAACAGACTGAAATTACCTAGAGTAATGTTTTTGTAATTGCACGTTTTGTGTTGTATGACCTTATATTGACTCTTAGGATATCCAGTAGTCCTGTGTAAGGGATAATTATTTTGCACAGTATACTCAGTGACTTCTCTGCGAATCCAGCTTATAGTAATTAGACTGAGCCCTCTACATCTAGGTTGATTATAGTTTAAAAAATAAGGAAGGATGTAAAATAGAAACATAATTTCTGTGTAATGAATGAAACTGTAAACAACAGAATAAAATGCTGATTGACAGGATTAAGATTCGTGATCCAGAGAACGTTTCATACTATTATCACTAACAGAACCAGATATAATTATAATAAAACAGTGATATACTGGCACTGAAATTGAAGCAAATAAAATGATAGCATTTAGACTGATCTGCCTCAAAGGTAAACATGTTTTAACAGACATGCCTGGAAGGCTGAAAAAGCTTTATACTGATAGGTACTGAGACATACAGTAAGAAACTATGTGTGGGTTTAGAGCAATAGGGTGAGAAAGTATCATGTAGATTAACACACTGTATGACATGGACACAATTGTGTGCTCAATAATTATTCTATGGGCCCTGTTCATTTTATTTATTTATTTTATTGGGGTGGGGGTACTAATTCATGCCATACCAAAGCACACGTAGATCCATTTTTATTTTGCTTTACCATCAACAATGTTATAAAAACTATTCCATATTTGCTCTTTATGAATATACAAAACAGTAACACAACTGTACAATGTCTAGTATGTCAGTGTAGAGCAGGGAAGGGCCAGTGTTCTAGAGTAGAACAAGTTAATATCATGATATTGGACCTAATAGTACATCAGAACAGTGACGATAAGTCACTCTAATGAGTGTGACCCAGCTGGAGACATTTGAAGTCCTAAAGAAAATGAATACATTATCAGTCCTGACAAAAAAAAGAAAGATATTTTCTTACACGTTATCAAATATTAGCGCGTTGTCATTGGAGTGGTTATATTTCGACCTAGATTCAATCAGACAGATTCAGATGCTACTCCCGCCTGCTTTGGCGCTTCCCTTTGTCACACAAGCTGCTATTTATATTGCATCGTGGGTATTGTAGTTTCTATTTCGATAAAAGCCACCTTCAATGGGACTTGAGGCCTTCTGGGAGATGATGTTCGTTTAATTTCAAAACTACAGACCTCAATTTCTTTGATAATGGGAAAAAAATAATAATAAATTATTCATACATTATGAACACAATTCTGCCTAACATTCTGATAGTGCTTCATTTCTCGTACAAATATATGATAAATTAATTTCCTGTTTACCCGGAAACGAATCATTTCCGAAGGTGAGCGCGTCAGTTGAAAACAAGCCCGGGTGGGTTTGTTGACACGATCAAGCTGCAGTTGAACTGAAAAGTTTGACAACAGATGGTTTTTGTGGTCTTACCGGGATTTTTTTTTGTTGTTATTTCATGAATCCCCAGAGTAAATAAATAAAATGGAACTTTCTACTCTGATTAAAAAATTAGGTAAGGAGACTTTCCTTTGGACGTGTGTGTGTGTGTGTGTGTGTGTGTGTGTGTGTGTGTGTATATATATATATATATATATATATATATATATATATATATATATATATATATATATATAATGTAATTGTATTAAAAGTCGAATTTTAGTCTACAGAGTGTACGTGTAAAATTCGGTTATTTCTTAGCTACGTTTTTATCAGCTTTTTCATTTTGATACTGTAAATATGAATACCGAGATATGTGTCTGTGTCTTTATTTAGACAGGAAATTAACGTTTAATATGCAGCTGTCAGTGAAGTCACAATTCCAGTCCTTCAGTTTTAGCGATACTTTTAGCATCGGATTTAGACAATCAAGTGGTGATAAATATTGGGATTTTAAAATATTTAATTTACAACATAAACGGTTCATAATAATAATGATGTACGTAGCCCCATTAAAGGAATAGTATTGTTATTATTAATACGAAAGAATAACCTGAAACCACCGTAGTATTTATGAAAATGTTGAACAACTCTTTTTTGCCTGGCACAAATGTGTTGTTTTCTTCACACTCTGTTATGGCCAGATTATACACATGCCTTTCACACCAGGGCAGGTGTATAATCTTTGTGATAAAACTAAAGACGTTTAAATAATTAGTAAATTGTGTAGGGTGTAAAATAATAACTATAAAACAATAAAAAACAGTACTACATGTACAGCTCTTGCCAGATTAAAGCTACATTAAATGTAAAAAAAAAAAAAAAAAATTTAAATATGCTAGCAGCTATGTATGTAACAAACCTATTTTTAATACTATTGGGAACAAAATCTGACTGATCTAAACAGAGACTGGCACCTAAATAACTGTAAACTCCTTTACCCCATTAGGTCTTGAAATGTTTTTGTATTTTGATGTTGGCACTTAATACAAATGGAACTATATGCAATCTCTTTTTCGTTTTGTGGCAGGTCACCAGCTGGTGGAAATTAGAGAGCGAGCTCTTAGGAATATAATGTGTAAGCTGGACCATGGCTTGATTTCAGTACCTGACCTTGTACAAGAAAAAAAGCTGTTTGTTTGTCTGCTTGAGTGGTTTAATTTTCCAGAAGTACCAATGCAAGGAGAAGTACTGGAGTTACTTTGTCGTTTAGTGAAAGTAAGTCTGCCTTTTAGAGAAAATGGGAAAAAAAAAGTTTTTTCTGTACTATTTATTCCTTAGTACTGTAAAATGTTTTTAATAAAATCCAGCTGTGACTTTTATAGGTTGATCAAATCAACTCCATAGCCTGGTAAAGAGAGGGGGACATTTAAACATTACTGACAGTTTAAAAAAATAAAAATAAACAAACATCAGGTAAAAACTTGAACCCTGATTTAATATTCTAAAGACTGACAATTTATTGGTCTAATGCAGCAAACCTACTGGTTTATTTTAGATTTTTTTTTTTTAAGAGTTTATCAACATCACATCTAATTTACATGTTGACTAATAAATTAATCTGAAATGTTATTTCATTGTAACATACAAGCACCTCCAAAATTATTGGCACCCTTGATAAAGATGAGCAAAAAAAAGGATGTATAAAATAAACAACACAGGTAATGAGCTATATTATTAACTATAAAATATGGGAAACTATATTATTTTATACTAATACAATTGCTCAGAGAAAACGTTTGTTTTTAACAAGTAATAATTTCTTTTCTCAAAAAGATAGGTGTCAAAATTATTGGCACCCTAAAGATTCTTATAAATAAAATCAAACAAAATTAAATCTGCGTTAACATTCTACTTTTTAAAGTACATCTCAGCCTTAAGTAACTGTATGGTGGCCTTCCATGGCTTCCTGATTCACTGGGGTATAAAAATGAGGTAACACACATGTAAAATCCGTTTGTCAGCCATCACCATGGGGAAAAGCAAAGAACTAATAAATGAAAAGAGACAAATGGTTGTTGACCTTCAAAAATCAGGCAATGGGTACAAATAGCTAAAAACCTAAATATACCACTTACCACTATTAGGGCAATAATTAAGAAGTTCAAAACCAGTGGAACAGTGGTAAATCTGCCTGGTAGAGGACGCAAGTGCATCTTGCCCCCACACACAGTGAGGAAGATGGTTCGGGAAGCAAAGAAGAATCCAAGGGCCACAGTTGGAGAATTACAGAACTTGGTTGCATCTTGGGGTCACCAAGACTTCAAATCTACAGTTAGAATCCACCTCCATGCCAACAGCCTATTTGGAAGGGTTGCCAGAAAAAATGCCTTATTGAGAGCAACCAACAAATGTAAGTGGCTGGAGTTTGCTAAACAGCATTGGCACTTGGATTGGAACCGGGTGCTATGGTCAGATAAGATGAAAATAGAGCTCTTTAGCTACGCACACCAGCGGTGGGTTTGGCGTCGAAAGAAGGATGTGCATGCAGAAAAGAACCTCATGCCTTCTGTAGAATATGGTGGTGGATCTTTCATGTTATGTGGCTGTTTTGCTTCCACTGGTCCTGGTCAACGGCATCATGAACTCTACCAGGTGCCAGGACATTTTAGCCAAAAACCTGGTTGCCTTTGCCAGGAGGCTGAAACTTGGCCGCAAGTGGATCTTCCAGCAAGACAATGACCTCAAGCACACATTAAAATCCACAAGTCTCCGGACTTGAATCCCATTGAAAACCTGTGGTTTGAATTGAAGAGGGCAGTCCGTAGGCGCAGACCGAAGGATATCAAGGATCTGGAACGATTGTGTATGGAGGAATGGTCTAAGCTCCCTTCCAATGTGTTCTCCAGTCTCATAAAAAATTATAGAAAAAGGCTCAGTGCCTTTATCCTTGCAAGGGGAAGTAGTGAAAACAAGGGTGCCAATAATTGTGACACTTCATTTTTTAGGAAATAAATTTATAATTTGAGAAATGTGTAATTTTGGTTGATTCCCTTGAATCATTAATAAAGTACAATGTGTTCCACATGTTGGAAAATTACAATGTAGGACATTACCTGTGTTGTTTATTTTATACAGCCTTTTTTGCTCAATTTTATCAAGGGTGCCAATAATTTTGGAGGTGCCTGCACCTTATACATTATAACTTATTCTGCTATATATTCAACATTTAAGTTGCATAGTCTCAGAAACAAACACTTATCAATATAGAGCAAACAATGTTCCTCATGGAGGACATTATGATTTGTTTGAGAAAGCAGTTCAAAATAGACCCCCTCATTGCTGCACAGTGTAGCCTGGTGCAGGAAGTCAGCTAAGTTTACTCATTGCCAGTCTGCTGCCCCTGTGCATCTTGACGTGACGTGAAAATGGCTTATGGGAAGCCAGTCTCCTATCACCTTTTAATACATATCGTTCAGGTTCTGACTAACGTGCTGAAGACTGGACAGTGATCAAGTACACTCCCAGACCCACGTTTTGGTAGTCCCAGTCAACAGCTTACTCGATTTTATACACTATCATCATACATCTAACCTTAATTTGTTTGATAATCAAATAGAAACACAACTACAAATATGTTTTACGTGTTACCATTTCATGTAGTTTTACCTCTCCATGTAAAAAAAAATAAAAAAGGCTAATTTAAACACATATAAGTGAACTGTTGCAAATTACCTTATAAGACTTTAGTTTTGTTTATATCCAGAGCAGTTTAATTTAGACCACAAAATTACTCCAATTAATGTATTCATTCTTAGGCCTAAGATCATTGATTATTATTATTATTATTATTATTATTATTATTATTATTATTGTACAGACTTTTTCCACTCAGATGTGGTAATTAACTAATACCACCTTAGAAATACTGCGCCTTCATAAAATGGTGGCCTAAAAGTTTTTAAATTTAAGAAAAATAGTTACTTTAAGGCTTTTGAAACCCCCTTTTACCCGCCTGTTTCAGTCTTTTTAAGGGATTTTCTATATGATTTAGATGTTAACTCCAGATACATTATTTAGAGGACCTTTTGACTAAATCTGGACAGAATTGCAAGAGAGGTTTTTAAAGAATAATATGAATATAGTTTTGTTTTCTTTCTTTTTTTTTTTCAAAGCATCCGTCTGCAGCACACCTATTAGGGGAGGTAGGAGCAGTAGAGTTTCTCACTCAGCTGCGTTCTATTGTTGAGCCTAAGCGGCAAGCTACCATTGATGGAATCTTGGATGGGTTGTTTCAGCTTCCAGAAATCCCTCCTGATTTTCCAGCAATCTCTTTCCATGGAAAGTCAGCAGTATTAACAGAACAAAAAGGTATTTTCCTACTGAAATAATATTCAGAATCGAGTACACTTTGTCAGCATAGCTTGTGTCATTCACCAGTTCAAGAAAAAAGACTTAAGTTAAAGTTTATTCAGTATTTGTTTTATTGCACTTCATAGCAATGCCACCTATCCAAGCTGAAGATGAAACACCCTTGGTTGGATACTTCCAAAACATAACCACAAGACCATCAGAAATTCCTCCTCAGAGAATAGCAGGTAGGTACAGCACAACTGCAGTTATCCTGGAACTTGTGTTAGATGCAGTGTGTTCCGTGTTACTGTTTGCAACATGTATTTGTGTGTTGTGTTGACGTTTACCAGCCCTCTCAGAATGCTCATTACTTCCCAAGTGGGACAGCTAGCCATTTGATTGTCATAGTTGTTTGGTGAAAAAAAAGAAATGTCTTTGACCTTGGTGTATTTATGTTTAATATTAGTTTTTTTACATATATGGACACCGTGTTGGACCTTATTGCATATCTATTTATGTATCTATCTATGTATCTATCTGTCTATCTATTTATCTATCTTGTTATTATTTACAGTGAGTGATTCAGTGAAGTGTTTGAAGTTCTCTACTTTTCCTTGGCTTGCTTTGATGACAACAGACAGACACATTCTTTCATCAAGTGAAAGGTTGCACAGCATTTTCCTTTGCATAGGACATTTAATTGAAAGTGTTATACATCAATTTTGAAACACATAGGCACTATCTTCATGATGCATTTTTCCTCCCTTTTGTTTCCAGTTCCCTGAGGAGTAATAATCACAGTTTAGTTCGCAGAACCTGCAAGCTCCTCCAGGATGTCATCATGCAGGATTTCCCTGCAGAGATTTTTCTCCAGCGACCAAAGATTGTTCAGGTAGAAGAAAATGCTGGTTAAGCGAGCAAATGTGTTGCTTTTTGAAATAATCCCATGTATTTTTTTTTTTTTTAATCTATTGCCATTGTCTTATTTTAGGTATCATGCTGCAGTTTGTATGTGTTTAATATTTTGTATTTATTTAATATTTTGTCATTTACTTCCACAGTAATGAAACTCTTAATTTTATGTTTTGCTATAGAATCTTCTGTCTCTACTTAAGCTAAATACTGACAGGGACAGTGCTAGTTATTTGACATTGCAAGCTGTTTCCTGCCTGCGCCAACTGTGTACAAACCTCAGGAGCAGGCTCAGCTTTCACAGAGACCCTAGTTTCTTCTCTGCCAAGCAAGGTAAGCACTTCATAATAGTTTTTTTTTTTTTTTTTTTTTTTTTTTTATTTAATTTAATAGTGAACTTGGGATTCAGAGCATTATCAGTGTGTACTATAGACATCCCATATGTTTTAATCTGTAAATGCAAAAATTACATTCTCCTGATATTTATATTAATCTCTTAAAACTAGGTTGTAGACCTACACAATTTAAGTCGACTCAAACCATGCGTGTTAAACGATCATAGAGAAAACTGACCATAACATGAAAGACTGAATTCTTTAAGCCATAGACCCACAGACTGATATCTGTAATTCTGTAGCCCATAGTTCTCTTTCTTATTATTGAGGCATCCTGAGCAATAATGTATGTTCCACATTTCTGAAAAATCGAAGTAACCTTTGATGATATTCTAACTCCCCATGCAAATCATCAGTTTGATGGTTTTACGGAAAACTCACGAGAGCAACGATAACATATCCCAAAGCAATAACACATTCTCACCGCTGCTCAGCAATGCCAAAAGCAATCTTGTCAGTGGTTTGAAAATAAAGTCACATGTTCAGGAGTGAAAAGCTGATGCTGCTTATACCAAGTAAAGCCCTTTGCTGTATCTCGTGTTGCCCATATCATGGCACAAAATACTGTAATAAATCATTTATGTTTTAGAGTACGCATTTTACCTGGTGTTCTTCATTGCAACACCATAAAACCAATTAATTATATAACAGGTTTTGCCACTTTCAGTTTGAGTTGTTTCTAACCAGCTGAGCTCAGAACACACAGTGATTGAGTGGGTCGGAGATACCGCTATCCAAAATCAACAATTGGAAAAGTATGACTGATACTCTTTTCATTTGCTATGATTTTCCTTAGCTTGGATATCTCTGCCCTAGCCGTATTTGGTCAGAAGCAAAGAAACAATTGAAAATGTTCACATTTAACAGATTTCATGATGTTTAAATAGAGAAACTGAGTAAGCTCAAAAAGTCTCCCCAGTCTTTATAATATCCTGGTTTTACCTGAAACACTCTGAGGGGGAATTACAAGCTGTACAGACTTCCAGAAACTATTAGCTATGAGCTTCCTTTGAATTAGCACTGTACTGTTTATACACACTGTTTTCAAATGATTCAATTCAAAACACATTTGCCATGAAAGGCTGCTATCAGCTTCAAAAGGTAGCTGAGACTTTTTTTTAGATTACTCTAAAAGGTGAGTGATTTATTACAGTATTTTGCGATCCCTTGAAAAATAAACGTTGAAAAGGAACAAGCCTATTCAAAAGAGTGGCTCCCATTTGGAACTGTAAAAGACAATTCCACGTTTTCCTGACAAAATTAACGTTTTAGAAACGCTATATGATTTTGTCTGTAAATTTCTACACAATATGGAGTTTGTGTTTGGTGTGCATACAATAATTTTTTTTTTTTATTTAAATTGTCGTATAACTTTCTGCTATTTAAATAAGTTTATTTTTTTCACTTCAACTAGATGTAGTTTCCCAGAATTCATCGGTGTCCTACTCACAGGAAACAAGAGGAACCCAGCAGTCTCCTGAAAATAGCAGCCCGAGACCATCTGTGATTGGACGAACCGGGCAGCGTGCCAGGGGGGATGGTCAGGATGGGGATGCTGCATCTTCCAGGTGCACTAATATTGAAATTTGCACTTATGCCATGTTTAATAAATTTGCCTGACTACTGAACTGATATAGTACAGTGTCATTCTGTATATACATGAGCCAGCTTTAATACAGCTATACTGAAGCCGTCCTTGTACCCTGAGTTTTCAGTCTATCACAGTACTATACTAAGTGTGCTATTTAGTGCTTGCTGTTGTTAGGTCATGGAAATAGACTAGTTAAAGGGTTTCAGTACACTTTACTGATTTTTTAAAATTTTTATATGGTGTTTGTCATAATTATTTAATACACATTTTTCAGTGGAAGCAGTTCTCAGGGAGCCAACTCTAGGCTGCCTACCCAATCTCCTTTAGACACAGCCCACCTTGACTTACCGGAGATGGAAAATGAGGATATTTTAGAACTGCAGTTCCAGCAGCTTGGTCTAGCCCAGTTCTGTGTTGCAGTGCTAGAACATGCCTTACCACTTTTCAGAACAGGTAAGAACTTTTTTTACCTTTTTAGTTTTTTACCACATGACCAAATAAGAGCATGTATCAAGCTGTTGTCTGTATTGACAGCAGAGATGTATTTTGTTAATTGCAGTAACATATCTTTTTTTTTTTTTTTTTTTTTTTTTTTATAGAAAGCATGAAGGTTTTCTTGTGTGTTCTTGAACTTCTGTCTGAGAATATACTGCTCCTTAAAGACAGCATATCTGAAGAGGTCTGGGTTGATGACAGCATAATTGGATGGGAACTAGTAAGTTAATACATCCCTGAATATGTATTTTGGCACCAATAATTATTCAGATGATTAGCTTAAGTTTCAGTATCCATAGTATTCCCACTAGGACTTCAATACCTAACAAATTACAATGTGAAGAATGAATTCTGCTGAACTGAGTTGTCAATTCAATAGTTTGTATTGCTAGTCATAAGGCATAACGCAGACTACAGTTTGAGAGGAAACGTTTTGTTTTTTTATACAATGTACAATCTGTAAATTAATATTTTTGATTATTATGTAAATGTTTTTATATATTTTTAAATATACAGTTACTGGAGCTGTTTTTAATATTTTTCTTTTCCAGAAAGATAAATTATTGTCATCTTTGGATTCTTTGGGAGACACCTTATTTTACCACCTTAGCAACAGCTCCTCTGATCAGTCAGAGCCCATACTAGTAAACCACCGACTGGCATATACCGGTACTGCCGTTTTTACTGTCCGACTGCTGCAGACACTCGTACCTGTGGAAAAGGTCAGCCGATTTAGCTTATTTAGTGAACTTCGAACCAGATTTTACATTTGTGTAATTTTTGTCATATTCCAATGTTTTTCCCCTTATATTTTAGGCCAGTGAAGTTTTGCCTGAGAGTACGGGGGCTGCCCTATTTCACTTAAGTTTAGATTTGCCCTTCAGCATGGCTTTTCAAAGCATCCATGAGTCTGCTGCTGCTTACTTGGAACAACTCAATTCAGAAAATTACAGTGTTTACAAGTGCGCAACTCGGACTGTCCATTCAATAGAATGTACTTGCTCCTTTTTAAAGGAGGTAAAAATGGAGGTATGTTGACATTAAATAATAATAATAAATGCCTTGCAGGGTTAAAAATAGGTAAATGCTTTGCAGGGTTAAAAATAGTACATTTTTATATGAAAGTGGGGTTTCATTCCTTTCCATTAGTTTCACTACCATACAAAGCACAGGGTTTGAAATTAATAGTGGCCTAGTGGTCTGAAGACACCAAATATTTTTTGGTCCTCAAAAAATTAATTTCCAACCCTGAGCATAACTGACAAAATCATAATTTGGCAATCATAATGTATTTCTTTATTTTCTAAATTTTATATTATTTGCCACTAATAATGCATGGTTCCTTTTAAGTTACAGTCAGACATTTTCTGGAAAAAAACAAATAAAACAAAATGTATGTATGTCAAACAGCATGCTGGTGATGTAGTGACATTACTGTATGTATTTGTCGAGTGTTGATGGTGCATGGGGCCATGGATATTGAATACTTGCTGAACAATCTTTTTTTTTTTTTTTTGACAGGGCAAAAAGAATCTTCTGGAGCTGTTGGAGCTGGCAGACCAGGCAGTAGGCAGCCTTTCATACCATCAACATTTACCACTCGTCAAGGAAATCACTGGCCTCTGTTCACACATGTAATGTATCATTACTCTGAAAATATACACATATTCCTATAAAAGAAGGAAATCCATGGACAAGCTGCAATGAACAGCAGAGCTAGGTTGGGTAGAGATTAGCAGAATGTTATGGCTTAAGAATTTAAAAAATGACAGTGTATTGATTGACATCCTTCTGTTTTTGTTATCTTTGTAGCTGGAAGTCTGCACAGGCCAGTCCAATACTGCAAGCTGAGAGCCAGAAGTGCTTTCTCAAATTGCTGTCCCACCCTCTCCTGGCTGTTAAGGTGGAAACATATGCCTGCTCTCTTAATATTGTAAAGGTTAGACAATGTACAGCATTCATTATCTCAGTATTCCATGTAAACAGTATCAGCAAGCATCTCTGTGTTGTCTCAATTCTTCTTGGTGTTACAGACTTTTGATTGCCATGACCTAGGTTCTATCCTGCTGACAGCACTTGGTCTGTCTAAATTTGTAGCCTTTTCTTCTTCATTTAGTGTCTCCATCAATACTTGCCTTTAGCTTAAGTTTGTAAGAAACAAACATTTTTAAAATGATTAAGTCACGCTACTCAGATTCATTGCTGGTCCCACATTTCTGCACACTACTATATATCCACTATATGCCCATTTTAAAATGATCAGACAGATACCCCGAGACAAAGTTAAACAAGTGCTTCTCTAGACATTTGTAGACAGACAGGGTTTCTACTTATGCTAAAAAATGTCCTTTTCAAGTGTAAGCATACTTGAATAAACAGTTCTCTAGATATTTGTAAAAATGTCAGTGTGACTCAAATAGGCATACAGTGTGCCTGCATATACTCCCAGATTATTATACAGTACATTGCATAACTCTAATGAAATATAGAAAGACATTCAGATGGACAGATATTATTCCCTGATATTATATTATATTACTTGTGCTAAAGAATGCCCTTAACACGGTTTTCTTGATACAAGGAAAACAGTGATGTTGGACAGACAGACAGACAGAAATCCCCATACACCCTAAAATTATGAAACAGTTCTCTAGATATATACAAAACAGTATATATGCCTGCCTGCACTATATCCCCTGGCAAGGACATGCATCTCCAGTTTGGGATAATAAGAAAACACTCAAGATAAAATTGGTGCATTCTAAAAATGTCTGACATCATGCAGTACCATAACATTCCACAATTGACTCGCTCTAACATATAGCTGCATTACTACTGGTCTATAGACATTACATTAGTGATTTTTAGTATACATTTGTAATTAAGGTCATTTTAAGTTTGTTCTATTTCCCCTATTCAATCAATCAATCAATCAATGCTTTTAACGGGGGTCGTTACAAAGTGCTTTATATAATAAAAAACACATACAAAAATATATAATCAGCAAATAAAACACAAGAAGAAAAATATATATTCAGTAATAAAACACACACACATATATATATATATATATATACATATATATATATATATATATATATATATATATATATATATATCAGCAATAAAATACACATACAAAATAAATAAATAAATAAAATAAGAATGCAGACGCGAGAGAATATCACTTTAAAAACTTGCGTAAGCCAAGCTATACAAGTGTGCTTTTAAACAAGGTTTAAAAGCATCGGCAGAAGGAGCTTCCTTTATAGTACTAGGCAAGTTGTTCCATAATTTCGGTGCAATGTAGCTGAAGCGTCTACCAACAGAGTTTTGCTTCTGAATACTTGGTATGGAAAGAGGCCTGGCATCCTGTGATCAAAGTGGGCGATTAGGAACGTATGGTTTTAAAAGATCCTTTAAATAGGGTGGCGCTAAGCCATTTAGAGCCTTATAGGTTAATAATAGCACCTTAAAATCTATCCTAAATCAAACAGGGAGCTAATGCAAGGTCGCCAGCACAGGGGTGATATGATCTCGTTTCTTTCTCTCAGTTAAAACTCTTGCAGCAGCATTCTGTACAAGTTGCACCCGAGATATAACATTGTTACTAATACCTGCAAAAAGGCTGTTACAATAATCAGTCCTTGAAGATATAAAAGCATGCATCAGCCTCTCTGCATTCTGCTTGGAAAGCATACTTCTCAGTCTAGCTATGTTTCTTAAATGAAAAAAGGAAATTTTTGTAACATTTTTAAGATGTGATTTGAAGGAGAGGTCTGGATCAAAAATGACATCTAGGTTTTTTTTATCTCTGCTCTAGAATCTGTACAGAATCTATGTTTTTGTTGCTTCTGAGGTCTCATTATCATCAATTCTGTTTTGTCTGAGTTTAGCATTAAAAAGTTTTAAACATCAAATGTTTAATGTCAGCAAGGCAGGTATTGATGACAGGTTTGCATAATAGTGCAGTATGCGGCAAAGGATTTGGTCGGAATCTGAATATTTTCTTCTAGCTACAGTCAGCACTCGGGTATACTGCGCTCAGATACACGTCAGTCACATTTTACTGTCCTTGTATTAAGAATAAAATTAATTCCCATTATATATATATATATATATATATATATATATATATATATATATATATATATATATATACATCTCTTCAATGTTACAATTTATATATTATTTTAATATTACTTGTCTTAGGTATTGGTCAAAGACTATGTTTCGGTAGAGAAGTTCAATGCACTTAAATAAACTCCATAACCAGTGTTAGGCATTTATCTGAAACAAGCCCATCTCTTCAAGTTACAATTTATTTGATTATCTGTCACAATCCGTGTTTTTTTTTCTGTTTTTTTTTTTACATGCGCAAATCAGTCTGTCTTTATTGTACAGTTGCACAGTGCTTCCTCCTCCAGGTTTACCTGACGAAAATGCAGCAACAACAAAGCGAACAAGACCAGCTTCTGTAATGTAAACGGTTAATCATTAAACAGTTTTAGATACTGCGATGTATTTTTTTGAATTTGCGATCTTTAGTTGCTTTTGTGCATTTTCATTTGCAAGAGAACTGTAACATTAGGGCATCACTGAACAATATATTCTACAATTTTGAATACTGACTTACTGATACTGAATACTGTTAATTCTGGAGACTTATTTTTAAATTTTTTTACAATCTTTTGCTAAATTGCATTGCCTTTTACATTTTACACAGTTCTGTGCATGGGTAACATTTTGCTTTCATTTTGCTGTTGGGTCGTTAATGGAGAATTTTATTTACTGCTACAATACCTACCAGATTTTAAAGTGTCATCTCTTTTGTCAAGTGATATTTTCAGAATTATATCATTCTGAATTAAAACACTACTTCTGTTGAAAATATTGTGCCATACCAACAAAACCAAATACAATGATAGTTCCAGTTCCATTCTTGTTAGCTCAAGTTACAGTATGTCATTTTTTTCTTTAATCACTGCGCTACTGCTACATCCTCCCCACCACCCCCCAAATTTCCAAATGGTTTGGAGTCGGCCGCCAAAAATATTGACATTCTGCTACCCCGATTTACACTAAGATGCTTGTCAAAATATAACAAACCACACACCTGAATAGTATGTAAACAGGTAACCAAAGCAATGTAGAACAAATAGGTTGATCTGAAAATCAAATGCTGATTTATATACTTTTTTATTTAGTTTTTTTGGTAGTGTCTAAAAACAGCATCAGCTAACAACTTTAAGCCAGCACATAAAGTACATTGAAATCTTATACTTTCACAAATGCATTTGTATCACTGAGCACAATACGTAACTTTTGCATGTTTAATGGCATTATTGTCAACCATATAAAACAGGAATAGTTTTTTTCACTGATATTTAAAATCTAAATATCCATATCCAAGTGTTGCATACGGTAATAAATGTATTGAGAATAATAAACATCGGTTTTGGAGGAAATGAATCTGCAAAATATTTGGTTTTGCAACATATATCTTTAGCACTGTTCATGCTCTAGATAACACACTGCGGGATTAATTTCTAGATTTAAGGATCTAATATATAGATTAAATAAAGCAAAAAAAAAAGCCTGAATGGTTATAGTAAAGTTTGGTTTGATTTAAGGTGAACTAAATTAGACAGCTGGTGTCAATATTTTAATTTCAAAGCTAAAGTGATTAAAAATTAACCTTCAAACTCATGACGCTACAAAGTAGCCTGCAAAATCGATTACATCTGTCATTCCAAAAGGGAAATAGTTTGAAAAATGTTATTTGTAACGGTAATGGTAACAATTAAAGAGGACTACATTTCCGTTCGTGTTCACTTTTTTTCTTTTAGGAGTGTTTGGGAATCCATAACGTTACTAAGCCAGTTTCATCGATCTGTCATGGGGTTCATTTTCTTCTGCATGCTCGAGTTTTATATGAAATCTGCACATTTGGCCTTCAAGACCCCGAAGAGCAGGTAAGCCGCTGAATGTAAAATAAAATGAACATTTTTCTAACAGATGTTTTTTTTAGTGTCATAGTGGTGAACCTGAAAAGAACATTTTCAATTGAAGTTCCTGTTTTGGAACAATAAGCATGTGTATGTTTTATAATAAACCAGCTGATAACCAAAAAGCACCTGATTTTGGTGGTTTAATGTACACTGCTGTCCTCTTATTACTGCTATGGTGACCTTGGTGCATTAGGTAAGGTTTTATTTGCAAGATGTTGAGTGATCGCTGCAGTTGCTTTTGGCAACTAATAACTGCTCCAGGAATGCTTTCTTTTTAAGATGGCTGAACTGGGTGGTTTAAGATGTCTGCACTGGCATGGTAGTTGTCACTAGCTGTCTGCTAGTTTACCTCTGTATTCTTTTTTTTCTATAGGTATGTTCTGCAGCCAAGGACATTCTCATTTACCTGCTGCAGGGACAGTTGATGATGACAGCTCTGACTTGGAACACATTCATTGAAGCTGTGTACCACGTTGTCCCCATATTGCAAGTAAGACTATTTTTATTTTTCATTGAACTTTGCCTTTTACTAAAAAAGCACCATTGTCAATGTGGAAAAATTTAGGAAACCTGCTCTTTTGCTTTTGCAGAAATCTTTTTGTAATAAAAAATAAATACAAAATCTCATAGCAGGATTTAACAATTCAAAATTCATCACAATTCTGTTGTCAGCAGGGCAGATGCGAAGTGTTCTCTTTGGAGGTGTTCCTATATGTGAAGACTACTGTATATATGCAAGTTTCCATACGCTAAAACCACTGCCTTGCTCAGATAATAAACATATTCTGCATCAGGCATTTTCATCCATAGCTGAAGATTCTCTTTATGGACGACTGACATTTCAACATATATTTGAATAGATAGCCTGTAAGTCGCACACCTCAAATGTGTCCATTTCTCCTGCAGTGTACTGATACTCATATTTTTGTAATTTTATAATTCATACATTTAAACTCTAAATCAACAACGCTATAGAAAAAAAGGCGTGTGATAAGTATAGTGATTGAAATACAGTTATGTAATTTTAAATAAAACTATGAATAAGAATAATAAAAAATTATATTACACTTTATTTTTAGATTCTACTTGCTGGTAGAACATGTGCTTGGATGGAGAGCTGTAACTGCTGAATCCCTGTATGTTGTGCCACATATTCGCGAAAAATAGTATTCAATTGGTCTAGAGTCTCCAAGGCATCGCCGGGGTGCGTGGGGAGTGAAATCTTCATATTAGTATAGGTTCTGTTCATTCAGTCACACCGATGTACACATTTGCTTGCCGCATCACGTCTGGTGTGTGGCCGCCTTTAGCCTCACATTGACAATACAAAAAGCTAGAAGCTTGTGCTGGAAAAATAACTTTTATTGAGTTTACACTTAAAGCACCAGAGCAGCATCAACACATTAGAGTTTGACTTACCTCAGGCTTTGACCTTTATCATCACCATTATGTCTGTAGATACTGCATTAAAAAGGTCTAATATAGTAATCCATTAAATGGTAAATTTAAGGGTTATGCTGGTACTGAAGGAACACTGGGAACCTGTATCCTGCAAATAAGTGAAACGGCTAATGAAACAGGAGAGGGGATTCTTCCTAGAACTGCCAGGCTTCGGGCTGCTCTTAGACTTCTTTTCAGCAAACAACAAATGTAAGTGGATAATCTAATTTTGGTTCCCTTAAATTGATATAATCGTAATACAACAGAACCCTCTTTATATGAACTGGAGGAGTGACCCCCAACATTTGACATTAATGCCTGGAAACGTTCAGGTAAAATATTTTATTCTATTACTATTTATTTTTGTTTTAAAATAAACATCCATTTGGTGGATGTTTATATGCTAATTTCTGCAATGTAGAGTGGTATAAAAAAAACAAACAAACAAAAAGTGTTCTGCATTTGTAGTAAATGAATACTATTTATGCAACTCCTGCACCTGTTAGACACAGTTCTTGTTACATTGTTTTGCATATCATTTTTTAGTTTGCAAGAATTTTCTTGCTAGAATACTATAAAAAAAAAGTAATTAATTCCTCCTTTAAAATGAGTCTTTTCCTTTACAAGTCGAGGCATACCTCTGGAGATTCTTCCCCTCTATATCTGAAAGTCTACATGCTTTAGACAACTGAACTTCCTGACGACTTCTGCACAGTCCTGTGAAATGATTAATAAAATTGGTTTCTGTCATGATTGTTACTCAAACAAAGTTTTGTATAAAAAAAATAAGAACACAGCAACAATGAAAGACTGGAAGCAGTGAGAATAATCTGTAAAAACAAACAAACACTATTATGCAGTAGAGGGGTGGCTTTCAGAACTTTAGAAATAATATAAATTATGCCATAGAGATCTGAATATACAGATGCAGTTTATACAATAAGTTATGTTCATAACTGTTTAAAATATGCTTTCATACAACTGTTGCTAGTGTATTTATTTTCCCATAAAAAAAGATAACAGGAAAAGTTACCTTTTGTATTAAACTGTTTACATTCTTGGTTTCCACAATTCCATTATAGGGTACGGGCTGTAGCTGTAAAGCACTTAATGTGGCACTTGGCAAATGAGGAAGGAGCCAGCACTAAACACCCTGTGTTGGAGGGAGGTGTTCTCTCCACTCTCTCGGCCTTGTTTGTCGTAGACAAGCCAATTGACATGAAATTGGACGACATAGAGAAGTCATATTTCAAGGTATTATGTAGAAATGCACTGGTGTTTTGCTATACAATACATATAGTACAAGACAGCAGATAGTCATATACACTTTCTCTTTTTTTGTTTCAATAGGTGGAATCTGTCACCAAAATTTATGCTGTCCTCACTTCAGAGACTGTTGACATTGTACTCAGGAAATCTGCAGCAGAGCAGCTGGCTGTTATAATGCAAGGTACTGTGTAGTATCAGAAATGTCTACAAAACCACATCCTTTATTAGTCTTCACAAATTAAACCACAGTATTTTTCAATCCCTTGGCTGGCAAAAAAAAAAGATAACATTTCAAAAGTGAAAAGACAGGTGGACAGCAGAGGAGTGCCCTATATATTTGACATATTTCAAATACTTACTTAAAGAGTATAAAAGCAAATTCAGTAACTTGCACTGTAGGCCTCTGGCTGCCAAACATTTTGACTGGAAGTCTTTATTTATGTCTTCTCAAGTGTTTAGATTTATGCTTATTGTAGTTGTAGTGCCATGTTCATAAATAAAGCATTGCAGGACCCTGGGTCAGGCCTAACTGGCACTGCGAGAGGAACAAATTTAGAGGTGGTACTGCTGGGCCCATTGTTTTTTACACTTAGTAAAATAGACAGAAGTCCCAAAGGTTATCCAAGGTGTGGCAGACTTAGTATACAAAGTGTTTTCATATGGTTTTATTCGAACACTTGTTTGTTTGTCCTGGACAACTAGATATTTGGATGAACCAAGATCTCCAAATGCCTCACTTCTCCATGTAAAAGTGTGCCATAAACATAAAATACATCTTGTCAGTATTAAACAAATCTGAAGGGGTAAATGGAGACCTTATAATGTACTGTCCCTCATTGTCTACTTCTGCTTTAAATATATGTTTTAACATTTCTGATTTACAGAATTGCTGACATATACTACAGGACAAGTCAGGAGGATATGACCTTGATTTTGCGGGACCCTGCTACTTGTGTTCTACTAATCTTTTATTGTTGATTTGCAGATACAACGATGCATGCTGCATTAAAGAGCCTTGGCGTCATAGAACAACTATTTTCATTTATAAGTGAATGTGTAACCAACAATGGAAAGGTACAGTGTTCTTTTTTTGTGTGTCTATGTCAAAAGCTCCTGGTTTACGTCCCTCTGATTGTGAGGATATTTATGCCACTATGAAATATTTGGTACACATACTGTGAAGACCTGCTTCTTCACAGTACTGACACCTGAATGGATGTTTTTTGTTTAGGGATATGTCATGGTAACCACTAAATGCAGATTTTTTTTGTAAACACACACTAGAACTAAAACAAGTTTCCCAGAAAGCACTAGAAAACATCCCCCCCCCCCCCCCCCCCCCCCCAAAAAGAACAAACAAATAAACGAAAATTTTATTTAAGAAAAGGGTATGTAATGAGGCTTTGATTGACATATGTATAGGCAAAAGAAGCTGCAACGAACATTTCCAAGTCTCAAGTTCTGTTTTGTTGTTACATAATCTGAGGAATAGTGAGAAAATTGGCCATTTAGACATAATAGAAAGGTACTGTTCTGTGATTGACGGATGAAAGTTAATTAACTTTAGCTAATAAGTATCAGCAGTTGCTGTGAGGGCACTACTAAAGGAGGATGGTACATTAAAAAAGTGAAGTTGCGAAAAACATCTGCATAGAACTCTATGTCTATGTGTTGCTGAAATATATTCTTGTCATATTTAGAGTAAGGACTGCCTTTTGTTGCCATGTCTTTCTCTGCTCCGGAAGCTTGTGTATGCAGACCCACTGCTCCGACACTCCCTGGCTCAGCAGCCATCTCTTCTGCTCGTACTACTCAGAGGTTAGTATACTATTTACTAATTTCTCTAATTATATTTGACCAAAACTTGGTTAACTAACCTACAGCAAACCAAGCAACTTTATATCAACCCTATAAATCAGAAGTGGATCATGCCAGCCATCAGAAATACAGTATAGCCCCATCACTTGGGGCCCACATAGAGCACTGCATTGGCTTTTGTTCTGAGGTAGGTTAGAGAGTAATATCATGTCAGAATAGTTTGCTTTTCTTTGCTATAGTGACCCCTCCTCTAGGGTTTCTAACGACTACTCTTTATGGCCTTGTACACACACAGCCTAGATGCAGTTGCGAGTTCACCTTCTGCTCTTAATACGGTGTAAGTACACGCACAGTTCAGGTGCAAAAGACAGTGACAACCGCACTAGTTAATCCTGTAGCGAGTTCGGTTATCAATTCAGTTCAGTTAGTTAATGCGCAGCAACTGTATGTGCATTACAACTGCACTAAAACAGCCGAAGTAGGTGCTCGTGGATTTCTGCGCAAGTAATGATGTCGTAGTTTATCAGACATTTCCATGTGATAAACATGGCTACCGACCACGGACTCATTTAGTCTGAGGAAGAAGTCGAGACTAAACTGGACGGCAGCAAACTAAATTATGCCATGTTTGAACACGTTGCAAAGTGGTTTTGTGAAGAGGGGTTCACTCACAATGTAAAACAATGCAGAATAAATCTGAAATCACTTAAGGCCAAGTAGAAGCGTGTAATCAATAACACCAATCATCCTAGAAGATCCAGAAAATTATTTAAACGCCTTCTGGTCGGAAGATCGCCCAAATGTTTGGATCTGCTGTCATGGTAGTGCAGATCGTCACCACTGTATTTAGCAGTGCAGAAAAGCAAAACAGTGACTTCTGGTTTTGCAGAGAAGAGCATAGCTTGATGAGCTCTCGATCGATTATGTACTGTACTTTCTTCCAAAAGCATAAACATAAACACAGCCTACACGCTGCTGCCACACAAACCTAACGAATGCCATGTAGTGCTGGTCCGGGTTCAGTTGTTAGTTTAAACAGGGAGTGCACTCACTTCAGTAATGAAAGGCATGTGTGTACAACAAACAACCACAGCGAGTGTAGTTAATACGGTTGTCACGCTAACTGCTGCATGTGTCTACGAGGCTTAAGTGTATTTATTAAAGACCACAGAATAAATAATTCTGAATACTAAAAGAAACTTAATTTAATGATAAACGTTTCAACTAGAAGTATTTTTCAAGGAAGTGTTAAATACCATAGTTATGGATGAGAATAAATAGCACATTTATTATTATTGACATGATGCAAAAAATATATTTATAATTCATTATAGAAAATAGTTTACTTCTATTCCAGTGACAAGGTAGCAGTAAATTGTGTTACTGTTTAGTATTTATGATGAGCAAAAAAAAAAAAAAAAAAAAAAAAATATATATATATATATATATATATATATAATATAATATATATATAATATATATAATTAATATATATATAGATATATATTCTTGATCCCTGCATCATCTTATTGGTTTTGAATATTAATATCATAAAGCTTCTGGTGACTTCATGGCACAGCCTTTCTTCTAAAGCCTCCCTCTAGCTACTAGTTCTTAACTAAAACCACCTAACCCAAAAAGTTCCAGCATCCCTAATTCTAAGTTTGGATTGTATCTGTGGTGGGGAATTCATTGGCATATTTGTTCTCAAAGAACATTAAATTTACTGTATGTGTATTTGCAATTTCAGTTGATAAAACACATAGCCTTGGTCCCTTAATATTGGTGGATCCATAATAGTCTTGGGGCTGAAACTCCCAGGACTGTTTTTCACTTTTTCACATGCTGTGGATAAGGTTACTTAAATCTAATGAAATCAGTCCGTATATAACACTATGTAACACAATTTTTGTTCCTGGGTAGTAAGTGTTATTTCCTAATTGCTTATGCCTCAAAAGTATAGAAAATGGCTATTATTCCCCACAAACTTTGCTTTTGTGACCAGGACAGTGATACTTTAAAATATCACTATTTCCAATGGGAAAATGGGCAAATGTGTGTCTTTTCGTTCACATAAAGTCAGAAAAAAACAACATATGAATCCAAATTAAGTTGTATTTATACTAAAGTAATACAAAGATGACTACAAAAGATTTAGAAGTGAGTTGTTTTTCGAGATTTACAATTATACTGTATTTACAATATAATTGTAAATCTCGAAAAACTACTCACTTCTAAATCTTTTGTAGTCATCTTTGTATTACTTTAGTATAAATACATGTTAATTTGGATTCATATGTTGTTTTTTTCTGACTTTATGTGAACGAAAAGACACACATTTTCCCATTTTCCCATTGGAAATAGTGATATTTTGAAATATCACTGTCCTGGTCACAAAAGCAAAGTTTGTGGGGAATAATAGCCATGTTCTATACTTTTGAGGCATAAGCAATCAGGAAATAACACTTACTACCCAGGAACAAAAAAAAAAAAAAAAATTTTTGTTACACAGTGTTATCACTGTTATTGTCTTTGCAGCTTCATTGATCGTAAAGGAAAATAAAGGCAATACCACCGAAGCTGCAGCATTGATTTGCCTCCTATTGTTTGATGAAGTCGCCCGAATGGACATATGGTAAGAACCTGGGTGTAATCTTTAATTAATGTTATCAGCATATGTACTTTTTAATTACATATTTAACTTAAAAGATCTGGTTGCTGGAGTTTAATGTGTCCTCTGTACTATATGTATAAAGACATACAGTATATTCATGTGAAACATTCCCTGCCTCAAGATGGCTTCACATGTACCTGCATGGACTTCTCAGAACTACATTTCCCTTCATCCTCCTGCCTCATACCATGTGTAACTGAGATGGATTTACCAGTGAGTAGGGGAATGATGGGAAATGTAGTTCTGAGAGGTCCATGCGGGTACATGTGAAGCCTTCTTGAGGCAAGGAATGCAATTTAAAAGTTTTAAAAAATTGGTCAAAATGTAAAAATAAATAAATAAATACATTAAAACAATACACAAACAGTTGTAGCAACAGATGGGAACATGTAACACAGTCAAATAGAAAGGTCCTTATGTACCCTTTAAGTCCTGTTCCTAATGCACACATGTGTTTTCTTTATACACAGGATAGATAATCCACCCGGCTGTGTGGTTCCCCCCTCTCCATTCAGTATACCTGTTACTGTTGTTCGAAGGTAAGAAGAAAAGAAAACTGTCCAATGCACTGAAATATGATTGTCAACTGACAGGTTATTTAGGTTATTTCCCAAATTCAATTTCAAATGTTTGCTATAGGTCCAACAATTACACTTGTCAGACACAAGTTGTGCACAGAATGTAAGAAAAGTAAGAAAGAAAAACTGGGTCCACTCAGCACAGAAATGAAATCCAACTGCATGAAGGTGAAACAAATTGCAAAGGGACATTGAATAGGTTTTTTAAAAAGTCTATGCTCGCACACTGGGTATCACAAAATGACACAAAGGTAAAAAAAAGTCTAACACAGAAATATATTTAATTTTATTCACACTCACATGTGAGCACTTTGTCACCAAAAAGTGACAAAGTGCTCAATAGTGCTAAATTGCAAACGTTTCAGCAGCCCCTGCTGCTGTCATCTGTGCATAATACTAAACACACGATTACCATTTATATAGTCTCAAGTCATTTATGTTAACAATATACATATAAATCCAGCTGGTAATTAGGGGAAGAACAGTGTCCTCAGTATGGAGCTTTTCGGTATGCCTGACTGACAGACATCAAAAACGTTAGGAAGTTCCAGTTGATGGTGTGAGTTCAGATTAAGTCCAGGTTAGGGCAGATCTGTGCCAGTAACACTAACATGCTTTGAATCAATTAACATGTCAAACAGGAGAGTGTTGTTAAGATCTGGATGGTACATAGTATATGTATTGTTTGTTTCAGCAGTATCTAAAGGGAAATATGTAAAGCATTTTTTCTGTTATCAGTGAAAGATCAAAATAAACTCCCCTCAGGGTTATGAAGAGATCTTTCAGTAGCTGTGAGCTGCTAACTCTTTGCATGCAGCAGAGTGTTTGATAAGACCTGTATGTTTAAAGTAAAATTAATCTTGCCAGTTGTAGTAATTATAGATTTACTTGGGTGGAAAGAGGACTGGGAAAGCTCAACAAAACTAGTTTATTTGTGTTGGACAACATGCATGGAAGTTTAATTCCTAGTTACATTAAGGGGAAGCTTTAAGTAATTGTAGTACATGCATTCATTTATTATAGTATTATCAAATGTAGTTACTTGCTTTTTTAATTTGATACAATACTAGTTTGTATCTAGTTTGTGCTCCTTTTAATTATTATGTATCATGATTACACAAGATTGTAAAATGTGTTGATCTATGGGGTGCCTTGTGTAAAAAAAAAAAAAAAAAAAAAGCATTAATATTTTTTTCTTTTTTCCCAGATTTAACTTAAATCTTGTATTTTTTTCCGAGATTTATAAATGTTGTGAAAATAAATATTTTTTAAAATGTGTACATTCAGAAGATTACAATATTTAACATTTAACTAAATATAAAATCTATTAACTGGATTTAACATTTAGCTAAATATTTAACTAAATCTTAAATCTCTTAACAAGATTTAACATTTAGCTAAATATTTAACTGGCCAGCTAAATCTGGAGTTTGTATGCAAATGAGCTTCTCCCAGTTTGTGCTTTTACACGATTTGATTGGCTCTTGTAATGCTAATCGATAAATGTGCAAATTTCAAAATTACAAGAGCCAATCAAATCGTGTGAAAGCACAAAGTGGGAGGAGCTAATTTGCATACAAACTCCAGATTTAGCTGGCCAGTTAAATATTTAGCTAAATGTTAAATCTTGTTAAGAGATTTAAGATTTTGTTAAATATTTAACTAAATGTTAAATCTTGTTAAGAGACTTAAGATTTTGTTAAATATTTATCTAAATGTTAAATCTTGTAACTAGATTTATAAATTATATCTGAATGTACACATTTAAAAATATATTTATTTTCACAACATTTATAAATCTGGGGAAAAAATACAAGATTTAAGTTAAATCTGGGAAAACACATGGCACCCCATACTGATCAGCTTGAACTTAAGTGAGTATAAGAGTGCAGACCCAAAGAAGTATTTCATAATTAAGTACTATATTTTACATGCTCTGTCTATTAAAAGATACAACCTCCCATTCCACGTTATGACCCATCATTTGGTAAGTCCTTACTGCACAGTGCTTCCACCTTCTTCTGATCCTTTGACTGTAAAACCTGCCTGGGACATGCTGAAGTGTGCCTGGAATCGTGCGTGGTACAATGGGATTGATCTCCTCCTGGAACAAATGATGAGCCACGAAATGGAAACTGAAGAGTAAGATTTTAAAACATATTGTACTGTAATATTGTCCTGCATTAGTGTCTAATAAACATGTTCTACAATATGTGCAATGCTAATACAGTATGAAGATATAGATCCTATTTAACTCATTGGGCCCTATTTATAGAAATAATGATTGCACACACATTAGAATTAAGGTAGAATTACATAGGATATGTGGCTTGTTCAACATTGCCAGTTTTTCATGCATTCTGGGGATAATGTTAACGTTAGACGTTTTTATAGATAACGTTATTTATGTATTATTTCTATATGGTTTGGAAAATATTATTAATTTTTGGATGAATGTTTTTTTTTTTGTGACCTTTATTCTTGTTGTGTATTGACCAATATGCAGATGCAAGGTTATTTCAGTATTAGTTCATGAATTGCAGTTCAGCAAAAAGATTCCATTTCTTTACCTGTTTAACTGTGAATAACTACTGATAGCTGTTTAGAATGTGCTATTCCAAAGTAGTTCATTCCTAACTGTCCTCTCTGTCACCTCACTTCCTTTGCTAAAGAACATTTTCTTTCACTAAATGGAGAGTCTTAACCTTATTATACCCCTTTAACAGTGTTTCTTCTTTCTACAAATAAACAATCCAACTGCTTTTTCCATTTTATTCTCAGATTCTTGGATCGTTTGAAGTTGTCCCCTGTTGAAAGTTTGATGTTAAAAGTAACACATGTTACTAGTGGACTGCAGGACTGTTTAGACACTATAAACAGTGCAGTTGCCCATGGCACTGTGAGCTCAGTGCTAACAAGGATGCGTTTCTACCTTCTCAGTGACAAGCTGGCTCTAAAGCAGGGGTCAGACAGCAGTAAGAGCATGCTTAAAACTCTAGAGTGGCGCGCTGCTTTAAGCAGGTATGTTTGAAATAGTATTAGCTACATTTTTTATTCAGATCTACTCACAACAAAACAGCTTTCAAGGTGTTCCGAGAAACAGCCCCAGTCAAATATGTATTCTTAAAGGTGAATGATATATTACTGTATTTTGTGAGTCTCTGACAAATAGTTGAGTTGACCTTATCTGTACTGGCATTATTATTATTATTATTATTATTATTATTATTATTATTATTATTATTATTATTATTATTATTATTATTATATCAAGGTCTTAAATCTGGTTTGACATGTTTGTTGATGTGTTCACTTATAAAGTGCCAGTTTAAAGGTTGAGTTGAGTGAAGACAAAAGAAATGTAAGGGAAGCTATAAAAGACACGCCATAGGATAAGTCATGTTTGAATAATAATTTGCTGTCTTTAAACCAAGGTTCTTGCAAGTGCTTCCAGCATGCACTGATGATGAGAAACTACTAGTGGATGTTGTAGTTTTTCTTAACCAGTTCTTTAAACACCAGAGTGAAACTGACAGTGAAGATCTTCAGTGGATTCTTGAGGTGGTTCTTAAACAGGTAAATGCTCAAAAATAATGTTGGCTCTAGGTCATATTTTGCTGTGCACGTACAAAAATTATGTATTAGTATTCGGTTGGAGAATTAAAAAAAAAAAAAAGAAAATCACTTTGTGTTCTTTTTGTAATCCATTATCACCTAGCACATCCTGTTTATAAAACTGTATTATGTGGGATCTAGTCAAGTACTCTGGGATGAATGTCTAACTTTTGGCAATACAAGAAGATAATGTTTGACTGTTTTCAACACTATTTTCCTTTTTTTCTGTAATGTTGGCTCAGCCTGAAGATCTCTGTCCATTTAAAGCCACTTTCTTTAGTCTGTTTGGAATTTCTCAGTAGTTTCCTTTTCTGCTGCTTATTTAACCTTGACGAGTGTTCTGTTCATTTTACTGTCATAATTAAAGCTACGATTTTGTCATGGTGGTCATGGAAGTCATGAATTTGGATAAAGTCTGTGATGTAAAAACACTTGATTAGGTGCTTTCTTTATTTCTGTCAAAAATGCAGTATGTCATGCACTGAAAATACAAATCTGCTAAGCAGGTCAGCGAATGAGATTTGTAGCTCAGCGAGCAAACATCTAAATGAGTGGATTGGAAGTTTTTGGGGTGAAATCGGGTGAAAAAATGAAGTGCGAGCAAAATGGCAAATATCACTGCTAAGCAGAGAAGTGAAAAAAAGCCAAAGGGGACATTTCATGAAAGTGGTGACATGATGTGTTGTACAGCATGTAATGTTCCTGTGGAGTACAAATGAAAAGCATATTGAAAGCACTTTACATAAACAGAAGCTACACACTGCTGAATCTGCAGTAGGAAAGACAGCTATATAAAAAATGGTGAATGAGCTGTTTTCTGTAAAAGACAGAAGAACAAATGCATCGAAGAACAGTTTATCGACTTGTAGAGGCTTTCTTTACAACATGCTGTTTCAGAATTGTGGAAACCTCTACATGTTGTACTCTAACAGTTAAACTTGTCAGTAGGCAAAAGTAATAGTCTATGTCCTTGGTTTTGGTCTACTGTTTAAAAGCTCTTGTGTATGTTGATGTAGCTAAAACTACATTATTTGGTGAGCTTTCAGTGAATTCTTGTTTTTTTGCTGCACCTCGTCTGTGAAATTTGCAAAAAATGACTGTTCCAACCTTAATCTCATAACCTTACTCATAGTTTGCCAATGTATGTCTTGTCATAAACATAAAGGTTGTGCAACTTCCAAAAGTGTGGTCTTTTTAAAAAAAACCTGATTTAATGTGCCTGATTTGTAATATTGTAAACCCTTCCGTTTCTTTTTCTTTTCTCTTTTTCTTCATGCGGGAAACAAAGCCGTTGCTGAATGTTTTAGTGCGCACAGAGTCCCAGGTCCAAAGTGAAGCTGAGGAAATACAGACTGTCATCAACCAGAGACTCCAAAAGGAGTTGACAGGATTTTTCAACACAGTACTTCACTTACTCACATCAGTTACTGACAGGTACAGAGATGTCCTCATTGTTGGACTTTTTGCAGGACCAATTTGTTTATTTCCACCTATATTCAAAGCTGAAACTCTAGGTTACACAGCTGACCTTTACTTTTAACTACCAGCTTTTTAAAGAAATTATTTGTTAAGGGTTTTGAAACTCATTGTGATCATTTACATCAAGTTTGCTGTTCATCAAACCATTTTTATAAACTGTTTTAGAGATGGATACAAGTTTCACATTTTTCAAAGCCGTGTTATTTATATCTTGGAGATTTGTTATAAACACTGTTCTAAAACAATCCTTAAACATTCCTTTTGTTAATTGGGCCCACTAATTGGGTCCACTGTCCATTACAGTGTGTATTGTGGCCCTTTTACAGAATGTTGCCATCAACAATGTAACAAACGCTTCTGCTCTGAACCTAATCCCCTTCTGTAAAATTAATAATAGTTTCAAGTACCAGACTATATGTTGAATCTATATTAAGGAATATCTGAGGCCAAGCAAATAAATAAGAAACAGTGGTGCTTTATACCCAGTTGTGGAGTATTATTAAGGTCTAATCTGATGTTTTTTTGTGAGGAAGAAAAATCAAATAAGCCTTGAAAACAACATGGTCAGAGATTGCATTGAATAACATTGAATTAAAAAAATAAAAAAATAAAAAAAAACTTAGCAGCTACAACAGCTACAGTAAACTAAAATAGTGGTACTTTCATTTATGTGCAAGTAAGTAATTTGGATGTTATTCAAAGTCTGTTTAGACATATTGAAGGGTAGCTTTGCGATCAAGGCAAATGGCGAGAATAGCAAATATAGAAGATGGAGATTGCACTTTCAGAAGTGCTTTTTGTGCACTTTTATTAATAGCAAAACAAGCCAAAAGATTCAGACAAAAATACAAAATAAACCAGCATCCAAGCAGCTATCTCAGTGCAGGACAGAGACACCCTGCTCCTCTCAACCGTTCTCTAAAACTAACCTCCCTCAGCTATCTCAGTGCAGGACAGAGACACCCTGCTCCTCTCAACCCTTCTCTAAACTAACTTCCTCAGCTATCTCGGTGCAGGACAAAGACACCCTGCTCCTCTCAACCCTTCTCTAAACTAACTTCCTCAGCTATCTCAGTGCAGGACAAAGACACCCTGCTCCTCTCAACCCTTCTCTAAAACTAACTTCCTCAGCTATCTCAGTGCAGGACAAAGACACCCTGCTCCTCTCAACCCTTCTCTAAACTAACTTCCTCAGCTATCTCAGTGCAGGACAAAGACATCCTGCTCCTCTCAACCCTTCTCTAAACTAACTTCCTCAGCTATCTGAGTGCAGGACAGAGACACCCTGCTCCTCTCAACCCTTCTCTAAACTAACTTCCTCAGCTATCTGAGTGCAGGACAGAGACACCCTGCTCCTCTCAACCCTTCTCTAAACTAACTTCCTCAGCCATCTGAGTGCAGGACAGAGACACCCTGCTCCTCTCAACCCTTCTCTAAACTAACTTCCTCAGCTATCTCAGTGCAGGACAGAGACACCCTGCTCCTCTCAACCCTTCTCTAAACTAACTTCCTCAGCCATCTGAGTGCAGGACAGAGACACCCTGCTCCTCTCAACCCTTCTCTAAACTAACTTCCTCAGCTATCTCAGTGCAGTACAGAGACACCCTGCTCCTCTCAACCCTTCTCTAAACTAACTTCCTCAGCTATCTCAGTGCAGGACAGAGACACCCTGCTCCTCTCAACCCTTCTCTAAACTAACTTCCTCAGCTATCTCAGTGCAGGACAGAGACACCCTGCTCCTCTCAGCCCTTCTCTAAACTAACTTCCCTCCCATATTCTCTTTTATAGCAGGTGTCCCAGAGTAATTGGTTATCATTAATTATTAACCCCCTGGCCACATTCCACACGTTTTTAGCAGAGAGGGGATTTCCTGATTTATTTGCTATGTAGTTACATGTGTTTTGTAATAAGTCACTTTTTTTTTTTTTTTTTTTTTTTAATGCAGAAAATGTTTGATATTGGCTGGTCCTTTTAGGACTCATTTGGCTGCCAAACTCCTTCAGTGTCTTCGGGTGTCAGATGCCCCCCACTTCTATGGGCTTCCCTCCCTGGAGAGAACCTTGCAGGGAATGGTCCATGTCACAGTCCTCCCTGGATGGAGTTTACATTCCCCCACACAAGAGCCAGATTCATTGTGTGCAAAGTACTTAACTGGACTCCTTGAGGTGTGTGTTATGTTGTATTAAATTCTGTTTTGTTTTAAAAATAAACTAAAATGTTTTGGTAAGTCTACTCTGCCATCTGTACAATAATTGCATTTCATCTTTTTTTTTTTTTGTGAATTGGCAACATATAGTTATATTGTGTAATTATAATATTGAGGCACTTACAATGTGTGGTATAGAGGAAGCACACTTCAACTGTAATACAGTATTTTTATCCAGGAAAATCATCATTTTGTATAAACTGAGAATAAAGGGTTAAACATAACCTTTAAAAGACTATATTCTCTCATAGTTAGGGATTGTCCTCAATTAAATAAATGCAGCAATAGCCGATCTTTTTTTATTCCAGCATATTACGTCTTTTGTACACTTTTTCGATAGGATTTTTCTTTTAGGTTTAGGTTTACATGGATACATGGAAACATGTAACTGTTTATATTAGCTTTGTAATGGAACATATTTTTTTTTGCTTAAGGTTATTTCTTCATTTTATGTGGAATGGGGAGGGAACGCCATGTCTTTTATGGGCAAAGGGGTCACAAAGAGTGCTGTTCACTGCTTGCTCCAGTTGTCTCATGAAATGATTGCACAAGCAAAGGCTGAGGTAGGTAAAAAAAAAATAAAACTGACCTTGAGATTTGAACTTTTTAAAGTTTTTAGCTAGGAGTTATTGGCTTCATACACATCTGTTTTAATAATAACACTTTTCAAAAAACATATTCTAATGTTACCTGTTTGTTTTCTTGCACTGTTAATTCATTAGGACTGGATATCTTCTTGGTCTTTGGCTTATGACCAAAACACTGATGAACAGGCAGCCACTCGATTAGGGCTGGCTTGGCTCATTCCACTCTGGTTTGACAGGGACCCTGAGGTGAGACTCTATCAGATTGCATGTTGTCTGAGTTGTCCAGGGTTTGAAACACTGTTTCTATAAATAATACATTGCCATTTCTGATACTTTTGAGATGACTATTAAATGACGATTCAGTTGTTAAATGCAGACATGTTTATTATGCCTAGGTACGATTTGCAAGCCTAGGAATTGGATCGGCTCTCACGTCAGTGGAAAGTGGGTGCATTGCACTCGCAGCAAGCTGCCAGAACATTTCTGGAGGATTATGGGGAACTGTGCTGAATATCCTACTTGACCAATTAGAATGCAGTATGGTCCGTAGAGAGGTTAGTTCTAATCACTAAAATAATAACTGTCGAAATTTCTGAATATATAACTAGCCAGATCTGAAAAAAATATTTGTTATCATAATTATGAAAACTAAATTAACATTTGCATGTTAACGTGTAGATTTACATTTTTCTTCCTGATTATCAGGATTCAGCTTGTGTTGGTGTTTATGTGTCCTGTTGTTTTTGCACAGCAAGATGGCACTGTTGCTTTTTATTCTAGGCTGCATTTATTCTACAAAACCTTCTGGTGATACCAATGCCTGCTAATATTGAGGAAGCTAAAGATTTTGCCTGGCAAGTAAGTGTGTGGATCAGGTAAAATGTTTCTTTGTGCTGTTTTTTTTCTGACAGGGAACTAGTCAGACACATTTTTAAAAACTGGAATATCTGAACTTTTATTTTGGAGGCAGAACGTGTAACAAACGTGTAATGCTGGTGAAGTTAACTTGTATCAGTACTCATATGTCTCTACCACATGTAAAGTCATGGATAAATACTGGCCTAGAGTTTTTGTAAAACTTGGGAACATTTCTGTATAAACTGAGAATAAAGGGCCTTAAACATAAATCTTTATAGCTTCAGTAGTGTTGTCTGTTCGCCCCCAGAGCCCCTGCGTTCATGACGAAGATTCTGGCCTATCACTGGTGGGGCTGCCTGCTCTCCAGGCTCTTCTCTATCACTGCCAGTTTTTTGAACATGCAAGTCAAATTGTGAAGACATGTTTCCTAGGCAGGCACTCCTTTGATTTGAATTATCCCAGAGCTAGCAACACTCTGACAGCAAATATCACTGAAGGTAGGTTATATATATGGAAAGGATGGTAAAAAGCTACTGTGTATTTGGTAGAAATAAAATCACATGGTTTCTTTGGGTAATTTGTGTTGTGTTTTAATTGTGCTTTATCAAATTATGACGTATATTATATATATATAATATATAATATATATATATATATATATATATATATATATAATATATATATATATATTATATGTATCATACTCTATGATTTAACTTGTCTGTTTTTACTAGCAAACTGTAACATGTTTAACGACACCATCAGTGTGTGCCAAAACAAAATGAAAGAAAATAATGTAAAATATGCCACCTGGATTTTCACATGCAAAGTAACAACATGTTCATGATCGTCGACAGATTTTGATGATACAATGAAGCATTGGAGAGGTCCATCTAGCCTGCCTGATCATAGTCAGATATCAAGTTCTCTTTCCACATCAAGTACTCTGGTAGGAGGCGTTCGATTTAAAACTTTGATTTAAAAGGCTTTAATCATTTTTTATGAATGTAGGCATATGAATTGCATTAGGTTCCAGTGCAGAAAATTATTTCACTGATGAATTGAGATATCACTGGTAAACCGTGCTTTAAGGTGTTATAGTCATGTATTCCACTAACACTTACATTTCTATTACAAAGAAGAACACAACTAGAACTATGGCATTCTTCTTCTTCTTCTTCTTTACCTTAAAAACTGGTGTATAAGTGTTGTGTGTGCCCCCCCCCCCCCCCCCCCCCTTTTGAGACAACAATTTCAGGAAAAAGCCTATAGGTCACACCAGTGTCTAAGTTGCTCCCCCATTTTTAGGACCTCCTAAAAATAACTAGAAAATAGACTCATCAAAGGTTTTTACAGTAATTGTTTTTCTTAACTGGCTTTGTCTGTTTTTTAGATTTATTTTTTTTTATTTATTTATTTATTTTTACTTTAAAAAAAAAAAAAAAATGAAATCCTTTGAACCTTCATAGTTAAAGCTTAGTTTTTTTTTTTTTTTCCAATTTCCTGTCAACAGACCTTTTAAAACTAATCTCAAAATCCCTGCAAAAAGGTCTTAGAGTGTGGCAACACTACTTTAGCAGCAACAATGTTATTGTGTTAAAAACACAAATGCATGTAACATGCAGAAGCATTTAAAGAGTGACCAAATAGAAGTGCTCTACACTTGTTTAAAACTTACAAATTATTCCAATTGTTTCCAAAATGGGAGGATTTATTTACTGTAATTCTGCAATATGCTTAAATGGGTATTTTTTCTTCTGAGCGCTCTCTCCCCGTATTGCATAGATTTAACAATGTAGTTTAAATAAATGAAAAGGTCTTTAAAGCTGACTTCATTCATTGTACCAAGAATACAAATTTTAGGTGTGTGGCATATTAAGGTAGGCATGTTAATTGTACCAATGCACATTTCCAAAATCTAGAAAAGTATAGTATGATGATGGCATGATGAAATCACGATTCTGCAAAAAGTTGTTGTAAACACTGCTAATGACTATTTAGCGTAAATCTAGCCCTTAGTCTTGTCAGCAGAAATTCCGTACAGACACGTGTATTGTTTTTTATTATTATCGTAGGTCCTGCCAGAAGACAGAGCTGAAAGGCAGATATCTGCGTTCTCAGTGTCCATGGTACATGCTCCAGATACCCCAACTAACAGACTGATGGCACAAGGTAGGATAAAACACTTAACCAGCTGTACACAGTGGTAGAAAAGGTTATAGACAAGAACACCAATTAGAAAATACAGTACAAAACAGCGATGCTGCCTATTCTGCTCATAGCTGTTTTGCCACTACAGTGATCCTTTTATTTTCTTCATGACTGAAATGTGTTTAGTTTTTAATAGACCATGCTCAATTTGTGAATACATAAATCAAAGGCAGTATTGTATACACTCCAGGGTGTCCTGAAAACAGGACTACATTAAAGACTGGAGTAGGCGCTTTAAGAGTATCACCAAGGTTGGCATTTGCCTTATAAACCTACTACAGTTTTTAATATATGTTTTTTGCAGTTGTCATTTACCATTATTTTCCATTTCCTTGTATTGAAGGTCAGAGTGACACAGACACATCCTCTTTGAGTACAGAGGACTCCAGGATGGCAGGCATGCCTCAAGACCATTGTGTTATAGTTACACCTCCACTTCTATCAGCGATCTGTGGGCTGCTGACTAATCTGTTGGCTGTTTTACCAGAATTCACATTGAGCGCTATTAATCAATACCACATTCTCTCCTCTTTAACCAGGTAAAAGCATTTTTTTGTCAGTCCGCATAGTACAACATAAATAGCTTGAAATGTTATCTTGGAAAGCTTATTTCTATACTTATGTAATTAGATTTTGTTTGAAGAGTGAATGTCATCAAATATTTATTTATTTATTTTTTACCTTTTATCTTTTTATGATATTTGTAATTACTTAAATATTGTGTAAGACGCTTAACTACAACTGATTTGCAGTTGTAGTTGCCTGCCATAGACATGTATACCATGATTTTTCAGAATAAAGCCTGTGTGTTGCGCACACTTTGTGCATTGTGTGCTTGCCTGAGCAGTGTCATTGACCATCCATTGTGTAAGCATCACCCCTTTTATAAGGTGCACTCCTTGTATAACCCACACCCCATGTAAAAAGCAGAGGGGTAAAGCAAAGAATAATACTTAGCAGGATCAATCATACTTTAACCAGTGTTTATATATACTATATTATCAAATTATCAATTAAGCATAAACTGTACCCTCTTTATATCATCTTGTATTGCTGAATCTTAATCACAGACTTAACAAAAAAAACCTTAGTATTTGACGATTGCAATCATAAAAAGGTAAGACAATAACAAATACATTAGTTACTCTTTAAAAATTTCCACCACTTCTCCTCAGTGGTACAATTTTTTCTGGAATTTTAAGTGAGTAGAAGTATACACAAGGGGTGTCCTTTCTGCACTGCCACACACCAGACGCAATGTGATTTGACCACACACACCAGAAGTGACACAGAGGCGATGTGACAGTTTGAAAACTGCCATTTTTATACCAGTGTTAAAAATGGTTATTGACAAAACTATGATCAAGACTCGTACATATTCGTTAACATGATGTAGAAATTGAGTGTTTTCTCTGACAGTACTTCAACACACATGGCAATAAATCATACATACCAGGCTTATCCAGTTCCTTTGAAATGGAATCCCATATATTGTCTTTCAAATCTATATCTTTATAATTGTGATGGCCTTTGTCCTTATCAGATGCATTCCACAATGACAGACTGTACACATATAAACTCAAAGTACAATAACATGAGCTCACATGTGAACCAAAGTCATTTTCAAGAATAAAATGATTACCATAATAATTTCAGCTTTTTGTAATTTCCCAGTTTGGTTGATGCCAGCTTATTAGAAAGATGTTTCTGGGAGCTCAGGTCTTCATCCTCTACTCCGGATTACAGAGAAGATATTAAAGCTCAGGTCAGTACTTTTTATCTATTGCCATTAAAATGTTCACTTTTGTGTAATTTCAGAATTACGTTGATTGATATCAATTAAACTTTTCTTTCTTTGCTTTTAAATGCTGTTTCAGGTTTTCTCTTCACATCTTCATTTTATTATTAATTCATCTAATTTTTGATCTTGAGTCTTGCATACTATTGCCATTTCATATGAAGTGTTTGTCTAGCCTTGGCTAGTTATATACTGTATTGGTTGAAAATGTCATAACTTCTGTTTTCAAACAGGTTTTGAGCCTTCTCCAGTATATATCCTGCTTTTCTGGGCTGCTCCAATCTTGCTTGATCATAAATCATGACATTATAAATCAGGAGGATGTACTGAAGCCGCTACTGACAAATGTGTTTGCCATTCTTTCACCACATCTCAAGGATCATTTTGGTAAGAAGATTGTTAGAAATGTTACAATTATGTAAACATTCATGAATACAAACGATAAGCTGTTCAGATATTTCAGAATGCAGATGGTTCCACATTTGTAGGCTGTTGTTTTTAAGTGATCTTGGGTATTTTTGTTACCACTTCTGATCTATAGACCCTAACCAAGCATACCACCGACAGGATCAAGTTTAATTGACTGTTGAACAGCCACCAGCCTTCTGGTCAATTTGTATTTATTTATTTGTTGGGGGGAGGAGGGGCTTTGGGGGGTGTTATATATTAACATTTTCAGCAAAAAAGGGGTTTGCACATTTTGTGCGGCTTGATTGTCACTGCTCTAGCACCCCAATAAAGCTTAGCGTTTATGATCCAAATTATTCAAATCTATTCAAATGTTTTTTTTTTTTTGTTTGTTTTTTTTTTTTTTATAACCACTATAGATGCTGAAGTAAAATCCACACTGTACCATACTTGGACAGACTTGTTCATGCTTATGGCTACTCTGTTGAGGAAGAACAGTCAGATCACATTCCCTTATGTTTCTACAGCTTTAAGAAAGCACTGGACTTCATTTACAGGTAATACTTACAGGCACTGCATCATATTCCTAGTATGGTGTTAATACTATTTCTATTCATATGCGAAAATAGAGGAGACTTTAGAGTAGGGGTTCTCCAGGAAATTGTGGAAACTGTTTAATGTTCAGAAGAAATGTTATTTAACTGTTGTGGTGAGGGACAGGCCTTGCGATACTTAGGCAACATACAATAAACATTTACAATCACTGAAGTGCAGATTTTCTTTCTTGTTAGTGATTTGGTTTTTTCAGTTTTCAGTTTCTAATAAGGGGTCCCCCAAACAAGAACGTATGAGTTAAAAGGAATGAATTGGAGCTGACTACAGATTTCAAATCATGGGTTAGCCATTCCCTTCCATGTGTCTGTCTGTACCACATTTCAAACCCAGGTATAAGCAGGACCCTGAAGGAAACTTGTTTTCAGTGAGATTATCCCAGGTAAATTGCCTAAAAATATGTTTATTATTATGTTTTGAATTTCTTTCATTTTAGGTACAATTTCCGCATGTGTACAGCTTTCTACAACAGACTCCTTCCTTTACACTTCTGCTCTACAGTTTCTGTCAGTTGTTTTGTCTGAAGAGGCAAAAAGACAGATCCAGGATTCTACACAGCTGAGCTCAGTCCATAACAGCGTTTTGACTGAACTTCTAAATGAGTCATCAGGAAGCCAGCTCTGTGAATTGATATTACAGGTAATCCTATCATGTTATAGGTTAGGGTTACTCACAAAACTGCAACAAGCAACTAGTGCAAGAGTATCTAATTAATATGATATACAACTATGTACTGTATTTATCGAATTGCAAGTACAGGGCTTTTTTAGGTACTATAATCACAAGTTCAGTTTGCTCTTTTTCTGTTTTAAGGAAATATTTAAAGCAATTGTTTTGAATTGTCTTCCACAACTAAAGTACTGTTGTAAGAGTTAGGACTGTAAGGCTGAGTACACACACCTTTCATCACTGGAGTGCACTCCCTGTTTAAACAAACCACCGAGCTCGGCCCATCATTACATGCCGATCGTGGGGTTTTGTGTGACCACATGGAGGCTGTGCTTTTGTTTATGCTTTTGGAAGAAAGTACTGTACATAATCGATCAAGAGCCCATCAAGCACAGCTATGCTCTATTCTGCAACACCAGCGGAAACGCTGTTTTGCTTTTTCTGCACTGTTAAATACAGTGGCGACAATCTGTAGTACCATGACGGTAGATCGAAACATTTGGGCTATCTTCCAGCCAGCAGGCTGGTGGGAACGACTTGATTGGTTTCCAAATGACTAGATTAAAAAGGAGTCATATATACATCTTTGTCATTTACTGAGACCTTTCCCGGAGTGCCAAAACACAGATGAGACATTCGGTATTGGTAGAAAAATGAGTTGCGGTTGCACTGTGGCGTTTGGGGATACGAATTGTCTCATATTGTTTTATTTAAGTTGCAAAATAAAGTGATTTTGACAACGACAAGTGACAACAAATTGTTATGAATTTACTATTCATCAATATTATAAAATCAACTTGGCTCATCAGGCACCTATATATATATATATATATATATATATATATATATATATATATATATATATATATATATATATATAATATAGCCATGTTTATCACATAGAAATGTCTGATAACAGTGACGTCATTAGTTGCACAGAAAATCCACTGAGCACAAACAGCAGTTATGTTAGTGCGGTTGTAATACAGTAATGCAAACACAGTTAGTGCACATTAACTAACCAAACTGATAATAACCACACTCGATACTTGCACTGAAAAGGATTAACTAGTGGGGTTGTTGCTGCCCTTTGTAACCGAACTGTGTGTGTATACAACCCGTATTAAGAGCAAAAGGTGAACTCACAACCGCATTTAGCCTATGTGTGTATGTAGCCTAAGTGTAAAAGCAACAGAATTAAGTGCCACATTCAGCAACCCTAAACTAAACACTGCACCTTTAAATCATTATTTATTTTCTATGTATGCCTGTGGTTCAACCATTAAACCGTTAACCACAATATGCATGCGTACTGAAACAGGTGTACACTTTTTTTTTTTTTGCAGACATGCTTTGATGTCGCAGATCAGTTCTAACTGTCATTTTCCATTTAAACCTTCAAAAGAGACGCTTGCATTTCAATACAGTGCTTTGTAAACATCTTCTTCTTTCACCATACCTATTATAATAGGCTTGCAAAATCATCTCTACGGAGCTTTGACTAAATGATGGCTTTTTTGAATCCCCAGTAGTCAACCTGGTCTGTTATTTTAATGAAACTATCATGATGCTCAAGCTTGCAATAGATTTCTAGTAATAAAATACATTGCCTAACTCTAGCACTCATTGGAAGGACATGTTTTGTGTCATGAGCATTAAGGACCTTGGTAAAAAAACATATATAGTAATGTGCATGCAAGTATGGAACATGAAGCAGTGTTCTTGATACACTTTACTCTGAAATCTGTTATTTTTAGGGCAGTTGATTAATGGCAATTAACTTCTGTGATTAGCCCGTTAATTTTTGGGGGGATACATTTTTTATGCACATTAATCATACTCCTCTGTCTTGTTCCTCTTAACATACTGTAATTCTTTTCCTGAGGCACCATTTTAATACACTCGAGTGCATGCCAGGATTGAATGAGTGTAGTTATAGTTTGCATATAAAATTAGTCACGGAACCACATTATGTAACAAAGGCCCTGTCCACACTACAGGACCGATCTCGAGAACCGTACTCGAAACCATTCTAATTAATCCAGCTCAAAACATCCACTCTGAATGTGGGCGTGACCCCCCTATTATGTTTAGAATTTAGGTACATCTGTTATGTTTTTGGTTATATTGACCCGATGCAATTTCAAACTAATTTAAAACAGCCTTAAATTGATTAAATATTTTTATTTGCAAAGGTTTTACTCTTTTCTGCTCTTTTAGTCCAGGAGCTGTGATAAAACTTCTTTGACTGCCAACATGGGAGCTCATCATTTCAGAATGATTTACCAGTGAGATACTGACAGAATATTAGGCTCTGCTTTGTAGATATATATTGTTTGTTTTTTTTGTTTATAAATATCTAAATATCAGAACTAATAATACAAATATAATAATAATAATAATAATAATAATAATAATAATAATAATAATAATAATAATAATAATAATAATAATAATATAAAATTAAAGAAGTTTGTTTTATTCCTTTACACAAATCTACATAGATAACAATGACCCAAAACATATTATTAGTATACCTGTTCTAAAAAAAATAAACATCTCCAAGGGTCTGTTTTCTGTGTATAAGTTCATGACCCCAACTTAGGAAAAGTCCAAATATTATACAGAAAATGAAAAGAAAAATAGCATTTAAGCTAATTGGAAATTAGAGTCGGATCAAATAGACCCAAAACCTAATAGGGTTAATGCGTGCGTACATATAGTATTAAAATAGTTCAGTTACAGTTCCTAGCAGGGCAATGAACAGTGCATTGTATTTTAATTTAAAATAATGTGTTATTTCCCAAATAAATAAATATTTAGCAATATGGACCCATATTAAGGTCCATATTGCTAAAAAGAAACAAAACAAGTATTTGGGAAAAACTTAAGTGTGAACACACAGGTAAGGGCTTGAAGTTTTCGGTTTTTATTTTTAATGAGGTGACATCATTAAACTCAGAAAAAGCTGTTAATTACAAAACAATCTTTGTTTTTATCTTAATGTCTTGCCTGAGCCTAATTCTGGTCCCCTTCATTTTATTTCAAACAGAGCTGACAAATTATGTGAATTGTTTATCCCCCATCCTACTTTTAACACACATTACATTTTTGCAGTCACCTAATTTAATGTTGTGCTTTTATTATTTTCCCCACTAGTTTAACAGAGATGTCCTAACAATTTTTTTTTTTTTTAAGCATACAAATTAATACCTAGTGCGGAGTGTATATACACTGATAGCAAGTCCTTCAGGTGCCTGCTTGAGTATTCCGCCAACATATCACAAAGCATTTTGGGATATTGGAGGATACACAAATGTAGTTTGGTATTACAGCATCCACACTTCTGATAAAGCGCACTACCTGATACGATCTAATTTAGAACCGGACTAGACTACCCCCTGAGGTGATCTCGTCTGGTTCTCTAGTACGGTATTAAACGTTAAATGCTGCGTTGTGTAGACTCAAACCGTATCTAGCACTTTTTAGCTGGTTTAAAGGCATAGTGTGGACAGGGCCAATGTAAATGGGAAGTTTATTTTTAAAAAACTTTCTGACTGTTCATTGGACAGAAAGAGGGTTACTTGTATCTACTGTCAAAGTGAGTTCCAATATCACAGATGTGCATCTAGTCTGCTGTACCACCTGTGAGCTAAACAAGCTTTCACTTCTAGAAATACACTTTCTAGGAGTTCTTTTGCTATAGACAACAACAATACAACAACAAATTCAACCCGTCAGTTTCGCCAGAGTGCTCCTTTAGAAATTTAGGATCATTGCAAACCCATGAATCAAGCTCAGTACGGTACTATAGCCAGTGCTGTTGGATAGCTACCGACTGCAGACTCATGAACATTGCAGATTTGCTTTATTTCAATAACCACATTTATTTAAACTATATGTACAATTATGGAGGATATAACCGGAATAATTTTAAATGTATTAATATAAGAGAATTTAAAATTATTATTATTATTATTTAAATGGTAATGAAAAACATCAGTTTATAAGTAAAGGGAACCATAAAAGAAACTGTTCGTTTGAAACTGATGTCTCACCTCAAATGACACATGCTGTACTGCAATGGTGCAGTCTTTATTTCAGATTTTTTTTTTTTTTACAAGATTTTAGTTAACTGCCGGGATTACGCAGTTGTAACCCATGGTTACATGTTATTCTTTGTTCCTTTTCTTATAGAGCTTTGAAGGAAAATCATCAGAAGATGTTTTGAAGAAAATAGCAGCATGTACCCTTATGTCATTGCTTGCTGTCAGTTCAAGTGCACGGATGCATGCTTTACACGGTAAACCTTTATGAAACTTCAAAGAAATGTTACACTTTCATCTCTACAAAAACTTGAACAAGGTCATTCCACATTTCACGTTTCCTGACAAGTGGGGATGGGGGGTGGGGTGGATGGCTGTTAAAATTACTCTATCTGATTTCTGAATTATCTGTTGACCACCTGTGGTCCGCAAATAACTCCCAAAATTCAGTTGCACAGTTCTAAGCAACACAACAAACAGCTTGTGATGGTGTAAACACAATTATACTGAAGTGTCATTCTGGGCCTGTGATCGGGTAAACACAATAAAAACATACTTTTCTGACTTGCTGGGCCACCATAATTTGTAGTACAGCTTATTAACGCATATCATAAGGGAGGAATATAATTTCACTGCCTGTTTGTTTGTTTTTTGGTGTGACGTCACTGAGACAGGCATGTCATTTTTAACAGCACAGAGAAACAAAACATGACAAGAATTTGATTACAGCTAAGAAAAAAAAAACATGTAAACATTTTTTATTTGACTTATATTTATATTAGAACATTATTCTGTATGTTTATAAATATCAAGCAACGAGTGGATAGAAGCAATACTTTGCTTTTAGAAATTGATAGATTAATTCGCTACACTAGGTAACGGTTGCAGGGACCAGCACTGGTATTTACATTTGGATGTGAGGACATCCTAAGACACAGTGCATTATTTGTCAGGAGGTTTTGTCAAACGAAACTCTTTTAATCCAGCAAAATTGAGATGCCATTTATCTACAAAGCATTCAGAATATGAAAAAAAAAATAAAGAAATAAGAACTTTGTCATCAGCAACTTTCAAAATGTAAAATGACAGCATTTCTTGATGAACTAGTAGAGAAGATTCAAGCCTCGTAATCTCATTGTTATGTACAAATTAGTTTCAAAATGCTGTTGTGAAAAAATGCGTGTCAAGTGGTCCGTGGGAAAAATCCAAACACCAAGGCATTGAAAAAGTTTGGGAACCACTGGTCTAGGGATATTAGTGTGTTTTGTTCTTACTTTATCCCCTCCATTGATGACTTGCCTTACAAACAAAACAAAACAAATGCATTCAACATTTGTAAGAGACACAGTTTTATGTTACACATTTTATTTTATTTTAAATTACACTGTTTTGTTACAAATTTACAATTTGCATGCAACTACAATTGTATTTGCTCATAAAACTTTGAAAACATAATATGTTTTAACAGATTGCATAATGTGTTTGGTAATGTATATTTTAGCTGGCCTTGTTGACAGCTGTGTAGAACAGATGAAACAGAGCCATGCACAACTTAACCTGGATTCTCTGAAGCCTGGAAAAGCTGCACAAAGGAAAAAGGCAAGTACTGCTTTTTTTTTTTTTTTTCTCATTTCTTTGGCAGGGCAAAATGGAAAATGTGTATAGCATTTACATAACGTTAAGATAAAGTTCAGTATGAAATGTAAAACCTTTTATTTTTTAAAACTTCCTGACCCTACGAGCCGCTTACCAAAATGTTCATTTGGCAAAAACACATTCTGTAAAATATGAAATGTGTGTGAGCAAGACATTTTAAATACTAGAATTGGTTTAATTATTTTATTTAATTTATTTTTTTAGTTCTTTCGAACATTATAATGGAGTCTTGCTCTTACTCTGTGCAGTACAGTAGTTGTCTGTTGATGGCAGCAAAATACACAAGAACAAGAGAGCATTGCAGAGCCTCGTAGTTTCTGTGTCATTTTTACTGTACTGTAACACTGGTGTTTTTCCATTATTACTGTTTATACTGTATGTATTGTGCACTTTAAATATACTCTGTTATTATGAAGCAAAATACCATAACTGCACTGATTTCACAAAAAACCCCACGCAAAGACACATTTCTGTTTTGTTGTATATGAGACACAGAGGATACCACTGTTTTCAGTGAAAGCACTTCCTCCCATTCTGGCTTAAAGCTTCATACTTTCATTTATTACTCGTGAATGGCTTGCTCAGTGATATTTTCTTCACTAAAAGAACGAGCACTTAATTAAAAATGATGAAACTGCACATCTGGCTTTCACTCAAAGTGATTGAAGTACGCATGCACCAGTGCATGATGTCAAGGTCATCCTGGGACTGAACATGCAGGTTCAAATTGAAGAGAGTGTTCTTTATTTTTTACTTCTTTTCATTTTTGTTCATTATTCTTTCTTCAGTTCATTTGAGCCGCAAAGTGTGCGTCACACTGCATTTCACCGGGAGCCGCATTTGAACAGCCCGGGAGCCGCATGCAGCTTGTGAGCCGTGGTTTGGCCACCTCTGCTATATAATATAGAACTCAAAATCAGTTTAATTTTAATTAAGTTGATTCAGGTTTCAGAACGGTAGCAGTGGAATACATCCTACCGTGTAAATAACCACTCTTTTTGGATTTGACTGTAAAGGACTGGCGCTGGGTATTTTGTGTTTTATGTTGTCTGTTATATGTATTATTGTAGTGGTGCACGGAGTGTGGGTTATGTAGCACAGGTGATGTCAGATGTATAGTTATATTTAGGCACAGGGATTGCACAATCACTTCATGTGCAGATTAAATTGGGTATTTGTATGTGGGCAGAGGGAGTGCACAAGTAGGTCATGTGCAAACTCTGCCAAGATTCATTTGAATGATTGATTCCCAATCGAGTCTCAGTAGAGCTGTACAAAAGAGTGAGTGCACACAGGCTTGGGTGTTCGGTGAGGTGAGAACGGGTCGGGAGCCACAGAAAAGAATCACTGGCTTGACGTCACCACCAGCCAGCCTGTTCACAAGGACATATGGAGGAAAGGGGCATAAATGGCAATGTGATAGTCTGCAGTACTCACTATTCACAGAGGGAAGAATCCCTACAATAACAAGGCATCTTGTAGTAATATGTAACCCATTTGACCTAGTCACACATGCAGCTAATCTAATAACTGTATCAACATACTTTAAAACAAAAAAGGATATATTGTTATTAAACCTTCCAAATATATTGTATTTTATTTAAGCAGGAGGAGAGTGTTACAAGAGAATTAAAGATGGCAATGCAGATCTTGAGAAACTGTCTTTACCGTAGTGATGAATGCAAAGTGAGTATTAAAAAAAAATAAAACAGGGTGAGCTGGCTCAAGCAAATATTTATTGGTTAGCCCTTTGTATTTGCAAGTAGGTAGCACTAAAAGTGTTTGTAAACATTTTTTTCTTTCTTTCATACACATAGGTTGCTGCCACAGACACACGTCTGGTGAATGTAGTTCATGCACTGTGGTCGTGGTTTCTAACCGATGATGTATTGATGCAAGCAGCTTTACAGTTGCTCTGTGTTTATACTGCTAATTGTCCCACAGGTTAGTATACAATGAAATTCACATTTTAGAAAAATGTTTTTAAAATGTTATATTTAAAAAATGTCTAAAAATAAAAAAAACATCTAAAGAGATATCTTGCGTATATTAGAGTATATTATATTATAAGAGTATATTATACACACAAATGTAATAACAGACACACCAGTGTCTTTTGAGGCACTTCGTTCAGAG